>NW_024070186.1:35595946-35668692 GCF_014754425.2 Oryx dammah
TTTAATTGTGTTGCAGAAGACTCTTGTGAGCCCTTGGACTGCAAGGAGATCCAACCAGTCCATCCTAAAGGAGACCAGTCCTGGGTGTCATTGGAAGGACTGATGCTGAGGCTGAAACTCCAGTACTTTGGCCACCTCATGCAAAGAGTTGACTCATTGGAAAAGACTCTGATGCTGGAAGGGATTGGGGGCAGGAAGGGATTGGGGGCAGGAAGAGATGGGGACGACAGAGGATGAGATAGCTAGATGGCATCACCAACTCGATGCACATGAGTTTGGGTGAACTCCGGGTTTTGGTGATGGACAGGGAGGCCTGGCGTGCTGTGATTCATGGGGTTGCAGTCGAACACGACTGAGTGACTGAACTGAACTGAACTGAACTGAACTCGTTAGTCATGAGGCACAGTCATTACCATGAAATATTTTAATGCTTTTTCTAGAAATGGAGAAATATAATAATTAGGCTCATAAAATCAGCTCCTGAAAATATCTAGCTATCTAAAGACCTGTTCTGCCAGTTTTTCCCCCTAGCACAGAGTGCCTCATGACTGCTCTCCACCCTGAACTCCTCATCCAATGCTAGTTTATAGTGGATTCAGTGTGTCTTGGGAATGGATCACTTACCCTCATTTTTTGAAATTTTTAGTGTGCAATAGACTAAAATTATGACTATTTCCTTTAAGGTATTTCTAGATTTGATGAACATAGTTTCCCAGTTTCAGGCAAAAGCTTTGTTCTTGCTTAGTTTTTGCTGTATAAAATGTCTGTTCTCTATTAATTTGGAAATTGTTGGTTTCTTCTCACTAAAGCCTCAGACTCCTGTCTTTCTCTTCTCATTTATATATTTTTTCTATCTCTTTACATCTATGACTGGAATAATTTGAGTTATTCAATAGCTTATGTGTTTAGATTCTGGTCATTATTTAAATTTACATGAGAAATGAAAAATGGAAAGAAAAGGTATACTTTTGCTGCTGTAGCAATTGACAAGCAAGATAGTGGAATTATGAATACTTAGGTAGGAATACAGGGTCCTGACTTGGCATTCAGTATCTAATGTTCAATTTGGTATGGATGAAAGGTAGTATCTTTAGTAATAACAGCAGCCTCCTGCCTGCTAAAATACCATGGAGACATTGAGATTTCTGATTCTCTAGCCCTTCCAATAAATTTATAAGCACTTACTTCTCTAAACCTAATAACTTTCTGCTTGAAATACCTACAGTGGTTTTTATTTTGTGCCTTCTTTTGCAAATGACATATGGGAGTATCGATTTTGACATTTTGGAAGGGAAGTTGAGAGATTAAAAATAATCGACTGTATATAAATGGAAGATTTGAAAAAACAAACTACCACACTATGAAGTTACTGACAGGTTTATATTTCCTGAGTTGATCTTCCCTGGTATTTCTATAAACATATGCAAGTTTTCTATATAATATAAAAATCTGCAAAGATTGTATATATCTGGGAATACTAGAACTATGTAATAATATAATAAAACAATAAATGATTTTACTTTCTATGCAGAATTCTGAATGACTTATTGATATATAGTGCTAGTTATAACTGATTATTATTACTGAAATGCAATCAAATAAGTTACCCTACTGTTCTGAAATTAATTTGTTCATTCAATGTAGTGAATCTGGAAAATAGATTAAGCCAAAGCATCACTTGTTTCTGGCAAGGGATAATTTTAGGAATAGTTTTGTGATACTGAAAATGTACTTCACTTAAGCTTCATTTTCCTCTTTAAAATATCAGGCACAATGCCAGGTCCATAGAAGTCCCTGCAAATAATCCATTTGACACTTGGATTTATAGCTACAAGTAGTGAATCTTGAGAGAAAGGAATGTTTTATTTAACCCATATCATCCAGTATTTAAAATTGTCTGTCAATAAGCATGCTGAATAAAGATTCTCCAAGGATACCTACTCCCTAATCCCTGGAATTTATGAATGTTACCTTATATGGCAAAAGAATTTGCAAATATGATTAAGGATCTTGAAATGGGAAATTATTGTTGTATTAGTTTGTAAGGCTAACATAACAAAGTACCACAAACTGGGTGTCTTAAAAACAGACGTTCATTATCTCAGAGTCCTGAAGTCTGGCAGTTGGAGATTAAGGTGTTGGCAGAATTGGTTCCTTCGGTGGGCTGTGAGGCAGAATCTGTTCCATGCTCCCCCCCAGCTTCTGGTGGTTTGCTGGCAATCAGGTGTCCCGTGATTTGAAGAAGCATCACCCCAATCATTTCCTTGATCTTCTCACGGTGTTCTCCCTGTGCTCAGGGTGTTTTGTCTCTGCGTCCAAAGTGCCTCTCTTTATAATACGTGATCAATCATGGTGCATTAGGGCCTCCCTTAATGATCTCATCTTAATGATCCAGTGGCCTGATTTCTAAACAAAGTCATGTTCTAAGGTATGAGGGTTGAGAACTCAATTGACATGTGAATTTTGGGGGACATAACTCAATACTCAGCCATCCTGGATAATCCCAATGGGCCATAAGTATAATCATATGAGTCTTATAAGAAGGGTGCAAGAAGGTCAGAAGTAAGAAACAGGTGATGGAAGTAAGAAGCTGGAGTGGTGTGAGGGAAGGAGTCACCAGCCAAGGAATATAGATGACTTCCAGAAGCTGAAAAGACAAAGAAATGGATTGTCCCTTAGAGCCTTCAGAAGGAAATGCAATTTGTCAGCACCTTGACTTTGATCCAGTAAAGCTGACTTCAGACTTCTAGCTCCCAGAACTGTAACAGAAAATATGTATGTTGTTTTAAGGCATTAAATTTGTGGCAGATTATTCCAGTGCAACAACATGAAACTAGTACATTTAATGAATTTTTGCTTTGAAAATAATTTTCTTAAAAATAGTTTAAAAATTATTTTAACTGTTTGAATAAATAAACATTAATGCAGCCACCTCAGGAGAACTTACTTTCCAGGCAATATATCTGATAAATTGTGTTCTTCTCAAAGAAAATGCTTACATTATTGATATGATTTATTACTGTCTTTTCTTCCCAAGACTGCAAATCAGTTACTCTATTCTCATATAAATGTGTTGTTTTATAGTTATTCAGACTTCCTATTTAGAAGCCCCATGTGTCTTGAATTTAATGTCTGTCTTTGACATTGTGCATTTATTTCATAAAATCATTGTCCTTTGATTAACATTTTTTATTTATCCAGAATCATGTCGTATTATTTCTGTTTCTGTTATTTAAAATATATCTGAAAGAATTTAGAATTTAGAAGTAGATAAGGAAAGAATTATGAGTTCAAGAACCTGAGAAATATATTTGTACATAGTTTACATAGTTCATCTGTTTTTTTGAGTGAGTTTTGCTAGTCATTGAAAGTATTTAAATACAGCTGTATATTATTACCTCATATCCTTTATTATCTATAGAATTTGTAGCGACCTCCATAGGGTTGCAGAGTCGAACACAACTGAAGTGCCTTAGTATGCATGCGCGCGCACGCACGCACACACACACACACACGCACACACACACACTCACTCTCCCTCTCTCTCTCTCTCTCTGCTTTTACTCCTAAAACTGTAATTTTGTCCTCTCTCTTTTTTTTCTTGGTTAGTCTAACCAGAGATTTTTCAATTTTATTGATTGCTTCCAAGAGCTAGTCTTGGATTTCATTGAATTTCTTTTTCCCTCTCCTGTTTACTATTTCACTGATTTCTGCCTGTATACTCATTATTCCTCTCTTTCTCTTGCTAGGCTTATTTGGTTTTCTTTCTCTGTCTTATTTTTATTTACTTATTTTTTAAGAAGGAAGCTGAATTCATTGATTTGAAGCCTTGTTAAATTTTCTAATATAAACCCCTCCTCTCTAAATTTCCCTCTCGTTGTGCTGGAGAGAGCTCCGTGGCGTCTCCGTGGCGTCCCCCTGACAGTGCAGGTGCTTTGTATCAGTGTGGTCTGTATCCCGTGCTCAGGTCAGGCTTCCTACCTTACCTCCTGGCTCAGTAGGGGCTTCTGCTTTACTTCTCTCAGTGGCATTATACCTGGGCCTCGTGGTGGGAGGGATTACTGTTTCTGTGTTCAAGGCTCTTGGGAGTGGGCAGATGGATACTCCTGCTTCCCACCTGAAGTGCAGACAGCTTTTACCTCTCAGCTTTCCCACAGTAGTTTCCCTTTCCCCAAAACAGGGTGAAGGGTGTTGCCTTTCCACCCCTTCATCACAGTAAGTAGCTCTTTTGAACCCTAGCAGGTGAGAGCTCTCTGTACGGATGAAGACTTGCTGGCTGAGAACAGGTTCCCGGAAGTGGACGGAGTTACAGGCGGGCTGGCTAGGGGGACTCCCAGAGGTCTCCACCTCTGTGCCCTGGAGCTCTGGGTTTAGAGGCTGGGAAAAGTGATTTAGGTGAATACAGGCTCCGCTTCTGTTTGGGGTTCCCTTGGAGTCTAAAGTGTTACAATATTCCGGCTACTATGGATTTGTGAAATTGTTATTCTTCTTACTCTTGAGTGGTGGCTGTCTCCTTCCAGTGCTCTGAAAAAGGTAAAACAGTGTGTCTGTATCTCTTAAGAGGCCTTTATAACCTTTTGAAACTCAGTTCCCCTGGTCGCCTTTTGACCTTGTTGGAGGAGTTTGTAATTTCCTCGTTGTATCTTGCCGCTGAAAAAATTTGAAGCGACTGATGGACCAGTGTTATAGCTGTTTTATTGGCAAGCAGAGGAAAATACATTCTTGAGGCATGAAGGTAGGCCAACCCAAAAGACTAGAAGAGAAGCCCTGGGCTCAATTTTGGCTCCTCTTTTTATACAATTTTTTTCCTCCTCCTGAGCCTGCCCTCTGTAAACTGGGCTAGCCAGGAGGGCTGTTTGTTTTACCCAGCATCCTCACTCTGGTCCTTGGACCTTCCTTTGTTCTATTTTTGGGGGCTTTTTCCTTCTTTGTCTTTTAGCCACTGCCATTTCAGTTCAGTTCAGTTCAGTTCAGTTCAGATCAGTCGCTCAGTCGTGTCCGACTCTTTGCGACCCCATGAATCACAGCACGCCAGGCCTCCCAGTCCATCAGCATCTCGCGGAGTTCACTCAGACCTACGTACATTGAGTCTGTGATGCCATCCAGCCATCTCATCCTCGGTCGTCCCCTTCTCCTCCTGCCCCCAATCCCTCCCAGCGTCAGAGTCTTTTCCAATGTGTCAAATCTTCGCATGAGGTGGCCAAAGTACTGGAGCTTCAGCTTTAGCATCATTCCTTCCAAAGAAATCCCAGGGCTGATCTCCTTCAGAATGGACTGGTTGGATCTCCTTGCAGTCCAAGGGACTCTCAAGAGTCTTCTTCAACACCACAGTTCAAAAGCATCAATTCTTCGGTGCTCAGCCTTCTTCACAGTCCAACTCTCACATCCATACATGACCACAGGAAAAACCATAGCCTTGACTAGATGGACCTTAGTCAGCAAAGTAATGTCTCTGCCTTTGAATATACTATCTAGATTGGTCATAACTTTTCTTCCAAGGAGTAAGCGTCTTTTAATTTCATGGCTGCAGTCACCATCTGCAGTGATTTTGGAGCCCAGAAAAATAAAGTCTGACACTGTTTCTACTGTTTCCCCATCTGTTTCCCATGAGTGATGGGACCGGATGCCATGATCTTCGTTTTCTGAATGTTGAGCTTTAAGCCAACTTTTTCGCTCTCCTCTTTCACTTTCATCAAGAGGCTTTTTAGCTCCTCTGCACTTTCTGCCATAGGGTGGTGTCATCTGCATATCTGAGGTTATTGATATTTCTCCCAGCAATCTTGATTCCAGTTTTGTTTCTTCCAATCCAGCGTTTCTCATGATGTACTCTGCACAGAAGTTAAATAAGCAGGGTGACAATATACAGCCTTGACGCACTCCTTTTCCTATTTGGAACCAGTTTGTTGTTCCATGTCCAGTTCTAACTGTTGCTTCCTGACCTGCATACAGATTTCTCAAGAGGCAGGTCAAGTGGTCTGGTATTCCCATCTCTTTCAGAATTTTCCACAGCTTATTGTGATCCACACAGTCAAAGGCTTTGGCATAGTTAATCAAGCAGAAATAGATGTTTTTCTGGAACTCTCTTGCTTTTTCCATGATCCAGTGGATGTTGGCAATTTGATCTCTGGTTCCTCTGTCTTTTCTAAAACCAGCTTAAACATCAGGGAGTTCACGGCTCATGTATTGCTGAAGCCTGACTTGGAGAATTTTGAGCATTACTAGCATGTGAGATGAGTGCAATTGTGCAATTGAGCATTCTTTGGCATTGCCCTTCTTTGGGATTGGAATGAAAACTGACATTTTCCAGTCCTGTGGCCACTGCTGAGTTTTCCAAACTTGCTGGCATATTGAGTGCAGCACTTTCACAGCATCATCTTTCAGGTGCCATTTTGGACTCCCTTTTTCCCTATTCTAACTATCTAACAACCTCAACTCTTACTGTTTTATATATATGTATATGGAAGAAAAGTTATGACCAACCTAGATAGTATATTCAAAAGCAGAGACATTACTTTGCCGACTAAGGTCCATCTAGTCAAGGCTATGGTTTTTCCTGTGGTCATGTATGGATGTGAGAGTTGGACTGTGAAGAAGGCTGAGCACTGAAGAATTGATGCCTTTGAACTGTGGTATTGGAGAAGACTCTTGAGAGTCCCTTGGACTGCAAGGAGATCCAACCAGTCCATTCTGAAGGAGATCAGCCCTGGGATTTATTTGGAGGGAATGATGCTGAAGCTGAAACTCCAGTACTTTGGACACCTCATGAGAAGAATTGATTCATTGGAAAAGACTCTGATGCTGGGACGGATTGGGGGCAGGAGGAGAAGGGGACGACCGAGGATGAGATGGCTGGATGGCATCACGGACTCGATGGACGTGAGTCTGAGTGAACTCTGGGAGTTGGTGATGGACAGGGAGGCCTGGCGTGCTGCGATTCATGGGGTCGCAAAGAGTCAGACACGACTGAGTGACTGAAGTGAACTGAACTGAACTGATATAGTTTGGAAGTTTTCTGGCTTTTCTTTCTCACTTTGTGGAAATAGTGTTCTCTTGTATTTTTCTGCATCTAAGCACAAACAGAATAATGTAGTTGGTGCATCTGTTAGGCAAAAATGAAGGCTCAAAATCAATTTCTAAATATATCTCAAGAAATTAGAAGAAAAATAAATTTAAAAATAGAAAGAAAATAATAAAACAAGATAGTAGAAAAGAAAGTAAATGTACAATTGAGATAATCAACCAAGTCAAGAGTATCATCCTTGAAGCTGTTAACAAGATATATTAACAACCTCTATCCAGGGAAAAAGGAAAGAAAATTTACCAATGTCAGAAATGAAAAAGGAAGCAGTAGTGGAAGTTTCTGTAGTAATTTAAAAAGATAACAAGGCTGAAATTATGAACAAATACTTTCTAGTAAATTTTACAACATAAATTATATAAACAGTTTCCTTTAAAACCAGAAGTCACCAAAACCAATACAGAAAGAGATAGAAAATCTGAATAGGCCTATACCTATCAAAGACATTGGATCTTTAATTAAATCCTTCACATGTATGATTACCTCTGTATTAAAAAAAAAGTTTTAGGTGATTTACAATTGAACATATGAAGTTTTTTAATAGAAATAACACTAAAAAGAATAGAAAAAAAAGGGAAAATTGTCTACCTTGGTTTATGCAAAATTTTGATGAAAAAAACCTGAAGAGAAATTTTAAAAATATCTCCCATAAACAAGGATGTGATGATTCAAACCAAACTGACAAATTCATCAAGCAATGCATAAAAAGATTAGACTTGAGGAACAAGCTGGGGTTATTCCAAGATATCTGGGTTGAGTCTAGGCATAGGCACTTTAAGATAAGTATAATTCCCCACTGTAACAAAGAAAGTGAGAAAAATCAAGTAATTTTTTTGGAAAATGAAGAAATAGCATTTAGTAAAATATAACAGTGTCGTATGATTAAAAAAAATTTTGTAAGCTAAAAATAAACGTGAAAGCAAAAGTTGCTCAGTCCTGTCCACTCTTTGCAACTGCAGGAACTGTAGCCCACCTGGCCTCCCTGTGGGATTTTCTAGGCAATAATACTAGCTGCTGCTACTGCAGCTAAGTCACTTCAGTCATGTCCAACTCTGTGCGACCCCATAGATGGCAGCCCACCAGGCTCCCCCGTCCCTGGGATTCTCCAGGCAAGAACACTGGAGTGGGTCGCCATTTCCTTCTCCAATGCATGAAAGTGAAAAGTGAAAGGGAAGTCGCTCAGTCGTCTCTGACTCCCAGCGACCTCATGGGCTGCAGCCTACCAGGCTCCTCCGTCCATGGGATTTTCCAGGCAAGAGTACTGGAGTGGGGTGCCACTGGGAGTGGGTAGCAATTCCCTTCTTCAGGGGATAGTCCCAACTTAGGGACTGAACCTGGGTTTCCTGCATTGCAGGTAGATTCTTTACAGTCAGAACCACCAGGGAAGCTTACAAATAAGCCTAAATTACTTTAAAGACATCTACTCAAAATACAGCAAATAGCATGCTAATTGGTTGTAAATATTAAAGTTTCCCTCAGAGACTAAGGCAAGGACACCCACACTTACTGTGTTTGTCATTGTCCTAGATGTCATAGCTATTGCAATGAAGCAAGAAAAATGTAAAGCCTAGAATACAAGAAATAAAACTGTTATTCACACATAGCATGGTGTGTAAGATAGAAAAATTCTAAAAAATATAAACATAAACTACTTGTTTACGACAGTGATTTAGCAAAAGAATGAGGTCATTAGAAACAAAGCTAGAATGTAGAATTTTAAAAAAACAGTACATTTACGATAGCATCCATACACCTTAGGAACACAGGACACCTTAGGAGTCTACTTTCCCCAAATCATTTTTTAGGCCTCATGGGTAGATGGAAGGTAGTTGTGAAGATGGGTGATCATTTTATTCACATATCTTATAGCTTCATAGATTTGTTATAGATTATATATCAAATAGTAATAAAACTAGCAAAAACTAGAAATATATATGTATCAGATGAGTAATAAAGTATTTTTAAAATTAAAAAATTCATGAAATGAGTTCACACATATTAATAAGAGATGAGTAGAAAAATATTTTTTTAAATATTAAACAGACCTATTACTGGAAAAATATTCAAATGGATTAAACACAAAAAAGTGGCCAATCTCACATTTAATTGAAAAATATGCAAAATATTTGAGAAATATTAAATAAATGATTCATGCCAGAAACAATTTTCTTCTAAGAAATTAGCCAGCATTTATAATATCTAATAGATGTAAATATAGAATTACTCATAAAATAATAGTAAAGGGAATTTTCTGGCAGTCCAGTGGTTAGGACTCTGCACTTTCACTGCCAGGCCCAGGTTCAATCCTTGGTGGGGGAACTAAGATCCTGCAAGCTGTGTGGCTTGACCAAAAAAAAGTGGTAAAATTGTAAGGTAGTCAAACCTTCCTGAGAATAATAGGATAATACCATTCAAAACATTGTACTCTTGACCTAGAAATTAATCAGCCAGAATATTATTCTAAAACCTAGAAACAGTGCTATATAATTTGTGATGCATTTTTTAATTAAAATTTATGGTAGAGGAGACTAGAGATATAATTTCTTTACCTATACACTTATAAAGCTCAAGTTATTATTGTCCTACATGGTGACATTGTAGATTTTCCATTAACATTAGGAACAAATCACTTAGATTAACATCCTCTAGGTTGATGCATGTTGCTTCAAATGGCAAGACTTCATTCTTTATTACTGCTGAATAATACTCTATTGTATACATATATATACACAACATCTTTATCCAGTCATCTGTTGATGAACACTTAGGTTTCTTCCATATCTTGGCTACTGTAAATAGTGGTGCAATGAAGGAAGAGGAACTTTCATCTTTTCAAATTACATGGATTGTCCTGGAGGCTATTATGCTAAGTGAAATAAATCAGACAGAGATAAACAAATATGGCATGAGCTCATTTATAAGTGGAATCTAAAAAAAAAAATAAATGAATAAAACAAAACAGAAGCAGACATAGATACAGAAGACTAACTAGTAGTTGCCAGAGAGAAGGGAGGTGGGGGGACTGACAAACTAGGTGAAAGAGGTTAAAAGGTATGAACTTCCAGCTATAAAGTAAATAAGTCATGGAGGTGTAGTGTGCACATAGGCAATGTCATCAGTAATACTGTAACAGTTTGATGATGGATGGCAGCTGGTTGTATTATGGTGATCATTATGCCTGAAATATTGAATCACTCTGTTGTAAACCTGAAACTAATATAATATTGTGTGTTAATTATAACTTAGTTGAAATATTAGAAGAAAGCAAAAATGCACCGCTTTTAACCAACTTAGGTACATATGTATGTGTATGTGTGATTATGGAATGGTCTTTAGGACATGTTAATATGTCTTATTGTTGATACAAATTGTTATGAATTTTGTGGCAGGAGGCTGAAAGATCATCACTTGAGATTTACATCTTAATGTTGAACTAGGAAATAAGTTATTTACTAATACATTTTTCACTTTTGGATATATGAGAAAATTAAAGATATTCACTGGCTTCCATGAGAAATGAGAGAGAGAGAGAGAACTCAGTCGTGAAACACACAAGAATGTTTGGATAGTATCTAAGTTTACGTTCATTTATGAAAATTTACTGAGTACCTGCTGCACCTGGCACAAAATATATCAGTGAATGAACAGGATGGAACCTCTTTCCTCACGGAGCATCCACGGTATGAAATGTGATGATGATGTGAATTCTCACTTGATTTCAGTGACAGGGAATTTCTTTTCTCATGTTGTTATTAAGCCACAAGGTACTCTCACAAAGAAACGTTTATTTTAAGGGAAGTTTCATCTGTAGAAGGACTACGGTCTATCCTCTCAAGAAGATAGTACTTTTGTAAATACACTGAGTTTTGTGCATTGATGATCTGGCTCTATTCTTTTAGGCTTGGAATCCCAAGTTTCACAGCCCATCAAAAGCAGGCTATCACAGTGGCAGGTTCATAGTACCTAGTCTCTCAACATAAATGCCTAAAATCAGATTGCCAATTTAATTTAGTAGGGAGAGCAGCTTCCCCAGTGGTCTGAATACTCATGCCAGCACGATCAGTGAAGTTTCTCTTTGTAGTCAGACTTCTTGGAAAGTCAAATCAATCAGAGGGCTGCTTGGTGAATATTAAGCCAGGAAGAGAGGACTTATATTGATGAATTGCTTAACAGCAGTCTAAATTGCATGATACATGTAAAATACATGTTAAATGTGTCTTGGAGTTTATTGGTGGAAAGTCTTCCCACTTATATACATTTAAGGAAAAACTTTTATTAGTGAGTCTGAAAATAAAAGTTTACTGTCCACTGTTTTTCCTCTGTCTCTGCTGCTGTGCCTAGGTACTGTATTAATTATCTATGACTATAGAATGTATCAGCCTAAAACACAACAGCTTGAAACAATAAACATTTATTGTCTAATACAATTTCTGAGGGTCACGAATCTGGGATTAGATTCGCTGTACGTTCCTGATTTAGAGTTTCATGAGGGAAGGCATCAGCCACAGATGCAGTCACTACATGTACCCCCCGCAGGGCTGTTTGGGACATGACTTACCCAAATCCAAGGAAGAGAGAGAGGTAGCAAACAGGACAGAAACCGTGCTTTTTATAAACCAGACTTGGAGAAAACACACATCATTTCTGCCATTAAAAAAAAAGAAATTGTTGAAGTATAGTTAATTTGCAATGTTGTGTTAATCTCCGCTGTACAGCAGTGATTCACATATATATATATTTTTTTCGTATTGTTTTCCCCCATTGTATTTTGGGAAGATAGTGAAAGAAGTAATTTAAACTAATCTCTGAATCTTTATGTAATATTTAGAAATATATAATTCTAAATTTACATTAGAATGAAAGTTATATGAAAATGAAAATATTGTACGTATAGATTTTATGTATTTTTAGTATGCCCTTAAAATATGGATGTCTCTACTAGGTAGCCACTGAATGAAGAACTATAACTTGGGTTCTATATAGTCTGTTCACTTTACATTAAAGGGCACCAGTCACAAATACTAAGAGCAAAGGAATGCTTTGATAAATGACTCTTTAGTGATCAGTTGGCATATTTTAGTTTTAATAGAAGCCTGTGGAGCATCAAAGAAAAAAAAAAACATCCTCTGAGAAAGAAAATACGCTAAATGTTGATATGAACTAAAAAAATTAACAAATTATGATTTAAGAAGTGTAACTTCTCAATTAAAATGTAATACATTTTTCATGTGCTCACAATATGACAAAATAGTTTCCATTTATTTTCTCATAATACTTTTATATTTTTTACCACATCAAATTCACTAGAAGAAATTGTGTGAAACTTTTACTTACACACACACCCACACACACACACACACACACACACACACAGATGTATCCATTGCTTGTATTATGGTAGAAGTATATGCAATTTCTAAAATCATGAGAAATTACACAGAAGCTGAAATGACTAAATAGAAGGGAAAGTAACCCTTAAGGAAAATTAACAATTTGAATGTGACAGATTTATTAAGAAATATCAAGCTTTTTTTTTTTTTTAACCCAGTCTCTTCAGAACGGTAGAACCAGAAACTGAAACTCTTAGAAAGGGAGTATGAATCAGTTCTAATGAGGTGGATGAAACTGGAGCCTATTATACAGAGTGAAGTAAGCCAGAAAGAAAAACACCAATACAGTATACTAACACATATATATGGAATTTAGAAAGATGGTAACGATAACCCTGTATGCGAGACAGCAAAAGAGACACAGATGTATAGAACAGGCTTTTGGACTCTGTGGGAGAGGGAGAGGGTGGGATGATTTGGGAGAATGGCTTTGAAACATGTATAATATCATATATGAAATGAATCACCAGTCCAGGTTCGATGCATGATACTGGATGCTTGGGGCTAGTGCACTGGGACGACCCAGAGGGATGGTACGGGAAGGGAGGAGGGAGGGGGTTTCAGGATGGGGAACACGTGTATACCTCTGGCGGATTCATGTTAATGTATGGCAAAACCAATACAATATTGTAAAGTAATTAGCATCCAATTAAATACATTTATATTAAAAAAATAATAAATAAATAAAGTGACCTTGGAGTCCGGGAAAAAAAAAAGGGGGGGGGGTAAGAAATCACTATGAAACTCTCTCTAGTCAAACAGGAATTTGTCACATAGCACTCCTGAATTTGTTCTTAATTTTTCTGAAAGAATGGAATCACTATTCTTAAAGATGACTTCAATGACACAGTGATCATTGCATCAAAGTACTCACATATACTTTTAAGTTCTGGACATGGAACAGTGGAGTGGTTCAAAATTGGGAAAGGAGTATGTCAAGGCTGTATCTTGTAACCCTGCTTTTTTAATTATATGTAGAGTAAATCATGTGAAATGCCAGGCTAGGTGAAGCACAAGCTGAAATCAAGCTTGCCAGGAGAAATAATCAGTAACCTCAGATATGTAGATGACAAGTGACCCAAATGGGAGAAAGCGAAGAGGTGCTAAAGAGCCTCTTGATGAAAGTGAAAAAGCTGGTTTAAAACTCAACATTCAAAAAACTAAGATCACGACACCTGGTCCCATCACTTCATTGCAAATAGATGGGGAAAAATGGAAACAGAGACAGACTTTGTTTTTTTGAGCTCCAAAATCACTGCTGATGGTGACTGCAGCCATGAAATTAAAAGATGCTTGCTCCCTGGAAGAAAAACCCATGACCAACCTAGACAGCATATTAAAAAGCAGAGACATCACTTTGCCAACAAAGGTCCATAAGTCAAAGCTATGGTTTTTCCAGTAGTCATGTATGGATATGAGAGTTGGACTATAAAGAAGGCTGAGAGCTGAAGGATTGCTATTTTCAAAGTATGGTGCTGGAGAAGACTCTTGAGAGTCTCTTGGACTGCAAGGAGGTCAAACCAGTCAATCCTAAAGGGAATCAACCCTGAATATTCATTGCAAAGACTGGTGCTGAAGTTGAAGCTCAAATACTTTGGCCACCTGATGTGAAAAACTGACTTATTGGAAAAGATCCTAATGCTGGGAAAGATTGAGGACAGGAGGAGAAGGGGACGACAGAGATGGTTGGATGGCATCACCGACTCAATGAACATGGGTTTGGGTGAACCCCGGGAGTTGGTGATGGATAAGGAGGCCTGGTGCACTGCAATCCATGGGATCTCAAAGAGTTGGACATGACTGAATGTCTGAACAAATACTTTTAAGTGAAAAAATATTTTCTTCATATTTTTCAAAATAATATGACTTGTTAATGAACAAATCATGAATGTAAAGATTATATATTTATCACATCATAGGATGTTTTTTGCATATTTGTTTATTGGTACTGCTTTTCTTTTTTAGGGCCAGGATATTTAGGGCAATATTTGCCTCCTTAATTAGAAGCCAGTGTTGTATTCTAAGTCTGTTGAGATATAATTGACATATAACATTTTATATGTTACTCTGTACACTGTGATGATTTCATATACTTACACACTACAAAATATTTACCACCATAGTGTTACACTTCCTTCATATCAGATAATTATAATTTCTTGTTTATTTTAAGAATATTTAAGACCTATTCTCCTAACAACTTTCACATATATAGTGAAGAATTGTAAACTATAGTTATACATTAGATCCCCAGAACCTATTTATTAATATCTTATAATTGAAAGTTTAGACCCTTTGACCAACATCTCTTATTTTCGCCATCTCCCAGCCCCTGGCAGCCACCATTTTACTCTCTTTCCATGAATATAACTTTTTGAAATTCCACATATAAGTAATATCATACTGTGTTTGTTTTTGTTTGATTTATTGCATCCAGGATAATGCTCCGTAGGGCTAGCCATGTTGTCACAAGTGGCAGGATTCCTTTTCTCCTGGCTAAACATTTAATAATATTTGTGCATACACACAAACCCCATATCTTCTTTCTTCTTTATCCATTTATCTATAGACAGATACTTAGGTTGTTTCTATATTGGCTGCTGTGAGTAATTCTGTAAGAACGTAGGGGTACAAATTTCTCTTCAGCATTCCAATTTTATTTCCTTTAGGTGCCTGCCCAGAAGTAGAATTGCTAGATTATAGGATAATTCTATTTTTAATTTTTAAGGACCTCTATACTATTTTTCAATGGCAACCCATTCTAGTACTCTTGCCTGGAAAACCCAATGGGCAGAGGAGCCTGGTAGGCTGCAGTCCACCGGGTGGCAAAGAATTGGACACGAATGAGCGATTTCACTTTCAGTTTTCAGTTTCATGCATTGGAGAAGGAAATGGCAACCCACTCCAGTGTTCTTGCCTGGAGAATCCCAGGGACGGGGGAGCCTGGTGGGCTGCTGTCTATGGGGTTCCACAGAGTCAGACACGACTGAAGCGACTTAGCAGCAGCATCATATTATTTTTCAAGGTAGATATACCAATTTATACTGCTACCAACAGTACGTAAGGATTACCTTTTCTTCACATGTTGTCTTGTTATCTTCTTTTGATAAAATTCATTCTAATAGATGTGAAGTGACATATTATTGTGTTGATTTGCACTTCTCTGATGATTAGATGTTGAATCTCTTTTCATGTACCTGGTGGCCATTAATATATCTTCTTTGGAAAGTGTCTATTCAGTTTATCTGTCCATTTAAAACGTTTTTTCCCCTTGGCTGTACTTCCCTGATAGCTTAGTTGGTAAAAGAATCCACCTGCAGTGAGAGAGACCTGGGCTCGATCCCTGGGTTGGGAAGATCCCCTGGAGGAGGGCATGGCTGTGTCCTTGCCTGGAGAACCCCCATGGACAGAGGAGCCTGGGGGGCTACAGTCCATGGGGTTGCAAAGAGTTGGACACAACTGAAAGACTTTCACTTCATGATATGTAGATTCTTAGTTCCCTGACCAAGTATCAATCCCACACCCCTTTTATTGGAAATGCAGAGCCTTAACTCTGCAGGACTACCAGAGAAGTCCCTCCTCTGCCCATTTTAAAATGCATATTATTTGTACTATTGAGTAAATAGTATTATATGCATTCTTTATATATTTTGATTATTAGTCCTTTATTAGATATATGATTTGCTAATATTTTTCCCATTCACTAATTTGCCTTTTTATTTTGTTGATTGTTTCCTTTGCTGTAATGAAGCTTTTTAATTTGATGTAGTCCATTTATTTATTTTCCTTTTGTTACTTGTGCTTTTAGTGCCATATCAAAAAAAAAAATGTCATTGTAAGGATGTAAAGGAGCTTCTCCTTATGTTTTCTTCTAGGCAGTTTAAGTCTTATGTTTAAGTCTTTTATCCATCTTGAGTTAATTTTTGTGAGTGGTGTAAGATAGGACTCCGATTTCATTCTTCTGCTTCTAAGTATCCAGTTTTTTCAACATTGTTTGACCCTCTTGTCAGATAGAGGTTGAGGGTTTATTTCTGGGCTTTTGATTCTGTTCCATTGGTATGTGTGTCTATATCTTTAAATTATAGTTTGAAATCAGTAAGCATAATGATACCAATTTTGTTCTTCATTCTCAGTATTGCTTTTCCATCTTGAGCTCTCAGTGACTCCATAAAAATTCAAGATTTATTTATTTATTTTTTACCCATCCAACTATTCAGTACCTTTTGATTGAAAAATTACTCACTTGCTCTCAGTTCCCCTAAGGAAGGAATCATGGAACAAAAAGGTCTCTTCTGGCCCTGAGCTGTGTGCCATGAGGGAGAGGTGATGTAGGTAAAGTCTGTTTCTCTTATTCTCTCCGGTTAATTCAAACTCATTTTTTTGTTCCAACACTGTGCTGAAATTGCTCTGCTAAAAACTTGCACTTCCTCCACATTTCTCGCTCCCTCTTAGGGAAGAATTTTTAAGCTTGTATCTTGTATGCCTTTTTATCAGTCTTGCCATTCACTCAACCAGGTGCTGACAGTTTCTCTCTTGCTTTGCCAAGGGCAGAGACAAAGCTGAAGTTTGAGATCTCTCCTTGTCCTGCAGATTTGGACCAACTTTTCCATGTGCTCACTAGGCATCTTCCAAAACTCAGTGTCACCACCACAGGCAGTACATTCAGGGAGCCAGCCACAGGGCTGAGGGTGCATGGAGTGCTCTGGTGCCCATGGACTGACTGTGAGATCCTGTAGGGGAAGTATCCCCAGTGCTTTTGGGTGGACTTCTTGATGGAGTCTGTGACACAATAGGATCTGATTCCCTTTAGTGCCTTCCAAGAGTCTCATCTGCTGCTCTCTCAGCTTCTTCCCAGTTTGCAGTAATGTAGCTCATGAGTCCGTTCTTGGGAGAGGGCGAGAGAGAAGAGGACCTCTTTTGGCAGCATCCTGCATAACTGGGAAATCTGAGCACTCACTCACACACTCTCAGCTCCCCTGCGGGAGAAATCATGGGCCAAGATCTCTCCTGGCCCTGAGCTGTGCCACCTTGGCGGAGAAGTGACATAGGTAAAGTCAATTTCTCTTACTCTCTCCAGAGAATTCAAACTCTTTTTTTGCTCCAACAGTATGTTGAAAATGCTCAGCTAAAGACTTTCCCTTCCAAAAAAACTCTCTCATTTATGTGTGGTTGTCTAAGACAGTGTTCTCCATGGGTTCCCAGACTGTGGCCAAGAGGGGCTGGAGCCAGGACTGAGTTCTTTACGTTCATTACCAGGTGCAGGGGTAGGCAGAACTCCTCCTGGATTCATGAGCATATGGTCCTGCGTCCCGGAACTCCCTCCAAGGCACTTTTGTCTGTGGATGGCTGCCAAATTTTTATTGTTTGGCCATGTTGCTGATGTCACTCCTGAAGTCAGTTTTACTGTTTAGTAAATATTTAGTTTATCTCCACCAGGTTTTCATTCTGTGATGAGGTAGAGATTAAGTAGACCTAAGTGATGTGAGAGTTGGACTGTGAAGAAAGCTGAGCACCGAAGAATTGATGCTTTTGAACTGTGGTGTTGGAGAAGACTCTTGAGAGTCCCTTGGACTGCAAGGAGATCCCACCAGTCCATTCTGAAAGAGATCAGCCCTGGGATTTCTTTGGAAGGAATGATGCTGAAGCTGAAACTGCAGTACTTTGGACACCTCATGGGAAGAGTTGACTCATTGGAAAAGCCTCTGATGCTGGGAGGAACTGGGGGCAGGAGGAGAAGGGGACCACAGAGGATGAGATGGCTGGATGGTATCACGGACTCGATGGACGTGAGTCTGAGTGAACTCCTGGAGTTGGTAATGGACAGGGAGGCCTGGCGTGCTGAGATTCATGGGGTCACAAAGAGTCAGACAGAACTGAGCGACTGAACTGAACTAAACTGAAGTGTCACAGAAGTGGCAGATTGCAAAGCTATAACAAAATCAGAGTATATTTATTCTTGACTCCATTACAAGATAGAAGTGTAGACCCCAAAAGGGCTATTTGTGAATGTCCCCTCTGTCAGCAGTGTTTGATATGTGGAGAATTGTTTCCATATGTATTACGATATTAGGACCATTCCAAGTCGAAATGTGTAATATCTCAGTATCCTCCTGCTTTGCACTCGTCATAGGGAGGAGAAAACCATAAAATGGATGTAGTAAAGCCCTGCCCACTCAAACTAGCCAAGCGGCATCACAAACAATAATAAACTCTACATATGTATGCACATCTTGGGGGGTTCAATGTGCAAGAGTATTCTGGGATATTTGGCATTGGCAGAATCCTAGCATCTTCAGCTTCACTGTGTGTGTGTGTGTGTGTGTGTGTGTGTGTGTGTGAGTCGCACAATTGTGTCTGACTCTCTGCGACCCCATGGACTATAGTCTGCCAGTCTCCTCTGTCCCTGGAGTTCTCCAGGCAAGAATACTAAAGTGGGCTGCCATTTCCTTCTCAGCTTCACTAAGCATCACCAAATTGCTCTCAAAATTATTGTATTGATTTACATTCTCTTCAGTGGTATAGGAGCTGACATTTTATTACATTTTTACAGATGTTTAATATTATCCAGGCTTTTTATTTCTGCCAAACTGTGAAATAATATCTCATTGTTATAATTTACATTTCCTGCATATAAGTGAGGTTGAGCATCTTTTGCTTTCTATTGGCTATTTTGGGCAAGTGTCATATCCCTTGGTCCTTTTTTTTCCTGTTATATTTGTCTTTTTATTAATGATTTAGAATAATCCTTTGTATATGATGCTGCTCTGAAAATTACACTGTGTAATAAGACCAAATGAAGGTTGAATTTTTTTTTGAGAGAATTTTTATGGAGAAAACATTCTCCTTTTTTTCACTTTAGCAAACCTATTGGTTGATAATCTGATATCTACCACCCTCTTGTAGGAACAATGATGGATTATGTACTAGTTCTCTTCTCATTATTCATTGTTTCTTTCTTACCACCAAAACCTGATTTAAATGGAGGTAGAATTTCATTCCTCGAAAAGTTACACTTTTCTGGCTCCTGGTGGGATATAAGTAGGTATTTTTGGACAAAATTCTGGAAAATCTTCTTTAAAATGGTCAGACTTTACTGGATTGTATTTTTTACCTGACCACAACTTAACTTCCCTGCCTAAAACATGATCTCAGTGATGGAGAATGATGGGGAATACATTACTTAAATTTTTAAATGCTGATTAAATGCTGGGAGTGGAGTTCCTTCTAGTACATGTTGACTTTTATTTAATATATCTGGAGAGGAGATGAAGGGCATAAACCCTGACAAGTCTACCCAGATGGGCTGATGACAGATTAGATCACAGGTGACATCCCAGAGCTGGCAGAGGGACAGATAATGCACAAAATGAAATAAGCAAACATTTCTGCATTCTGAATCTTATATTTGTGTTTTGAGAGACAGACTATAAATAGACTACTAATTAAACATGTAATGTAGGTAGGGAATGGTAAGTTACATGAAGAAAAATTAGGAACCATAGGGGACCACCATTCCAAAGTGCTTGGTGATTAGCAGAGAGGTTGCTCCCTGTTAGATAGACCTGCCAGCAAGGCTTTCCTGGTAAGGAGATGGTTGAGCACCTGCACAGAGAGAGGAAATGAAACACAGGGCAGCCATGTAGAGGGAGTGTTCTAGGCTCGAGCAAGTGCAATGACCCCTGGGACCAGTGAGGAGCAGAGGAGGCATGAGGGAGAGTGAGGGGAGATGGTAGGGGAGAAGCTTGGGGACCACACCATGTTGGTCCTGATAAAGACTTCTCTTTCTTTTGAGGACTTAGATTAAAAAAATACACAGCTGCTGGCAGCTTACCTCTTAATTTGAAAATTAAGTGTCCAATACAGTTTTGGGGCCTGACATAACCAGTCAATATTCTTTGAGCTGCACTGAGGCCAGAGAGCATCTGTGGAGTGTCAGTGTGTAAATTTAAAAAGGTGTCCCTTGTTTGTGTGAGGATTTTTTTTTTTTTAATGTATTCTCCATCCCATTTCTGCTGGGTAGGCAGCACATTGTGAGGCTGTGGCTTGGTGAGCAGAATGTGGCCTATTACAGCCCCACTTCTATCCTTGGCTTAGGAGTCTCAAGGTTGTTCACAAACAGCATCATCAGACAAGGTGGCCCTGGCAAAGACTCTGCTTCAATCATTTACTTCTAGCCCTCAGCACAATTTGCAGTTCTAAAATAATGAACCTAGATTGAATTTAGAGTGATGTGGGCAGATGGTAAAGCGTCTGCCTACAATGTGGGAGACCTGGGTTTGATCCCTGGGTTGGGAAGATCTCCTGGAGAAGGAAATGGCAACCCACTCCAGTACTCTTGCCTGGAAAATCCTATGGACAGAGGAGCCTGGTAGGCTACCGTTCATGGGGTCACAAAGAGTCGGACACGACTGAGCGACTTCACTCACAAGTTATTATGTAAGTCTAGTCACTTGAAGATGCCGTCAACTCTGCATCATCATTCTTGCCCTTACTCTTTTTGAGAGTATATTTTAAGAATGATGCGGGGACACAAGCAAGGCAGTCATATAATTTCTTTTTCCATTCAATTGTTTTTTTTTTTTTCCTTTAATCTCCAGAATGGGAATGAGATTTTTCTTACACATCTTCTTGGCTTCCTCATCAACAAAATAGCAGATTGGAAGAAAACCAGGTGACAAGGTTTTCTTTCATTCCTGCCCTTTCTTCTGTTTAGTTCCAGGTTATCTTTCTTTTTCTTCCATCAGGTAGTTATTATCAGATACTGGTTCCACAAGCCCTTTCTTGAAACATCATCGAAATTTCAGTGCCACCTTTGAATTACACAGCATTTTAAATTCAAGGAAGATGGAGAGATTGTAAATTCTCATGATGTGAGGTTTCTTCCTCTCACTGAAGGTAATACCTGTGGTAGGAAGGATGAACTAAAGAATTAGAAATAAAGATTGTGCATGCCAGAATTTTATAGTCACTCAGTGAACCCTGGGGTGTGGAAGTTGCAAGGAACCTCAGATTTCTGGTCTCTTTACATATACATCAAGTTTTTTGTTTGTTTGTTTGTTTTTGTTTTTGAAGGAAAAAATATATTCAGTAAGTCCAGGGGAGAGATTACTGAGTCTTTTCAGTCCTGCTGGTGTGCATCCTGAGGTGGGATAGGGGTCACACAACTATCCTTGCCGGGCTCCAAGGAGACAGCCTGCTGTGGCTAAAACATGTGTTCTTTTTAAATATATATCATAATGTACCTCTGTTGATATAATTAAACTCCTACCATAAAAAAAGTTGTACATAAAACAGCTAAGTTAATGTCTCCATAGCAACCTGAAAACTTGCTGAAGGTGGCATTGCTAACCTAAGGGATAGTTGATTTTTGGTCCAGCCATGAACACATACTGGGTGTACTTGTGCAACTTTTAGTGTTTATAAAATCATAATAAAACTACATTGAGAACATAGAGTTTAATGCTGTGTGTTGTGTGGGCAAACCTTGTTTTATCCTTAAGAACAAGCAGCTGTAGTTCTCACAGCCTTCCACTAGTTTGTAGAAATGTCTAGATTCCTTCTCTCAGGAGCTCAGTTTTCTTTGAAGGGAAACAAACAAGAACAACCTAACTTGTTATATGCTGCATGTGGAACAGATTTTGATGGATGGTACACTGTAAATTCTACTGGCTTAAATGTGATTCAAGATTGTCAGTTTGCAGTGGTTTATATTGAATGGTTGTTCCTAATATAGGCAAATGAAAACGGTGGTGTTAAACATATAAAGTATTTTTCATGGAACCACTATGTAACCCAGAGCATGACATTGACTTACGACAGCAAGTGTTTCTGATTTAGATTCAAAGAGTCAATATATTCTGATGGAATTTACAAAGTTCAAAAAACTGTAATGCCAATCGTTGATATATAAATAGATGATATCCATCTTTATTATCTTAATGTCTTCTGAAAAAAGCACTGAAACCATAAAAAGTCAAAATATTTAGGAGAACACTGTGAATTGGTTAATATTAGTAGCATGTTCTATAACGCAAATGTTATTTATAATGCAAATATTGCAGCCAGTTTTTAAGGACTACCATTTTGAATTACCATAGTTAAGATTAAATCTTGCTTAATCGGTGGGTTTTCCCTCCCTGGCATATAAGACATTTATTTCTAAAATGAAGCTATTTTATCCCTTGTCATCACACAGCCATAAAAATTGCAGGCAGTCAGAAGTTAGCAATGGCTGCTTCACAGACCCACAGCAATACTTAGTAACAGATTTTCAAAGCAGTTCAAAGAGTCCAGTTTCCATCTGTGTTTGGTGAAGGGTGCACAAACCTTGAGGCCATCTGAAAACTCAGCTTCATCTCTAACACTTGGAATAACAAAGGTGTTATTTTTCAAAGCTGCATTCTCCCCTCCTGGGGTGGCTGTGCAGATTCAGTTCAGGGAAGGTGGGAAACTTCAGAGCAGGTATTCTCCTTCTAGACTTTGCCTCCTTCAGGGAGTTCCTTTGAGGGTGTCACAATGCTGGCCTCCTGAATATGGGTTATTGCCAATAGAGGCCAAGAGGTAATGAACCTTATAGACAAATCCCTTCTGATTTTCTGAGCAAAATATCCACATGGAGCCAGTATCTCCTTTCTTCCTGGCCAGGGGTGCTATTTAATCAGGAGAAAGTAGGGGGTGCTCTCTGCCCATGTTACACTGAGAAATGCAGCCTGAACATCAAATTCCTTTTCATTCAGCTGCATTCCTAAAACTAAGGCTTCAAGTTGTTGGGGAAAAGATAGTTCAATGTCCTTGTCTTTGGTTGCTACAAATGAGTGTAAGCATTCTATGGAATACATAGTTTTCCTGTTTATTTTATTTAGTATCTCCTGTGTTGCTTTTCGATATCTTCTGTGCACACTTTTTGATATGGTGTCTTTTAAAAGGCATAACACTCATGCAAAACAAATTGCATAATTGCACAATGATGCTAATGGGGATGCTAATGGGAATGTGGATATTTGCTGTCTGCTGTCTCTTTGTGATACCTTTCTGTCCTTCTAACTAACATGGAGAAGTCAAGACTAATGTGAGCAGTTCACTCAGATAGATTCTGTATTTTTGATTTTCTGAGTTATTCTGATATCTCAAAACTTACCCAGAACTCTCTTGTAAATTTCCAAAAAGCAACATCAAATTATTCTTCCATTTACTCCAAATTCCAATAACTATGTGAGTAGTTTTATTTGAGAATGAAGTGAAGTGAAGTGAAGTCACTCAGCCGTGTCTGACTCTTTGAGACCCCATGGACCATAGCCTACCATGCTCCTCCATCCATGGGATTTTCCAGGCAAGAGTACTGGAATGGGTTGCCATTTATTTGAGAATAAGCTACCTGAAAAAATATATACCTTTCGTAAAAATCACTGATTGATGTATCCTAAGACATCTTTATAAGACCAAAATTTTTATTTTAAAGGGTCGATTAAAAAATAAAAATTTTAATGTGATAAAAGTGAGATTTTGTGATAGAAGTAATAGAACTTATATATAAATATTGTCCTTATTATATATTTTCTAATTTTTAAAAATCCATCATACATAAATTCCTTTAGTAAATAAAACTTTACTTATTTAATAAGAAAAATTTATTCTACTTATGAAAGTAAAATAAATAACAAAAAATCTTTGTAAGTAAAAGTGGTTCTGACCTCAAGATGAAATATACTATTTTGGTATGACAAAGCACTTTGAAGTTTAAAAAAGGAATCATAGTAACATTTTAAGTAAAATTAAACTGGGGCTCCCCAGGTGACTCAGTGGTAAAGAATCTGCCTGCCAAGCAGGAGACCTGAGTTTGATCTCTGGGTTGGGAAGATCCCCTGGAAAAGGAAACGGCATCCCACTCCAGTATTCTTGCCTGGAGAATCCCATGGACAGAGGAGCCTGGCAGGCTACAGTCTATGGGCTCACAAAAGAGTCAAGAGATGGACATTACTTAATGACTAAACACCAACCGGGAAAAAAAAAAAAAAAGCTAAAACAAAGGTATTAGCATCAAGCTGTGAACTTCTTTTTAGGGGAGAGAGAAGTGGAGAAGGATTTAACAAGTTTGTACTGTTCTCAAGTTTCCAGTAGGGTAGAACCAGCAATAGTCCTCCATGTGAAACAGCACAGACAAGAAATGTCCACTGAGAGAACCAACAAGAATGAAGGAATCATGGTTGACACATTGCTACTATTTTTACACGGGAGACTTGCTTCACTGTCTCAGCAGTTCTTCACTATCAATGCCTGTACAAAGAATCCTAAAATAAAGTGGAAAGTAGGGGTAAATGAGGAGGTAATAGATTATACATAAAAAGTCAGACACAATGTTTGTCAGTCAAAATGTTTGGCAAGAAAAAGCACCTAAAAGCTGTTGAGATAAGAAGTTAGATAATCATATTCCATCCAGAGCCAAGCTTCTCTCTCAGCACTTACAGTTTAGTGAGAAAGGAAAGCATTTAAAAAGATAATGGTGTTGAGTATAGTCATAGAAATACCAAGCACTCATATGATAAGTACACTAATATGAAGACATCTAGGGCAATGTAGAGGAGAAGGCAATGGCACCCCACTCCAGTACTCTTGCCTGGAAAATCCCATGGATGGAGGAGCCTGGTGAGCTGCAGTCCATGGGATCGCGAAGTTGGACACGACTGAGCGACTTCACTTTCACTTTTCACTTTCATGCATTGGAGAAGGAAATGGCAACCCACTCCCGTGTTCTTGCCTGGAGAATCCCAGGGACAGAAGAGCCTGGTAGGCTGCCATCTCTGGGGTCGCACAGAGTTGGACACGACTGAAGCGACTTAGCAGCAGCAGCAGCAGGGCAATGTAGGTTAGAAAATGGATTGTCATTACAGATTCCAGTTTTTGAAAGTTCGATTTGTTCTAAACTAGTCAATTTGAATGTATCATGATTTTTCTATCACGCAGAACTTTTTTTCTCCCACATCTCTGAGTCCAAATTTCTTAAAATTAGAATTTCTTCTTATCAACCATTTTTTAACCTGATATCGATGGCAGACAGACAGTTAAGAATTTACTCAATGAACTCTCTTAGATAAGCTGAATTCATAACCTCTTATGTGACTTTGAGAGTACAGGTTATTGCTTATTTTGCCTCTTTATAGCTCCTGGTAAAAATTATGAATATATTCATGAATGAGTCTATAAATCAATTAACATTGGAATTTTAGAGCTGGAATTTTCATTAGCCTAATTTGGAAAAGACTCAGCAAAGTGATACCAGGAGAGTGAAGCAAAGTGACCTCCAAGGTCATAGAGGGAATTGTGGGAACCAATTTAATTAAAACCTAAGGCTTAGAACTAATGGAGAGTAAGGATAGTAGGCCTGTATTAGTTTTCCTGGAATTATGCTCTAACCCAAGGACCCTGGGCAGAAAAAAAAAAATCAGTTGGGAGTTATTTTTTATCTTTAATATCTACTACCATGTTATATGGGCAGCTTACTGGCAAACCTGTTCATAAATATGGCCAGTAGGCTGTCTTTCATTGGTACAGTCATCTTCTAGCCATGGTTCTTAACCCTTGAGCATTTAGAAATAGTGAAGGCATTTAAAAAATAATTTTATTTATGTATTTTGGGTCTTCATTGCTGCACGGGCTTTTCTCTAGTTGTGTCAAGTAGGGGCTGCTCTCTACTTGTGTGGGTTTCTCATTGTAGTGGTTTCTCATGTTGTGGAGCACGGGCTCTAGGATGCACAGGCTTCAGTAGTTGCGGCATGTGGGCTCAGTAGCTGCAGCTCCTGGGCTCTAGAGCACAGGCTCAGCAGTTGGGATGCATGGGCATGTGAGATTTCCCGGATCAGGAATCCAATCCATGTTCCCTGCAACAGTAGGCGGATTCTTTACCACTGAGCCACCGGGGAAGCCCTGAGGGCATTGGATTCAGTCTCAATGATTGGAGTCTGCTACTGGCATTTGGGAGAGCTTCACTGGTGGCTCAGGTGGTAAAGAATTTGCCAGCAATGCAGGAAACCTGGGTTCAATCCCTGGGTCGGGAAGATCCCCTGGAGGAGGACATGGCAACCCATTCCAATATTCTTTCCTGGAGAATCCTATGGACAGAGGAGCCTGGCAGGCTACAGTCCATGGGGTTTCAAAGAGTCAGACATGATTGAGCGAGTAAAACTTACTGGCATTTGGTGAGTGGGAGCCAGGAGTGGTACATGTCCCATAATTTCTTGGATAGTTCAGCCCCTGGAAGACTCATACCACTGAAGGTGCCAGTAGTATTTCTTTTGAGAAATCTTTTCTAAGAGTTTCCCACCCCCCCCCCACTTTTTTAGTAGAGTTCAATAATTTTCTTAGTTGCTGTATTTTTTGCTTTATGTGTATTTTATGTCACAGTTCTATAAATATTATTCCAACATTAAATCTATAACATATTTTTTGAAAACTCCATTTTGATATTTGAGTTAGTTTTTTTTCAATTGCAGGTATATGGCATATTTCTAATATAAATGTACAAAAAACAAAAATTAAACATAAACTTAATCTCTCATCCAGAAATTTACACTATTAAAGTTTTGATGTTTCTCTTTTCAGGTGTGTATGTGCATATATTTTTAAAATATTATCAAATTGCATATAATGCTTCTAATATTAATATTTTAACTACCAAACAAGTCAAGGGTATTTTACAAGCCATAAAATATTTTAATATAATTATCTTAGGTGGCTGAATAGAAATCCATTGTGTAAATATACCACATTTTTGATGTTATAAATGAAGGTAAAAAGCACATTATTGTGTGTAAGTCACTGAACTTGTCCCAAGTTATATCCTAAGGGAAATTCTAGAAGTAAATTTTTCTGCAAGTGATGTCTCACAATGATTTAATGGAAATCCTAAGTTGTTTTGCTTTCTCATGGTCTTTTATAAAAATTAAATGCCATGTACTTTCAAGAGCACACTTGGTGTCAGCAGTGTAACAAGATGATGAATGAGTGATAGAGGGAAAGAGAGACAGGGAGACAGAGAAAGGGGAGAAAGACACATGGAAGAAGGAAGAAAGGAAAAGAGGGAAAGAAGGAGAGAAGGAAGGAGGGAGAGAGAAAGAATGATTTTTCCTGGTATTTTGCTGTATTTACTTTTTTCTTAGTAGGAAACCATTAAAATCAAGTGTTTTGTTTTTATTTGTGTCAAAAATCTCTGACTTGTATAAACATTTATTAGAATTAACTCAAATAAAGAGAGTGGTGTTTAAAAGATGGAACAGAATATGATGTCTAAGAATTGAGAACGGGAACTGTAGGGTGGAGTGCTAAGGCTATTTCGTCAGGATGGAGTTCTCCAGGTCCACTCATCTTTCCTTGTGTAGAGGAATCCAACTCAAGGCAAACTGTGGAATTTAATTAAAGGTCAGTGGTAGAAGCAGGGTTAGAATGAGAGTCTCCTGATTTCATGGTTCATGTTCTTCTCAGCATATTATTGGCTCTGACTTCTTCATCATAAAGTAAAATTCTGGGGGAGCTCTCTGTCTTATTCTTAATTTGTAAGGATTAAGACATTGAAGACACATACATACCCACAAATGATTGCCACATGAGTCATTAAATGCATAAATAATTAGGTGAATTTATTATGTAAGTGTCAGAAGAAGTATTTAGAGATTGAATGTTCAAGTCTAATTCATGAATAGTATTTACTGGACTATCAGTTAATCACTTGCATGTAAGAGTAATTGGGTTATTTAATTATTTGATTCTTCTTCCTCAATAAATGTTTTAGGAAATAACCATGAATGTCAACTCAAACAATAATGATATAAAAAGCAAATTTTTATACATTGTTATGCCAGAAAATTCTGAAAGATGGGAATACCAGACCACCTGACCTGCCTCTTGAGAAATATGTATGCAGGTCAGGAAGCAATAGTTAGAACTGGACATGGAACAACAGACTGGTTCCAGATGGGAAAAGGGGTACGTCAACAGGGTATATTGTCACTATACTTATTTAACTTATATGCAGAGTACATCATAAGAAATGCTGGATTGGATGAAGCACAAGCTGGAATCAAGATTGCTGGGAGAAATATCAATAACCTCAGATATGCAGATGACACCAACCATATGGAAGAAAGTGAAGAAGAACTAAAAAGCCTCTTGATCAAAGTGAAAGAGTAGAGTGAAAAAGCTGGCTCAAAGCTCAACATTCAGAAAACTGACATCATGGTATCCCATCCCATCACTTCATGGGAAATAGATGGGGAAACAGTGGAAACAGTGGCAGAGTTTATTTTGAGGGGCTCCAAAATCACTGCAGATGGTGACTGCAGCCATGTAATTAAAAGATGCTTGATCCTTAGAAGAAAAGTTATGGCCAAACTGGACGACATATTAAAAAGCAGAGACATTACTTTGCCAACAAAGGTCCGTCTAGTCAAGGCTATGGTTGTGAGATGTGAGAGTTGTACTGTAAAGAAAGCGGAGCACCAAAGAATTGATGCTTTTGAATTGTGGTGTTGGAGAAGACTCTTGAGAGTCCCTTGGACTGCAAGGATATCCAACCAAAGTCCATCCTAAAGGAAATCAGTCCTGAATATTCATTGGAAGGACTGATGTTGAAGCTGAAACTCCAATACTTTGGCCAGGTGATGCAAATAACTGATTCATTGGAAAAGATCCTGATGCTAAGAAAGATTGAAGGCAGGAGGAGAAGGGGATGAAAGAGGATGAGGTGGTTGGATGGCATCACTGACTCAATGGACATGAGTTTAAGTAAACTCCAGAAGCTGGTGATGGACAGGGAGGTCTGGCCTGCTGCAGTCCATGGGGTTGCAAAGAGTCTAACACGGCTGAGTGGCTGAACTGAACTGAACTAACTGATGCCAGATAGTTTTGGCTGTAATTTCTACTAATGCTAGAATTTTGTGTTTTCAGATAGAGAATCAATGGCTCTTCTAAGGGGATCCTGTGTAGTGAAAATGATCACTGGTGCTCATTTGATCTCTCCACTAAATTACTTTGTGACACAGGGTGGTAAGGTCTTCATTTTTTTCTTGTGAATTAAAGTTTCCTTCTTAAATAAGCAGATTAAATACTTTTTCTCATTCTAAAAATCCCGTGAATGTAATATTTGGAAATGATAAAATGTGAACAAGTTGGATTCTCCATTCTTTCTCCTTTGGAGTCTTGTCACCTGATGCTTTTTTAAAAGTGTCTCTAAAAGAATGGACTGAATCTCTGGTGACTAAAGAGCTCAGATTTCTGATACTCTCTAGTTCCTGTAAGTGACAATTAAGGGATTATTGCATTCAACCCTGTGTTCACCTGTGATTGTCTCTATGACAGACACAAATAATGCTTATTAAATATCCATGGGCAGCTCTATATTTTCCAAAACCTGTCGTAGTTGGGTTATGACCATATGATCTTGTCACATAACCGTGTGCAACAGGAGGTTAAGTGGAAGAGATGAGTTACTTCTGTTCAGTACCTATTACAGTGTTTCTTTTTGCTCTTTCTTTTTCCCACCAAGAAAACATAGAAAGCTACACATATTGAGATGGCAAATTTCAGATTATCATAGGGTTTGGCTTGAATTTTTATTTATATGTTCTCAAAGGGAGAACAATATCTATTGATGCAAAATGGACTTTGTATGGGTGAGAGAATATATTTAACTGTGCTTAAGGAACTAAGATTTAGGAATACTCATATTTTACCACAATGTAACTTAGCTCATCTTGACTCATAGAACCTCTAGATTATGGCTTCTCTGTCATATTACCCATTAGGAAACTGACATAAATTTAGCAAAGACATAAAATGTAGAGAACTTGACCAGTATTGACAATGTGGATGACATTATATAGTTGCTTAGGGTTATTTTATTAATCTTACATTTAGGATAAACTGATCAGAATTTCTGGGATTTTTTACTTGATTCAAGACAATTTTCTAACTGCTTACCAATTGCCCTGGACAATTATAAAGTTACCATTGTTCTATGGAACAAGACTTTAGAAAATATAATGCCCTTTTAAGGAAAGAGTGACTTCCCTGGTGGCTCAGATGGTAAAGCATCTGTCTACAATGTGGGAGACCCGGGTTCGATCCCTGGATTGGGAAGATCCCCTGGAGAAGGAAATGGCAATCCATTCCAGGACTGTTGCCTGGAAAATCCCATGGACAGAGGAGCCTGGTAGGCTACAGTCCATGGGGTCGCAAAGAGTTGGACACGACTGACTTCACTTTAAGGAAAGAGTAACTCTAAATATCAACTTTTCAGATGTTTTATTGCTTTAAGTTGTATAGCAACTATCATGAGTAATTTACACATGTTGGTTTATGCAGAGTATTTTATGTGGAAAACATAAATAAGCATTTAAATTCCAACTTGGTATAATATTTTTCCAATATCTGTAATGTGCAATATTGGAAATAAACTCGTGTGAATATACCAACTATGTACTGGATATGTATCTTTACCTGGATGTTTTACAAGTCGAAATCTATCTGTTTATCTTCATTAGTTCGTTTCCTTCCCTCAACTGTGTTCGCTTTTGTTCAGTTCAGTTCAGTCACTCAGTCATGTCCGACTCTTTGCAACCCCATGAATTGCAGCACGCCAGGACTCCCTGTCCATCACCAACACCCGGAGTTCACTCAAACTCATGTCCATCGAGTCGGTGATGCCACCCAGCCATCTCATCCTCTGTCGTCCCCTTCTCCTCCTGCCCCCAATCCCTCCCAGCATAAGAGTCTTTTCCAATGAGTCAGCTCTTCACATGAGGTGGCCAAAGTACTGGAGTTTCAGCTTTAGCATCATTCCTTCCAAAGAACACCCAGGGCTGATCTCCTTTAGAATAGACTGGTTGGATCTCCTTGCAGTCCATGGGACTTGCAAGAGTCTTCTCCAACACACAGTTCAAAACATCAATTCTTCAGCACTCAGCTTTCTTCACAGTCCAACTCTCACATCCATACATGACCACAGGAAAAACCATAGCCTTGACTAGACAGACCTTTGTTAGCAAAGTAATGTCTCTGCTTTTCAATATGCTATCTAGGTTGGTCATAACTTTCCTTCCAAGGAGTAAACGTTTTTTAATTTCATGGCTGCAGTCACCATCTGCAGTGATTTTGGAGCTCAAAAAATAAAGTCTGTTTCCACTGTTTCCCCTTCTATTTCCCATGAAGTGATGGGACTGGATGCCATGATCTTCATTTTCTGAATGTTGAGCTTTAAGCCAACTTTTTCACTCTCCTCTTTTGGCAAAATTATTATTTACAGGGTCTGACCCAGGTCTTATCCCTGGGTTTGAAGATCCCCTGGAGAAGGAGGTGACAACCAACTCCAGTATTCTTGCCTGGAAAATCCCATGGACAAAGGACCCTAATGGGCTACAGTCCATGGGGTCGCAAGAGTTGGATACAACCTAGCAAGTAAACCACCACACCTCACTACAAACATTCTGAGTAATACTGAATTCATTCATTCCTTTCATTTCCCAGATAAAATTAGTTCTAAATTTCTGTTGATCCTGTTCCATAATCTACTAATTGTGTGTTTTTATTAATTTTGATGGAATATATATATGTGTGTATATATATGTGTGTATATATATATATAGTGTATATAGTTGATCTGCAATGTTGTGTTAGTTCCTGCTGTACAGCAAAGTAAATCAATTATACAAATACATATACATATACTTTTTTTTTAGATTCGATTCCCATGTAAGTCATTACAGAGAATTGACTAGAGTTCCCTGTGCTAAACTGCAGGTTCTTATTAGTTATCTATTTTACATATAGTAGGGTGGATCAGAGAAGGCAATGGCAACCCACTCCAGTACTCTTGCCTGGAAAATCCCATGGATGGAGGGGCCTGGAGGGCTGCAGCCCATGGAGTCTCTAGGAGTAGGACATGACTGAGCGACTTCACTTTGACTATTCCCTTTCATGCATTGGAGAAGGAAATGGCAACCCACTCCAGTGTTCTTGCCTTGAGAATCTCAGGGATGGGGGAGCCTGGTGGGCTGCCATCTATGGGGTCACACAGTATCAGACATGACTGAAGCGACTTAGCAGCAGCAGGATGCATATGTCAATCTCAATTTCCCAGTCTGTTTCTCTCCCCTTTCCTCCTTGGTAACCATAAGTTTGTTTCCTAACATCTGTTTGTATTTTGACTACTAATTACTTTAGTAAAAGCTGTTAATATCTCTTACTTGGATTGTAGAAACAGATCATCTTGTTTCTCCTACTGGATTCATCCTGCACATTTCTGTCAGAATACTCACATTATTACAGCTTTTTTTCAGTTTTAAAACCCCTCAGATGTCTGTTTTGGATAAATACTCTATAATCTTAGTGATCTGTATCTTGTGATCTATGTGGTAATGATTGATTCCCACCACTCTTCTGTCTCATACTCAGGTTTCAGTCTCACCCTGTTTGTGCTAATCCCATTGTAAACCTGCTTGTTTACATCTCCACACTTTTGCCTCTGCCCTGTGCATAGATGCTCTTCACTCCTTGTTTGGCAAAAGTCATCCTCTTCCTTCAAGACCCTGCTCACTGTATCTCTGTTATGTTACCACAAATTCCTTTACACACGATAGGATCCTTTCTTGTCTAGACTCCCAGGTACCTTTCCCATGCTTCCATTATATCACTTAAATATTTGAAATAAACTTTTACAATCTGCTTTACTCTTTTCTATTATGACTTCTAGAGAGTAGGGTATAAATATCAACCATTCTTGTACCCTCAGGATCAATCAATAAGAAGCCTTCAGAAAAGAAATAAAATATTGTATTCTCTTACATATGTTTTTCATAAGTAGGTTTTGCTGATTGCTGTAATAGGAGACTGACAACTGGAAATCTCAGTCGAGGGAGATGAAATTTCCTTTGGGGGCTAGATACTTTCATACTTTTGCCTGGAAGTTGTAAAAAGAATTCTGAAAAGTCTCCTGGAATTTAAGGACGAACACTTACTGGCTTTTGAACTGTGGTGTTGGAGAAGACTCTTTAGAGTCCCTTGGACTGCAAGGAGATCAAACCAATCAATTCTAAAGGAAATCAGTCCTGAGTATTCATTGGAAGGACTGATGCTGAAGCTGAAACTTTGGCCTTATTATGAAAACTTTGGCCACCTGATGTGAAGAGCTGGTAATGATTGATTAGAAAAGACCCTGATGCTGGAAAAGATTGAAGGCAGGAAGAGAAGGGGATTTCAGAGGATGATATGGTTGGATGGCATCACCAACTCAATGGACATGAGTTTGAGCAAATTCCAGGAGATTGTGAAGGACAGGGAAGCCTGGCGTGCTGCAATCCCATGGGGTTACAAAGAGTTGGACATGACTGAACGACTGAACAATAACAACTTACTCATTAGATGTAGTTCAGATAATTTTCAGTGATACAGAAAAATGAAAGTCGCTCAGTCATGTCTGACTCTTTGTGAACCCATGGACTGTACAGTCCATGAAATTCTCCAGGCCAAAACACGAATGGGTAGCCTTTCCCTTCTTCAGGGGATATTTCTAACCTAGGGATCGAACCCAGGTCTCCTGCATTGCAGGCAGATTCTTTACCAACTGAGCCACAAGGGAAGCCCTCAGTGATATAGAAGCCATGTGGAATTTGGAGCTCAGAGCATATATTTTATGTGAGAATATACTGTGTGTCACAAATATGAGTTTCAATGTTAGCTTCTTGGGCAGGTACAGGTGATCTTTTTTTTAAAAGTTAAATTTATTTACTTTTAATTGAAGGAGGAGATCTTGAAGCCATAAAATTTCTGACAGAAATCTAAAGAGTACAGTTGTAATGGGAGATTCTGGCCAAGAGAATACTAGAAGGACCAAACAGCTATGATTTCCCATATGAAGTAGTCTAAAATGGGGGATAAAATACGAGAAGCACCATGACTATATGACAGAGCAAAAGTTCATTGTGATAGGATGCATTTGGATGGGACATGAAATTCATATTTAAATTGTGTCAGCTCTTTTGGTGGTACAACTCTGGAGGATTTTTGTATGAAGTCTTCAGCCTAAGTAAGGGTCACTAAGGTCAAAACTAACCTTGAGAAATCCCTTATAAAGATGCTGCCTTGGTACTCAACATTTAATCTCTCAGTATTTTCAGACAAGTTAATAGTCTCATATTAGGTTCTATTTCTATTTCTTTATTTGAATGTTGCATAAAGAATTTATCTTCATTATGGGTCATTTTGCATGGAAAAAATATTTACTAACACCATAAGAAAGACATTATTAAGTATCAAGTGAAGAACTGAGTTATCCTTTCAATAGTACACTCAATATGGCATGGATAATCAAATCCCTTATGACTATAGAGTGGAAGTGAGAAATAGATTTAAGGGACTATATCTGATAGACAGAGTGCCTGATGAACTATGAACGGAGGTTTGTGACAATGTACAGGAGAAGGATTCAAGAACATTCCCCAAAAAAAGAAATGCAAAAAACCAAATGCCTGTCAGAGGAGGCCTTACAAACAGCTGTGAAAAGAAGAGAAGCCAAAAGCAAAGGAGAAAAGGAAAGATAAACCCATTTGAATGTAGAGTTCCAAAGAATAGCAAGGCGAGATACAAAAGCCTTCCTCACCAGTCAATGCAAAGAAATAGAGGAAAACAATAGAATGGGAAAGACTAGAGATCTCTTGAAAAAATTTGGACATTACCAAGGGAACATTTCATGCAAAGATGGGCTCAGTAAAGGACAGAAATCAGTTCAGTTAAGTTCAGTCGCTCAGTCGTGTCTGACTCTTTGCGACCCTATGAATCGCAGCACGCCAGACCTCCCTGTCCATTACCATCTCCCAGAGTTCACTCAGACTCATGTCCATTGAGTCCATGATGCCATCCAGCCATCTCATCCTCGGTCGTCCCCTTCTCCTCTTGCCCTCAATCCCTCCCAGCATCAGAGTCTTTTCCAATGAGTCAATTCTTCGCATGAGGTGGCCAAAGTACTGGAGCTTCAGCTTTAGCATCATTCCTTCCAAAGAAATCCCAGGCTTGATCTCCTTCAGAATGGACTGGTTGGATCTCCTTGCAGTCCAAGGGACTCTCAAGAGTCTTCTCCAACACCACAGTTCAAACGTATCAATTCTTCGGCGCTCAACCTTCTTCATAGTCCAACTCTCATATCTATACATGCCCACAGGAAAAACCATAGCCTTGACTAGACGGACCTTAGTCAGCAAAGTAATGTCTCTGCTTTGGAATATACTACCTGGTTTGGTCATAACTTTTCTTCCAAGGAGTAAGCGTCTTTTAATTACATGGCTGCAGTCACCATCTGCAGTGATTTTGGACCCCCCCAAAATAAAGTCTGACACTGCTTCCACTGTTTCCCCATCTATTTCCCATGAAGTGATGGGACCAGATGCCATGATCTTCGTTTTCTGAATGTTGAGCTTTAAGTCAACTTTTTCACTCTCCTCTTTCACTTTCATCAAGAGGCTTTTTAGTTCCTCTTCACTTTCTGCCAAAAGGGTGGTGTTATCTACATATCTGAGGTTATTGATATTTCTCCCAGCAATCTTGATTCCAGCTTGTGTTTCTTCCAGTCCAGCGTTTCTCATGATGTACTCTGCATAGAAGTTAAATAAGCAGGGTGACACTATACAGCCTTGACAGACTCCTTTTCCTATTTGGAACCAGTCTGTTGTTCCATGTCCAGTTCTAACTGTTGCTTCCTGACCTGCATACAGATTTCTCAAGAGGCAGGTTAGGTGGTCAGGTATTCCCATCTCTTTCAGAATTTTCCACAGTTTATTGTGATCTACACAGTCAAAGGCTTTGGCATAGTCAATCAAGCAGAAATAGATGTTTTTCTGGAACTCTCTTGCTTTTTCCATGATCCAGCGGATGTTGGCAATTTGATCTCTGGTTCCTCTGCCTTTTTGAAAACCAGCTTGAACATCAGGGAGTTCACAGTTCACGTATTGCTGAAGTCTGGCTTGGAGAATTTTGAGCATTACTTTACTAGCATGTGAGATGAGTGCAATTGTGTGGTAGTTTGAGCATTCTTTAGCATTGTCTTTCTTTGGGACTGGAATGAAAACTGACCTTTTCCAGTTCTGTGGCCACTGCTGACTTTTCCAAACTTGCTGGCATATCGAGTGTAGCATGTTCACAGCATCATCTTTCAAGATTTGAAACAGCTCAACTGGAATTCCATCACCTCCACTAGCTTTGTTCATAGTGATGCTTTCTAAGGCCCACTTGACTTCACATTCCAAGATGTCTGGCTCGAGATTAGTGATCACATCATCATGATTATCTGGGTCATGAAGATCTTTTTGTACAGTTCTTCCGTGTATTCTTGCCACCTCTTCTTAATATCTTCTGCTTCTGTTAGGTTCAGACCATTTCTGTCCTTTGGGACCTAACAGAAGCAGAAGATAATAAGAAAAGGTGACAAAAATACATGGAAGAACTGTACAAAAAAGATCTTCATGACCCAGATAATCACAATGGTGTGATCACTCACCTAGAGCCGGACATTCTGGAATGTGAAGTCAAGTGGGTCTTAGGAAGCATCACTACAAACAAAGCTAGTGGAGGTGATAGAAATCCAGTTGAGCTAGTTCAAATCCTGAAAGATGATGCTGTGAAAGTGCTGCACTCAATACACCAGCAAATTTGGAAACTCAGCAGTGGCCACAAGACTGGAAAAGGTCAGTTTTCATTCCAATCCCAAAGAAAGGCAATGCCAAAGAATGCTCAAACTACCACACAATTGCACTCATCTCACATGCTAGTAAAGTAATGCTCAAAATTCTCCAAGCCAGGCTTCACTAATACATGAACCGTGAATTTCCAGATGTTCAAGCTGGTTTTAGAAAACGCAGAGAAACCAGAGATCAAATTGCCAACATCCGCTGGATCATCAAAAAAAAAAACCAAGAGAGTCCAAGAAAAACATCTATTTCTGCCTTATTGACTATGCCAAAGCCTTTGACTGTGTGGATCACAATAAACTGTGGAAAATTCTGAAAGAGATGGGAATACCAGACCACCTAACCTGCCTCTTGAGAAATCTATATGCAGGTCAGGAAGCAACAGTTAGAACTAGACATGGAACAACAGACTGGTTCCAAATAGGAAAAGGAGTCCGTCAAGGCTGTATATTGTCACCCTGCTTATTTAACTTCTATGCAGAGTACAGCATGAGAAACGCTGGACTGGAAGAAACACAAGCTGGAATCAAGATTGCTGGGAGAAATATCAATAACCTCAGATATGCAGATGACACCACCCTTATGGCAGAAAGTGAAGAGGAACTAAAAAGCCTCTTGATGAAAGTGAAAGTGGAGAGTGAAAAAGTTGACATAAGCTCAACATTCAGAAAACGAAGATCATAGCATCTGGTCCCATCACTTCATGGGAAATAGATGGGGAAACAGTGGAAGCAGTGTCAGACTTTATTTTTGGGGGCTCCAAAATCACTGCAGATGGTGACTGCAGCCATGAAATTAAAAGACACTTACTCCTTGGAAGAAAAGTTATGACCAAACCAGGTAGTATATTCCAAAGCAGAGACATTACTTTGCTGACTAAGGTCCGTCTAGTCAAGGCTATGGTTTTTCCTGTGGTCATGTATGGATTTGAGAGTTGGAGTGTGAAGGCTGAGCCCCGAAGAATTGATGAGTTTGAACTGTGGTGTTGGAGAAGACTCTTGAGAGTCCGTTGGACTGCAAGGAGATCCAACCAGTCCATTCTGAAGGAGATCAAGCCTGGGATTTCTTTGGAAGGAATGATGCTAAAGCTGAAGCTCCAGTACTTTGGCCACCTCATGCGAAGGGTTGACTCATTGGAAAAGACTCTGATGCTGGGAGGGATTGAGGGCAGGAGGAGAAGGGGACGACCGAGGATGAGATGGCTGGATGGCATCACGGACTCCATGGACGTGAGTCTGAGTGAACTCCGGGAGTTCGTGATGGACTGGGAGGCCTGGCGTGCTGCGATTCATGGGGTTGCAAAGAGTCGGACACGACTGAACAACAGAAGTGAACTGAACTGAACATACTATAATCTCTTTGCTATTGATATAGTGAAGGCCATGATGTCAAACCTTTGTAAATTGCATTCTGCCCCTTTACAAGAGCTTTTGTTGCAAAATTGTTGACCTTGAGGGGACAGAGCAGGGGTGTGTTCCAGCCAAGAGCCAATATGAGAACACTAATTCAATAATATCAACTTGGAATAGAAGGAGAACCCTTTAATTATTTAAATGTTTTTTAATGTGCACATTTTAGCTATCTGGAAGTCACAAAAATTTTTGTATCAAATTAACCAATGGCATTCACTTTTTAAAAAGAGATAAACCTGCTACCTCAAAGAAAATCACAGCTGGTATTCAATAATAATCTTGTGTATAATATGATCTTTGCTTGAGGCCAACTTATTACCCTCATTCATTATTCACATTCAGAGATTTTTTCCTAGTGCCACATCCAGTAAGTTATTTAATCCTTCTTATTTCCACTAGTCAATTATTTTTGTTCTTTTAGTAATATACTCACTAGAAGAAAAGCAGATGAAAGAAAAATGGAGAATCGTTATTCTTCTAATACTTTATAATTTTAAAGCAGGAATATATTCCTAATTTATGGAATTAAAGCAGGAACCATATGTAGAAAACTAGGCAATGCATCAATATAGATAATATCACTGTTAGTCAAAGTTTTATTGAATTATTAATTTGAATTTGGTGTGTTTTTTGTTGACAATATGCTAATACTATGATTGGTGGCTTTTGAAAAGAATTTTATATGAACAAATCAGATAATCCTTGAGAACTGATGGCATATGTGAAATCATCAAAAAGAGGTAATTATCAGTTCTAATTTAATCTTAATTGTTATTTGGAAGAGGTAAAATGTAAGGTATGAGATCCTATAAGTCATAATGGGGCTTCCTTGGTGGTGCTAGTGGTAAAGAATCTGCAATCTGCATGTTAATGGAGAAATTAAGATTCTTTAACAATTTAATATATTCCCTTGGTTGGGAGTATCCTTTGGAGGAGGGCATGGCAACTCAGTCCATATTTTTGCCTGGAGAATCCTCATGGACAGAGGAGCCTGGCAGGCTATAGTCAATAGGGTCACAAAGAGTCAGACACTACTGAAGAGGTGTAGCACACAGTCACAATGGGGCAGAAGGAAAATTCTTTCATCTGTAGAGTTGTTAACAGGTATCTTTCTGAAGCAACAATATACTTCAGACAATTTTGAGAAAGTGATAATGTTAGGAGCTCTATTAAATCAAAAGCATTTAGGGTAGGAACTGGAGCTTTTTTTTTGATGTGTTATCTAATGTAGATGTAATGCAGTGATACGAAGGAGTAATGTAAATGTGTAATTACATAGATGTGCTGTTTTAAGTCATAATTCTAAATAGATTTTAGAGGTTTTGTTGTGAATTCTTTTAAGTTTAATTTAATTAATTATTTTTCGACTGTGCTGGTTCTCTGTTGCTGTGCACAGGCTCTCTCTAGTTGTAATGAACGGGGGCTACTCTCTAGTTGTGGTGTGTGGGCTTCTCATTTCAGTGCCCTCTCGTTGCAGAGCATGGGCTCTAGGCACGTGGGCTTCAGTAACTGTGGCATGTAGGCTCAGTAGTTGAGGTTCCTGGGCTTTAGAGTAAAGGCTCAATAGTTGTGGTACACGAGCTTAGTTACTCCACCGCATGTGGATCTTTGCAGATCAGGGATCAAACCCATGTCTCCTGAACAGGCAGGCATATACTTGACCATACTTGACCACTCAGCCAGCAGGAAAGCCCTGCTGTGGATTCTGTTTATCTTCATTGCCTTTACCAGTAATCTCTGCATGAGGTCAAGAAGAGGACAAGGGGATGAACGGGAGAAGATTAAAAGGGTAGAGAAGAAGATCCCTAGCCTGTTCACTGATGCATTCCTGAAAGCAAAGACAACTATTAAATTAGTAAGTAAAAGGGACGCTGTTCTTGGTCTAAGACCTTGCACACTAATTTCCTCCTAGCTCAGATTAGACAGGAAATAGTGCTGGAAAGTAGTAGAACTTGGAGGAGATAAAGCCTGATCATAGGAAATGTGGTGTTTAGATACTTCCTCTTCCCCTCTCTGAGTCAGGAAAAGTAGGATGAGAAACGGGGACTTCAGAAGAGTGGAAGTCACAGACTTTCCTTTCCATCTCTAACAGTAGACTCAAAATTGTATCCTAAAGGAAGACAGTACACTGGAAGTAGTGCTGTCATGATTCTGAGTTTGCTGTGAATTTAGAAGAGATGTTAATAGTCCCACAAATCCAGGGCAGACACAGAGATGGGATCTGCTCAGCAGAGCAAAGAAGCATGCAACTGATGGATGCTAAGGATGAGTTTATATGGGCTTCCTATACCAGAGTCCCGACACAACTGATTCTTGGACTGTGCCATCCAGAGATTGGAAGCTGGACCAGGAAAGGGATAAAGGAAACACATACATGTAGAAGAAGTTTGAATCCTGAAAGAGGTTTACCGATTAATGAAATTTACATTGAATCTAGAAATGATTCAATTGGACTGAATTCTTGATATGATCCAGATTATCTATCTGAAACCAAGGTGAAATGAGGGCTTGTAAATACATGCCACATACCTGACTTTGAGAATTTATTTGTCAGTTCAAATATGAGGTTTTTGCCAGTGAGATGACCCAGCCAGCTATGACATGGAGCAGTTATCACCATATCATTTTAAAGAAACCTGAGTCTTTATTAAATAACTCCATTTTGTAAGTTCTTGGATTTGAAAACACCAAATACTGTAGAATTCCCCAGTGCTCATACACAGACATATACATTGCTGTAGCCTTTTAAGGTACTGTTGTAGGGTCGATAATAAACTTTCTAGGGAAAATTTTATCACTTTAAATAATGTTGCATTTAATGTTTTTGGTTGGGAGGAAGACCTGATTCTTAACCTATACAGATAGGTTAAAGATATTTAACCTATCTGTCAAAGATATTTGAAGAAGAAAAATTCTTTTAAACTTGAAAATTGATGTTTAGGTTACTCACAAGTGAAAATAATGTAAAAATTAGAAAGCCTGGTGTATTTCCTTCTTCAACCAGCTGTTTCTATTAAAGCAACATGGAAATAATAAAATACACATTAGAAGTATGCAAAGAACTCCTTAAAGGTTTTATTTCATTTTGACTATCAAACTTAGAAGTCTAATATTCAGCCTTTTGAAGCCTATAAGTGAAGATTAAAGCATTCTCACATGCTATCTACAGGTGTGCCATAGTGAATTATGATCCTTGCATAATCCACGGAATGAAAAACCTTCAGCAAGTAACAAACTGTTAATCAGTGCAATGGCACAGAAGATCAATCTTTGATTCTTATATTCACAAACCCTGTTTATTTGGTCACATTTGAGAACAGGCTGGGTGTTGGAATGGATTCCTAGACATGATGGATGTAATTGTCAAAACTGCCAAGGTCAATGTATAATGTTCATAAAAGAACCAACCCAATTCAAGCTCCTTCCATTTATCATTCATGCAATTTGACCCCTAGTTCTCTTTATAATAACATACAAAGGAGGAACAACTGCTGTGTTCATTTCAGTGTAATCTTGTGCACTTTTCACTATCATTCAGATCACAGCTTTTCTCAGACTGGGATCATTTGTACATAACTTTCCCTTCTCTGAGGGTGTTGGAACTATTAGTTGAAATATGGATTTAATAAAGAAAAGAAACTGATTAATAGATCTGTATGTGATTGTTATGTTGCTATGTGGAATGTTTTGATTTTCTCAATCAGAATCTGATTCATCATCTACTTACTCTTCCAATACATTTCTCAGATTTGACATTGACAGAATTTCATAGAAAATTATTTCAACACTAGTATTTTACAGATAGATTTTTCTTTTAAAATTTATAAATGCTATGGTGTTGAGTGTATTTAAATTGAAAAAAATCAAATATGTATTATAGATATTGTCAGTTGAGGAGAAAGTGTGGAATTTTCCTTTATTTTGCTCGAGTAACTGGTTTTCAATTATAATTAATTCATGAACACTCTGTCATAGATGCTTTCAGTTAAAATTATGTATATTATTAATTCTATAATTTTATCAAAGCAGCTATTGAGATTCCTGACTCTTTCTTGGTCTTTAGATTTGTATATTTGCAGCATTTTTCTAAAAGTCGGTTCATGCTTAATAATAGCAATAGAATCTAAGCTCCAGGCAGGTAAGGATTGTTCTTGTCCCTGAGATTCCTGGAAGAATGAGTATATTGTAGTAGCTCAGTAACTGTTTTCTTAAAGAAAGCGAGGGAAGAAGGAAGCAAGGAAGGATAGAGAGAAGGGAAAAAGGAGGGAGGGCAAAAAGAAAGAAAAACATATGTATACCTATGGTTGATTCTTGTTGATGTTTGACAGAAAACAAAATTTTGTAAAGCAATTACCCTTCATTAGAAAAAAAATAGGTTTAAAAAAATTAAAAGATAAGCAGAGAAAAGTAAAAGGTATATTTATATTCAAATGTGTAGTTATCAAAGCAGTTTTAGGGGTATTACCAAAATTATAAAAAATTCAATATGTGATTATTGCCTGTGAGACTATATTACTCAGTGTTTCTAAAAATAAATGCTTTTTTGCCTAAATTAGAATAGATATTTATCACTTAAAAAGAATTAATAAAATATGACGGAAAATGAAGCTAGCAGGTATAAAAGAAGCAGTCACAACTAAAATGGTATCAGTTAACATTGGAGAATACCTTAAGTGACTCTCTCTTTAGCCTAGTTTAGAGGATAAATGTATTCTTAAAATGTTCTTTAAAAAATACAAATAAGAAAAAGTTCCACAAACCTAAGTACTAGATAAAATTATTTTTAAGTGACTTTGAGTGTATACTGACATGTAGACATTACGTACATTCAACAAATAGCCTCAGTAAGGTCTCGCGCTTTGTGAAGTATTCAGAAGTGCAGAGTGCAAGGCACATCCTTACTGAACACAGTACCAGCAGGCAAAGAGATAATGAGAAATAGCAATAAAGTGTGATAACTGCTATCATGAGCCAATTCTGGAAACATATAACCTAAGGCAATAGTAACAATTTTCATAAATTTAACATTAATGAAATATTGAAACTGGAAAAAAGGGTGTTCATGATTTTCATGGATTTTTCATTCTTCCCTCTTCCAGAAGAGCACAAATGCCCTGCATCATTGGCTGACATAATCATAAGATGTAACTGCTCTGCTCTATATTACTCTCGTACCTCTCATTTATGAAACAGGGGTTTGAAGTTCTTATGAAGATGAAATGAGTATATTTGATATCTCTGTTTATAGTGTCAAGTGCTACACAAATGTGAGTCATTATTCTTACAAGTATCTCTGGCATGTCCTTGTCACATGGTTAATGTGGAATTCTCATCATAAAAACCTTGAAAATATGTATCTTTACAGTGTAATTTTTATTTTGCACTGGACTTTTTATTTAATATTTATGCATGTTTTTTGAGGAATATTTGTATTTTAAAAAGAAAAAACACTAAAAAAAGGACAATTAAATTATAAGACTACAGTCAGAATAATTTTATTAGTTTTAATATTCAAAAGCCAAAATTATATTAATCTCAAAAATTTTCTTAGATGTTTGATAATTCTGCAGAGCCATTTAAAATGGTGTACAACCATTGCTTAAGTTAGAGTTAACTTTTATCATAAAACCTGAAGATATAGTGTTATTTCCATATGATAAAATAATAACATAAAATTTTCAGTACCACTTGCTCTTACTGAAAATAACCAAAAAATTTTTAAATGTATTTTCCATTAATTTTTTATCCCTAATGTTGGGATAAGATATCTATCTACCTACCTACCTACCTACCTACCTGTTTAGTTACTTTTATGCTCCAGAGCAACTCTGTGATATCTGACTTATATGTACAGAACAGTTATCTTTTAGCTTTGTCTGTTCTGAAAGAGTCAGAAAATAGTCATGTTAGTGCTTGTGTTTTTCACCCACCTTATGCCAGAAAATGATGTATGTATAGTATCTTGATGTTTGATATACAAATACAAAGAGGAGGAGACCAGGGAGAAGAAATTAAGCTTGAAAGTCTGTTTGCTAACACTACATGAAGAACTTGGCATTGATTGTGAAATCAAAGAGCAATCACATGCAACTCCATGTCAGATCTCTACTGCACTATGAGACTTCAAGAAAATGATTGTTAAAATAACCACATTAAGCACTACTAGTTTTATGAAACCCAAAAAGAATTCTTCTTGTAACTCTCATACAATAATTTTTAATCTGTTACATTTGGAATTGGTAACAAATCACATTGATTTTGCCAGTGGTGTTATTCTATTTGAAGTTACTTTAGATTATGTATTTTTAAATTTGTATTTATTTATTTTTAATTTTTGACTGTGCTGGGTCTCCATTGCTTCATGGGCTTTTCTGTAGTTCCAATGAACTGGGGTTACCGTATAGTTGTGGTGCGTGGGCTTCTCATTGCATTGGCTTCTCTTATTGCTAAGCACAGACTTTAGGGTGCATGGGTTTCACTAGTTGCGGCTCCTGGGATCTAGAGCATGGACGTGGTAGTTGTAGCACATGGGCTTGGTTGCTCTGTGGCATGTGCAATCTTCCTAGACCAGGGATCAAACTCGTGTCTCCTGCTTTGGCAAGTAAATTCGTTACTACTGAGACACCAGGGAAACCCTAGATTATGTATTTTTAATAAAATATTAGAATTATATTTCATGGACTAATTTGTGTGTTAGATGAGGTCATACTTTTTCTCCATAGTGATACCTAGTTTATCTTTCTCCTCACATTCAGTTTAGTTCAGTCACTTAGTTGTGTCCAGCTGTTTGTGACCCCATGGACTGCAGCATGCCAGGCTTCCCTGTCCATCACCAACTCCTGGAGCTTGTTCAAACTCATGTCCATGGAGTCAGTGATGCCATCCAACCATCTTGTCCTCTGTCATCTCCTTCTCTTCCCGCCTTCTCTTTCCCAGCATCAGGGTCTTTTTCAATGAGTCAGTTCTTCGCATCAGCTGGCCAAAGTATTGGAGCTTCAGCTTTAGCATCAGTCCTTCCAATGAATATTCAGGACTGATTTCCTTTAGGATTGACAGGTTTGATCTCCTTGCCATCCAAGGAACTCTCAAGAGTCTTCAACACCGCAGTTCAAAAGCATCAACTCTGGCACTTAGCTTTCTTTATGATCCAACTCTCACATCCATACATGAGTACGGGAAAAACCATAGCTTTGACTATACGGACCTCTGTTGATAAAATAATGTCTTTGCTTTTTAATATGCTGTCTAGGTTTGTTTCCTCACATCATAGAGCTTCTATGACACAAGTTTTATCCTTTTCCCTGCCACAAACTCTGTGATGTAGTTTTGCTGTATTCTTATATATTATATGTCCAAAGAATAGAGTTCAAATAGATAGTGGAACAATATGTTTGACAAATTTTAGGAAAGTGAGCCATAACATGGAAGAATATTTTTTTCTAATTCTGGGCCGATAGATTTGGCTGTATATAAATATATACATATTGTTACAGACTGGAAGTTTGCAAATGTATATCTATATTTATATGGTTATACAGAAAGGAAATGCCAAAGAATGCTCAAACTACTGCACAATTACACTCATCTCACATGCTAGTAAAGTAATGCTCAAAATTCCCCAAGCCAGACTTCACTAATACATGAACTGTGAACTTCCAGATGTTCAAGCTGGTTTTACAAAAGGCAGAGGAACCAGAGATCAAATTGCCAACATCTGCTGGATCATTGAAAAAGCAAGAAAGTTCCAGAAAAACATCTATTTCTGCTTTACTGACTATGCCAAAGCCTTTGACTGTGTGGATCACAATAAACTGTGGAAAATTCTGAAAGAGATGGGAATACCAGGCTACTTGACCTGCCTCTTGAAAAACCTGTATGCAGGCCAGGAAGCAACAGTTAGAACTGGACATGGAACAACAGACTGGTTCCAAATAGGAAAAGGAGTCTGTCAAGGCTGTATATTGTCACCCTGCTTATTTAACTTAAATGTAGAGTACATCATGAGAAACACTGGGCTAGAGGACGCACAAGCTGGAATCAAGATTGCCGGGAGAAATATAATAACCTCAGATATGCAGATGACACCACCCTTATGGGAGAAAGTGAAGAGGAACTAAAGAGCCTCTTGATGAAAGTGAAAGAGGAGAGTGAAAAAGTTGGCTTAAAGCTGAAGAAACACAAGCTGGAAACAAGATTGCCGGGAGAAATATCAATAACCTCAGATATGCAGATGACGCCACCCTTATGGCAGAAAGTGAAGAGGAGCTAAAAAGCCTCTTGATGAAAGTAAAAGAGGAGAGTGAAAAAGTTGGCTTAAAGCTCAACATTCAGAAAATGAAGATCATGGCATCTGGTCCCATCACTTCATGGGAAATAGATGGGGAAACAGTGAAAACAGTGTCAGACGTTTATTTTTTGGGGCTCCAAAATCACTGCAGATGGTGACTGCAGCCATGAAATTAAAAGACGCTTACTCCTTGGGAGAAAAGTTATGACCAACCTAGATAGCATATTCAAAAGCAGAGACATTACTTTGCCAACTAAGGTCCGTCTAGTCAAGGCTATGGTTTTTCCTGTGGTCATGTATGGATGTGAGTGTTGGACTCTGAAGAAGGCTGAGTGCTGAAGAATTAATGGTTTTGAACTGTGGTGTTGGAGAAGACTCTTGAGAGTCCCTTGGACTGTGAGGAGATCCAACCAGTCCATTCTGAAGGAGATCAACCCTGGGATTTCTTTGGAAGGAATGATGCTAAAGTTGAAACTCCAATACTTTGGCCACCTCATGTGAAGATTTGACTCATTGGAAAAGACTCTGATGCTGGGAGGGATTGGGGGCAGGAGGTGAAGAAGACGACAGAGGATGAGATGGTTGGATGGCATCACCGACTCAATGGACATGAGTTTGGGTGGGCTCCAGGAGTTGGTGTTGGACAGAGAGCCCTGGCATGCTGCAATTCATGGAGTCACAAAGAGTCAGACATGACTGAACTGAGCGACTGAACCCAAAACATATATAATCTTTTTCTAAATCCACAATTTTGCACCTATGCAAAATTTGGAATCTGACAAGGGATTTTCTATACTCAGGGATTACTCTATACTACCTTATCTATACTCAGTCTGATGTAAAGCCAACAAAATCTCTGTCATTATTCATTTTAATTAATTTGATACTAACAATTAATGATGGCGTTATTCTCTTCATTCCCCGTTGGCAACCTGAAAGGCAATTCTCACTCTAACTCAGCTCCTCGGGTGCATCCACAAGCGATTGTCACCTTGTTATGGATTGTGACCTCTGACCCTGCCACTTTCTTCCTGTAACTGTACTACCTTTTCATGTTTAATAAACTTTGAACATAGTTAAAAGATATCAACACAGAGAAATGGTGAGTCCTACTCTGAAAAGTTCCATTGTTTCTATACATCTAACTGACCTTTCACATTATAGAAGATAAGGGAAAATATCAATAAAATTACTTACTCAGTATGAAGCAGTCTTTATTATTAATATGCTAAACACATTGCATTCAAGGGATTGACACCTAAACACTGCTAGAAGTATCAAAATGACTTCTCATTAATAACCATTATATTAATCACTGTTGCCCAGAACTAGGATCTGACTGCGAAATCCCCTGGTGGAAATTGCTATAATCGTTCAAACTACAGGAATGAATATTTTTCAGCATAATTACTACTGTCGTCTTATTGAAAAATATCCCATTAGATGGCAGCTTTTAGTTACGTAAATCGTGTTGATTAATTTTTAATTTCCAGCATTTATATGACATTGCACAAGTAAAGATCTTTGATAATTTAAATGGTTAGCTGAGCAATTATTAAAATAACTTACAGCAATTCAAACATTCATTTACTTACTAGAAGTGCCATACATCATTAACTGCTGATTAAAATAAAGTTTGGGAAATTGCAAGTGCTGAACTGATCACTAAGATGTGTATTTCAGGGTGTTTTTTGAAAATATTCATGTCATGTAGAATGCCTCAGCTGTAATGATAAAGCTCCAGCATAAATGTTTCAAAGCAAGGGAATTTAAATTACACCATCAATATGGCATCCCAGTTGTGTGCTCAAGTACACATTTGTGCCTCTCTGGAGACAATTTAAATGGTCTATAACATTACAATTTTTAGCCACTCCAGTACCTCTTTTATTTAAAACAAAAAGTTTTGGTGCTTATGAATGAAGAATAAGTTCCCAGTCTGAACTGTGCATTTTATGGTTTTTATTGACTTATGTGAATCTTTATATTAACTATGACTTCTTAGGTAAATTTTAGTTTATACATATTTCAGAAAATTATTTATTTAGCTCATAAAGCTATAGTGTGGGTAACATGATGCAAGGAATATAGAAAGGCTAAATAGTGTATAGGATATATTAAGGAGTTCCCCATATTATAATGCTTCATATCATAATCCCTCAATCTGTTGCCATTTGTACAAAGACAAATGTTTTATATAAAAAATAATTGTCCTTTTGATTCTTAATATCTCTCTACATTAGTCCTTGTAAATTAAAAACAAAGACAAAAAAGAAAACATGTAGTTGGTTTTCAGCTAAGTTAGCTATCAATTCTTATGGTTTTAGTAAACAGTATAAAGATTCAAAAGTGGGCAATTAGACATAAGAAGCTACATGTCACGTAATAAGTAATTACCCCCAAACCCCATTGGAACTACAGACAAACTTGAAGGAAAAATTAGGTCCAATGTATCACAATATTACAAAATCAAAAATTTTCACTTTGAGATGTCTTTATGTAATTGCTTAAAAAACATTGACAGTTTTTATAGTCAAGCAGTTCAGAGGAATTGGCAGATGACAGTTGTTTAGTTCATTTTATTTTCCAAAAATCAGCATAAATTCACTAAAACTTATATACAAATATTTTTGTAAAATAAACTCTGACAAAGTTCAAGAAGTGATCTTTATAGTCTTTCCTCTCCAAATATTTTTATCTCAGTTGGAGAATAAAGATAAGACCAATAATTGCTGTGACAAGTGCTAAATTACATACAAACTCAGTGTTTGAAGTGAATAGGAAGGAAGTTCTTAACTGGGTTTAGAGGGATTTTAGAAACCTTAGGGCAGGGTCTATTGACTGGGTCTTGAAGGACAAGAATTTACTAGAAGAGTGTTTAGAAGGAAAGCAGTCCAGGGAAAAGAAACATGGTGTGTACACGAATAGAATAATAAAGACTACATGTGCCTAGTTCCTGGAAAACTGTAGGTGCTCAATAAGTATTTGTTGAGTGAATCAATCAGTCTGCAATTTATGGGGTCTCAAAGAGTCGGCCACGACTGAGCAACTGAACTGAACTGAACTGAAATAACTGAAAGTGGAAGAAAGGTCATCAAAAGGATAAAAAGACATCCAAAGAAGGAAAGGTAAATGTATTTTTCTTTATAATTTGGTCTGATTTTGTCTACATTTTGGTGGTTTTTTTCTGTTTTCTGTTTCACAAGCTCTGTTTACTGTTTTTGATTCTTTCACAAATGTGCTCCCTGAATCCATCTCTCTTTTAATCCACTGATGTCAAATTTATTTCCGATATTTGCTTGTGTGTAGTCCCATGTGTCTAGATGTACCGCTCAAACCTCCCTGGCCATGCTCTGTCTTAGAGTTGTGTGGTGTGGTCCCAGGCTCCCATATAAATCACTTCCTAGTTGAGTTTAGCCAGGGGATGATATCAGGAGGATTAGAGGGCAAGAAGATTAGAGAAGCCAGCATGTGTCTACCCCTTGCCCTTGCAGGGGTTATTCTTGTTGCTGTTGTTTTAGTCACAAAGTCATGTCCAACTCTTTGTGACCCTATGGACTATAGCCCACCAGGCTCCTCTGTCCAAGGGGTTTCCCAGGCAAGAATACTGGAGTGGGTTGCCATTTCTTTCTCCAGGAGATCTTCCTGACCCAGGGATTGAATGCATCTCTTGCATGGTAGGGAGATTCTTTACCACTGAGCCACCTGGGAAACCCTTGCAAGGGTTACACATTTACATGATTCCGCATCCTCCCAGATAGGCTCATCATGCTGCCATCTTCCATGTGGTGATTCTAACCCAGACTGTAATATACCATGTCCTCTGGTTGTGTCCTTGGGGAGATTATAAGATTATTCTCTTGAGATTTAAATATAAAATGTTATCTAGTTATCATATATAAGATGAAAGTAAAGTCAAGAAATATTTTCCAAAGTCTTATGTCCTAATAGATATTAAAACCGAGTAAATGCACCTATTATTTCTCATGCAGTGTCCCTTCGATAATACTCCAGTGCTACCTCATTGAATGCATTTAACAAAGAACTTGTATATTACAAATAATCAGTGTCAAAAGGCCAAAAAAGAAAAAAGAACTGTTAGGGAATAAGGAGCAAAAGAAACATTGTGCCAGAAAGGAATGTTTTTGACTTCCCATACCAGAAAAAAAACCCATGGATTAAACAGGACTTTTTCCCCCCCACATGTGACCCAGTTCAGTCAGTTCAGTCATTTATGTCTGACCCTTTGTGACCCCCATGGACTGCAGCATGCCAAGCTTCTCTGTACATCACCAACTCCTGGAGCTTGCTCAAATTCATGTCCATCCAGTCTGTGATGCCATCCAACCATCTCATCCTCTGTCATCTCCTTCTCCTCCTGCCTTCAATCTTTCCCAGCATCAGGATCATTTCTAATGATTCAGTTCTTCTCACCAGGTGGCCAAAGTATTGGAGCTTCAGCTTTGACTGAAGCTTTGCCTTTGGCTCAGTTGCTCCACTGCATGCTTGTAGCATCTCAGTGATTCTCTTGTTGCTTTCTCCATAGAACATAAGTCGCTCAGTCGTGTCTGACCCATTGCAACCCCTTGGACTGTAGCCTATCAGGCTCCTCCATCCATGGGATTTTCCAGGCAAGAGTACTGGGGTGGATTCCCATTTCCTTCTCCAGGGGAACTTCCTGACCCAGAAATAGAACCCGGGTCTCCCACATTGCAGGCAGACGCTTTACCATCTGAGCCACCAGGGAAGCTCTTTAGGTTTCTCCTTAGGTATTACATCTGTGTTCAAATAGGGAAGTGAAGTGAAGTCGCTCAGTCGTGTCTGACTCTTTGCGATCCCATGGACTGTAGCCTACCAGTCTCCTCCCATGGGATTTTCCAGGCAAGAGTACGGGAAGAGTGGGTTGCTGTTTCCTTCTCCAGAGGATCTTCCCCACCCAGGGATTGAACACGAGTCTCCCACATTGCAGGCAGTTACCACCTGAGCCACCGAAGAAGATCCACCTAAGTCAAGTGGATCCATCTTTATCTTGAAAGCAAAATTTCCTAGAAATTCCTAGAATTCTCAGTGGACTTCATTTGAATTTTATTAACTAAAAGTACATCACATGACCACACAGTTACAATGGAGGCTGAAAAAAAAAATCAGTATTTTGATTTTCTAGCTTCCTTAGTGGAGGCCACGGCTAAGAAGTAAGTTGAGAATAGGTGATGAAAAAAAGGGCGCCATTTTAACTGTAGCTGGATGAGAAAATGCCATCTTTGAGAGAGGTAAATGGTGTTGTTGACAAAAAAAAAAAAGATACTAAGAAATAACTGGCCTAATGTCCTGGTTTGAGACAGTGAAGCTAAACAGCATTGGACAAAACCCAGGTTAGATGTTAGATTTTCATGTGGAAACTGAGGCTCAGAGAAGGAGAATGATTGTCCAAGTTAATACACCTGATAAATGGCATTGCCAATTTTCAGAACTGACTATAACTCCAGTGTTTTCAAACTTTCTACTATCCTGTTTAGCCATGATATATGTTAGCTGCTACTGCTGCTAAGTTACTTCAGTTGTGTCCAACTCTGTGCAGCAGAGACGGCAGCCCACCAGGCTCCCCCATCCCTGGAATTCTCCAGGCAAGAACACTGGAGTGGGTTGCCATTTCCTTCTCCAATGCATGAAAGGGAAAGTGAAGTCGCTCAGTCGTGTCCGACTCATAGCGATCCCGTGGACTGCAGTCTACCAGGCTCCTCTGCCCATGGGATGTTAGCTACTATGAAGGAATTCCTGATCCTCAAATAGGCATACAACCAATTCATAGATGTTTTACCACTTCCCTACCCCCACAGGCCTCACACTGACTTTTGTACTTCAAAGCTGTTCTCCACATTTTTTTAGAAAAATATTATTTCATTACTATGAAGATTTTATGGAATGTAAACTGCTGCTGCTGCTGCTAAGTTGCTTCAGTCGTGTCCGACTCTGTGAGACCCCATAGATGGCTAACAGTGGTTTATTTTTCCCTAAGACTCATATCTTTTAGGAATGACACTGAATTGTACACACCACAGAAAAGAGATTTTATTAATAGTGTAAATCTCAAGATAGTTTAATAATAACATAGTCTGTGTTCATACTTCAGGTCACTTTACCCTTAAGAGATATTCTTTCACTGAACTGGTGTGGTTTATGCCTTCTTAGCATGCACTATATATATTCTGATGATTTTAAGAATGTCTGCCCTGAAACAGCACAGTGGATATGATTGATATTTTGCTCATTCTGCTTAGTTAAATGTTACATGAATACCCCATTTTTATCCAACTTTGTATCCTCTGTGTCATTCAATCTGATATCTAACACAGAATAGAGGCTTGCTTACCCTTCCTTTATGGATTCTTCTTTAATGATTGGTATTTTGCTTCCTACCCACCTCCCTGATAACCACCAATGCATGCTTCCTATGTACTTACCTCCTATCAGTACATTACGTTTTTAAAGGTAAGTTAAATAAACTTTATTTTAAAAGCAATGATATGAATGAACCTATTTACAAAATAGAAGTTGAGTCAAAGAGGTAGAAAACAAATGTAGTTATCAGTAAGGAGATGGGAAGGTAGGGATAAACTGGGAAAATGGGACTGCCATATACACACTACTATATATACAACAGACTGTTCCAAATAGGAAAAGGAGTCTGTCAAGGCTGTATATTGTCACCCTGCTTATTTAACTTTTATGCAGAGTACATCATGAGAAACGCTGGGCTGGAAGAAGCACAAGCTGGAATCAAGACTGCCGGGAGAAATATCAATAGCCTCAGATATGCAGATGACACCACCCTTATGGCAGAAAGTGAAGAGGAACTAAAAAGCCTCTTGATGAAAGCAAAAGTGGAGAGTAAAAAAGTTGGCTTAAAGCTCAGCATTCAGAACACTAAGATCATGGCATCTGGTCCCATCACTTCATGAGATTAGATGGGGAAACAGTGAAAACAGTGTCAGACTTTATTTTGGGGGGCTCCAAAATCACTGCAGATGATGATTGTAGCCATGAAATTAAAAGAAGCTTACTTCTTGGAAGGAAAGTTATGACCAACCTAGATAGTATATTCAAAAGCAGAGACATTACTTTGCCAACAATGGTCTGTCTAGTCAAGGCTATGGTTTTTCCAGTGGTCATGTATGGTTTTTCCAGTGGTCATGTATGGATGTATGGACTGTGAAGAAGGCTGAGCACCGAAGAATTGATGCTTTTGAACTGTGGTGTTGGAGAAGACTCTTGAGAGTCCCTTGGACTGCAAGGAGATCCAACCAGTCCATCCTAAAGGAGATCAGCCCTGGGTGTTCTTTGGAAGGAATGATGCTAAAGCTGAAACTCCAGTACTTTGGCCACCTCATGTGAAGAGTTGACTCATTGGAAAAGACTCTGATGCTGGGAGAGATCGGGGGCAAGAGGAGAAGGGGATGACAGAGGGTGAGATGGCTGGATAGCATCACCAACTTGATGGATGTGAGTTTGAGTGAACTCTGGGAGTTGGTGATGGACAGGGAGGTCTGGCGTGCTGCGATTCATCTGGCGTGCTGCGATTCATGGGGTCGCAAAGAGTCGGACACGACTGAGCGACTGAACTGAACTGAACTGATACATAGAATAGTTACCTAATAAGAACCAACTAAATAGTATAGAGAACTCTATTCAGTACTCTGTAATGCCCTATATGGGAATAGAATCTAAAAAAAGAGTGAGTATATGTATGGGTATGTGTATATGTATAATTGACTCAGTTTGCTGCACAGCAAAAACTAACCACATTGTAAATAAACTATATTATAATAAAAATAATTTTTAAAAGACATAAGATGTGTAGTATTATACAACACTGATAATATAGACAGTATGTTATAACAACTTTTAAACAATGTTTAAAAGGTTTTATTGGAGTATATTTGCTTTGCAATGTTGGATTTTATCTGCTGTACAGCAAAGTGAATCAGCTGCACATATACTTATATCCCCTCTTTCTTGGATTTCCTTCCTGTTTAGGTCACCACAGAGCACTGAGTAGAGTTCTCTGTACTACACTGTCAGTTCGCATCAGTTATCTATTTTATACATAGTAATATATGTATGCCAATCCCAATATCCTAATCCATCCCACCCTCGTTCCCCCACTGGTGTCCATACATTTGTTCTCTATGTCTGTGTCTATACTTCTGATTTGTAAATAAGTTCACCTATACCATAATAGTCCACTGATATATGTTCCATGTCTTCTTTATCCATTCATCTTGTTGATGGATATTTAGGTTGCTTCCATGTCCTAACTATAATAACCTTAGAGTTTAATCTATAAAAAATATTGAATATCTATGTTGTACATTTGAAACTAATATTACATTGTAAATCAACTATATTTTAATAAAAATAAGAAACAATAAAAAATAAAAACATTGAAAGTTTAAATTGTAGGAAATTATAATGTATATAAATTTTTCATTCCTTGATTAATACTGGTTGCTATGTTTATTGTGGAAAGTTGACTCTCTCATTTTTGCCTGAATGCCTGAAGTGAGAAGTGCACTGGCTTCTCTGTAGATTCTCAGTTTCCAATTAAAAATAGAATTACCCAGAGAGATGGTATGGGGAGGGAGGTGGGAGGAGGGTTTAGGATTGAGAACACGTGTACACCCGTGGCGGATTCATGTTGATGTATGGCAAAACCAATACAGTATTATAAAGTAAAATAAAGTAAAATAAAATTAAAAAAAATAGAATTAACATATGACCAAATCAACTATTATGATGAGATTCTTCTAAATGAAAGAAAGTGTTAAGACCTACCTCTTAGAAATAAATGGATGGAGGTTGGATCCAGGTGCTGGCATCTAATTAAATAGAACCATTCTATTATTTGCTTTTAGGGGTAAGTGGGGAAGACACACTTGACTGCAAATGTTCTCCCAGAGTGAGGGGAAAGATGGAAGGCTCAACTGTTCAAATCCCATTTCCCAATCTGGAGGCTCCTGGGGACTCTGCAGGTTTGAACTTCCTCCTTGGTTGGCTTCCCTTCAGACATTCTGTAGGCTGTGGTCTTAACTGTCCTGTAGTTGACTTTCTCCATGTGCTTTATGACATCAGGTTGTTTGTCATTAGAAGTTTTCTTTCTCTCCTCACTATCACATATGTATTAATGTGGGTATCAGAAGGGAGAGTGGAGGAAAAAAACCTGTGGTTGGTCCACCACTTTTATAGGTAGTTTTCATGACATTTTTCTGAGACGGCTCAGTTTTCTGGTTTCCATGCCACTGTGGAGCTGCTGTTTTGAAAGACCATACTTTCAAAACTCAGGCTTCCCTCGTAGCTCAGTGGTAAAGAGTCTACCTGCAATGTAGGAGACTCTGGGTAGATCCCTGGGTCAGGAAGAAACCCCTGGAGAAGGAAATGGCAACCTACTCCAGTATTCTTGCCTGGGAAATCCCATGGACAGAGGAGCCTGGTGGGCAGCTATAGTCCATAGGGTTGGAAAAATCAGATATGACAGAGTGACTAAACAATGATTCTCAAATCTCAGCTTATGCTCACTTCAGTCTCCAGGAAGCAGGGAGACATTACAGTTCTTTACAGGATTATCTCAAACAATATAAAATCAAGTGTGTTGAACAATTAGCAGCTGCTTTTCTAGCACTTAAAGTGGAAGGCAGGGAAACCAGAAAGAAGGCAGGATCCGGAAAGATTATTTCTGCCAGTTCAAGGAACTGATGTTTTATGCAGAAGACCTCCAAGCATCACTGAAGATCTGAAACTGAAGCTGACCATTTTGAACAAGGTCTTATTTTACCACTCCATTAAATGAACAAGCCAAAAAAAAAAAAAAAAGGCAATGGAAAATAAAACGGGAATGTGAAACTATGCTCTCATATCATAGAGGCATAGTACATTATACAACATATTTCTTATTTCCTAGCTGGTTCTAAAATAAAAAAGAACTTTAGCTGCTTCAAAAAATGGTTATGTAATAAAGCTACAGAGAAAGGAAGAAAAGACCAAAGACTCTGATGCTGGGAGAGATTGGGGACAGGAGGAGAAGGGGACGACCCAGGATGAGATGGCTGGATGGCATCACGGACTCGATGGACGTGAGTCTGAGTGAACTCTGGGAGATGGTGATGGACAGAGAGGCCTGGCGTGCTGCGATTCATGGGGTCGCAGAGAGTTGGACAAGACTGAGCGACTGAACTGAACTGAATGACTGTGGTATTATTTGGGTAGAGAATAGATTGGATTCTTAGCAATTAGTAAACAAAAGGAGGCATGGTGAATTTCACAGCCTTCCCATCAGAAAGAAAGTAGCTTGCTAGTTACTTAGGGAAGCTAGTATATATTTTCAGTTTTTTCTGAATCTTCATTTAAGTTACTCCAATGTCAGCAAATTTTTCATCTGGGAATTGATAATTCTGGAAGAAATATATTAGGGCTTGGAGGAAAGAAAAGGAACTTGGGGGTGAGATAAATTTGGTCTTGGCAATGCCATGTGTGAACTCTCCTACCCTTAGAAAACTCTTAAAGTCTTAATGTTTCATCTTTACCTTGAAGTGGTTTAACTGCATGTTGCGCATCTGACACAATGGTTTCAATAAAGGTTAAAGGCTAAGTTTTTAGAACGTGAGCTACACCACCACCACCATTACTCCCCTACTCTGCTGCACAACCTCACACTCACATCATTTTTGTGTTTTGATCAAAGTCTGTTCTTTTTGCTTAAGTTTAACTGCGGACGATCATGTTAGATTGGTGGGCTAAAGACACACAGAAGGGCTCCTTGAGCTTTCATGCTGAGGACTTGGGTAGCCAGTTTTTGTGTTAGGGCACATAACTGCCAACTTGATAGCATCATTTCTTTGTGCCATATTTCAGGTTCTTGCAACAAATTAAGACAGTAGTAAAACAGAAAGAAAAATAGCAATAGAAGCTGCCCATTTTTGCCAACACGTATATTAAGCCCACTACCTTGATTTATATGCACATATATTCTTTTTCTAGAATGCAGAAAGAAGGACTAATGACTCTTAAGGCACCCTTGAAAATAATTATTCCTGTGTCCTTTAGCTGCCCTTTTTCACCTTGGTGGTCCTCAGACATTCTTTTTCTTTAATAGCACCAGAGGTGGTAGGGGGTAAGAAGAAGGGGTAGACAAGGCGATTTTGTGTACAGTTATAGATATGGCTTTTGTAGTTTAATTTTTGAAACTGCAGCCTTTGGTTCTTTGAATCTATTTACACAGATGTTGGGGAAGACGGCTTGTAACCATCTACCACTGGCCTTGTGGTCACCTTTGCCTTAAAGCAATCTCTGGGAGGTACATTAAAAATGATTGTATTAGATACTATGTTTTTATTCCACGTTGTTCTTTTGGAATGTAACCTAACCCATATTCTTTAGACAAGGCGTGTTTACTTAGTATTATATGATTAGTTCATTTGGAGACCTATGGTTTTCTCATGCTAATATCAGTAGTCGCTACAATATATATAGGGCAAGCTAACACATACCCTATTATGCTACTTAAATGAATATTTCAAAAATGTTAGCATTGAGTTTTGACATAATGTCAACATTAAAGAAAAAAAATAAATCTTACCTCGTTTTTGGGTTTCAAACTGACGTTAAGGAAAATATTTTCAGGAGGCCATTTAAAAAAACACAAACTGAAATATACAAATATATGAAAATATAATCACTCAGCAATATCATTAAAATTAGCAGGAGATTTTATTCTACCTTTTTCATCATTTTGCTATATTAGCTACTACAGGGGACATTATGAGAATTCAATGAATACATTTTAATCTTGTGTTTGAAATCTTGCTTTCTCACCTTTTATTGTTAATATAGAACTAAGTAGCTGGGTCCTTCCTAGCTCTTCTTTTCAGAAATGTTTTCTGTTCCTTCAGATTCTGCAGGTGCACATGTCCTGCTGCTATGCCAAATGCTTCATCCCACCAGGAGTTTTTACCTGGCCGGTGTCATGGCTGCCAAGCTGAGGGAAGGACACCATGCCGGACTGTCAGGAAGATGTGTGCTGTGTGGTTTCCACCCACCAAGTCAGAGAAGTTACATATATGAAGGCACAGAGGAGCCTGCCTAGTGACAAGGCAGTTCCTCTACTTCAGCTAACTCTGATTGTGCTCACTAACTGGTCATATGGACCTCCTGCTGCAATGCCTAATAACTGCAGCTCAGATGCCAACATCTTTTCTCACCTTTTTACCAGGAAGGAAGCATTGTCTTTGATTGTCCATCAGGACTAATCCTTTCTCAGCATGATACTTGTTAGCATAATTGCAGAGAAAGAACCAAAAAAGTGCATTAGGAGCTGTTCCTTTTTAAAAAATATGCAGTTGCTCCTTGGTTCCCTGGGGTTTTGGTTTCAGGAACCCCTCTGAATATTCCCAGATTTGCAGGTTCTCAAATCCTTATGTAAATTGTCATACATTTAGCCTATGTACATCTTCCTCTATATTTAAAATTATCAGCTGATAGCTTATACCTAATACAATGTAAATGCTATCTAAATAATTGCTGGCATGGCAAATTCAAATTTTACTTTTTGGAACTTTCTGGAATTTTTAAAAAATATTTTAAATCTACAGTTGGTTGAATCTGAAAATACTGATCCAGGGGATATAGGGGGCAGACCATATGTAATTTGCAGGAAAAAAGCACTGTATATATTTCACTGATTCTTTAGTTAAGATTTCTTTCAGTTATCATATTTTCAACTATCTTTTCATTAATTTTATGTATTTAGAAACCCTACTCAATTCCCAGAAACCTTTTGTAATAATCTCTATTAACCTGATCATAGTGCAAAGAAGCTTCTAGTTAATAATTTTAAAGAATCATATCTCCAGGAAAGCATGAATTATGAACAATTCCAGTTACTTTTGGAACACATTTGGTCATATGGTTGAGTTGAAAATGAAGAATGAAAGAACTTAGTTTTGAGATCTCTTTCCAAAAGAATTGTGAAGTCATTAAAATACCTTTTATTCACTCTTCAGAGAATAAACCGAGAAAGAAAAATATATTTGTCCATAAATGGATTGCTGCTGCTGCTAAGTCGCTTCAGTCGTGTCCGACTCTGTGCGACCCCATAGATGGCAGCTCTCCAGGCTCCCCCGTCCCTGGGATTCTCCAGGCAAGAACACTGGAGTGGGTTGCCATTTCCTTCTCCAATGCATGAAAGGGAAAAGTGAAAACCAAGTTGTTCAGTCGTGTCCAGCTCTTTGCGACCCCGTGGACTGCAGCCCTCCAGGTTCCTCCATCCATGGGATTTTCCAGGCAAGAGTACTGGAGTAGGTTGCCATTGCCTTCTCCAATAAATGGATTATGTTGTCAGCATAGAGATTAAAAATGAGCAGCAAATATATACTTGGAGAAGTATTATTTCTATTAACTAGAATATTGATATACTTGAAAATTAAAAAAAGAGAAAGGATTCAAAATCATTTTTTAAGAAAAGGGAAATAAAACATAATTGGTATCCCTGTTTAAAGAAATTATATCTTGAAAAATTTAGTGTTAATGTTCAAGGTAAAAGACAAATAGTGATTAAGAAGATTGTAGAAGTGGAGAATCAACATATATCATACATTTGTCCATCTAATTTTGTCTACCTATAACACTATTTAATTTTTATGATTCTATACAAAGTTCAAAAGCAGGCAAAATGCCAGGACAGTGACTGAAGTTGTATGGGGATTTATTTGACCTAACTCATAAATAAAGTTTAAAAAAAAAAGAGGATTTTATTTTTTATTTCACAAGTGGTTTTTAATTATGTAGCTACAGTTTCCCACATTTTTATATGACAACATCTTTTCTGTTACACTTTTTAAACTTTACATACAGTTTATTAGAAGTTAAAAGGGAAAGACATTCTTTCTGCTAAATAATATATCCTATTTAACTTTAAAATGATTAACATTTTGGATATCAAGAATTGAAACAACTGGGGTCACATTTATTTGTAGGTCCCCAAATAGCCCTGAGGTCTAAATAGGAAAATATCTTTTATAAACTGTAACAAAAACTCTCATCCCAAAATAAAGGTCTATGAAACTTACACAGTTACAACCTTATTCAGCATTTTTACAATATCCAGAAATCTACAGGAAAAAAAGATTTTAAAAGTTAGAATTAGTACCTGGGACAAATCTTGACTAGTGTGAAAAATATGATTAAAAGACTCCGAATATTACCGAGGTGAGAAATTTCTACTTCCTTTTCACACGCCAATAAAAATGTGGTAGTATATTTTGGTAATATTACTCTTCCCAAAGTTTTGTTGTTGTTATTGCCAAATAATATTTCTTGGCTCTTGATGTTAGTAGACACATTTCATGGTCATAATTTAAAATAACCTTATTGTGAAGAGGGGAAATCTTGATATAAGCATTCTGCTGTTAATTTTCCACAGAGTTTACCATTTAGCATGGTGGCCATGACACCACATGGTAAGAATCTCAAAGAAGTTCTGATTTAATTCTATCATTTTAACATTAAAAAATGAAGAAAATTCACATTTATTTATGGAAAGTTAAGTAAATTTTATTGAAGTTAATCTTACAATATAAGGTTAGTTTTCATGAAGTTTACATTTCCCTTAATAATGAAAAGTAACTAGAAATTGAAATATATATATATATATATATATATATAACTTGTTTCAAACATGTTTTATGATGTAACATTGATTTGGCTATTGGAGGATTTACCCCAAACCCAGATCAAATTGCTACATGCAGTCTCACTTTTGTCTGTGAAGCCCTTTTTGCTTAGTTTTATAGGAGCACTATTAACCAATTTCATTTACCCAGATATTTCTGGGAACCCCTGATAGGTTTATATATGCATCAGTTAGGAAATCTGGACCACTGCTCACTTATCTGCATATCATTTCTTTCTATGTTTAGACGAAATCTTCCCATTTATGGATACAAGATCAGGATCCAATGTTTAAGACATTTAAATGAAATCATTGACATGACATAAGGGATTTATAAGACAGAAAAAATTGGGCAATAGAGAATGTGTCCTTCTTTTCTTCAGTTCAGTTCAGTTACTCAGTCGTGTCTGACTCTTCATGACTCCATAAATCGCAGCATGCCAGGCCTCCCTGTCCATCACTAACTCCCGGAGTTCACTCAGACTCACGTCCATCCAGTCAGTGATGCCATCCAGCCATCTCATCCTCTGTCGTCCCCTTCTCCTCCTGCCCCCAATCCCTCCCAGCATCAGAGTCTTTTCCAATGAGTCAACTCTTCGCAGGAGGTGGCCAAAGTACTTGAGTTTCAGCTTCAGCATCATTCCTTCCAAAGAAATCCCAGGGCTGATCTTCAGAATGAACAGGTTGGATCTCCTCGCAGTCCAAGGGACTCTCAAGAGTCTTCTCCAACACCACAGTTCAAAAGCATCAATTCTTCGGTGCTCAGCCTTCTTCACAGCCCAACTCTCACATCCATATATGACCACAGGAAAAGCTATAGCCTTGACTAGACAGACCTTTGTTGGCAAAGTAATGTCTCTGCTTTTGAATATGCTATCTAGGTTGGTCATAACTTTCCTTCCAAGGAGTAAGCGTCTTTTAATTTCATGGCTGCAGTCACCATCTGCAGTGATTTTGGAGCCCCCAAAAATAAAGTCTGACACTGTTTCCACTGTTTCCCCATCTATTTCCCATGAAGTGATGGGACAAGATGCCATGATCTTAGCGTTCTGAATGTTGAGCTTTAAGCCAACATTTTCACTCTCCACTTTCACTTTCATCAAGAGCCTTTTTAGTTCCTCTTCACTTTCTGCCATAAGGGTAGTGTCATCTGCATACCTAAGGTTATTGATATTTCTCCCGGCAATCTTGATTCCAGCTTGTGCTTCTTCCAGCCCAGCATTTCTCATGATGTCCTCTGCATATAAGTTAAATAAGCAGGGTGACAATATACAGCCTTGATGTACTCCTTTTCCTATTTGGAACCAGTCTGTTGTTCCATGTCCAGTTCTAAATGTTGCTTCCTGAACTGTACCTTATTTATAATCATTTTGTAGTTTGCCTTGTTAAAAATTGGAGACCCAGAAAGAAGCAAAATATGCCCTCTCACTCTAGGCTAAGTCATCTCATAAGATCCAGATTCCTGGTCTTGTTATCAGTCTTCTGTAAGTTCTCCACGTCTGCCCTCTCATAAGCAAGTGTTGCAAGACTCATACGTGCATACAGTTTTTAAAAACAATAATAATTTGTAAAGATAAATCCCTGTTCAAAAATTAAACATCCAAAAATAGGAGACAGTTTGTGGAAATGCTGCATTGTTTTTAATTCCAACAAACTTTGATATTAGTATACCAAATACTTTTTCTTAAAGTCCATTAAACTGGCTATCTGTGGTCCAGATTTTTTTTGTTGTTATCATCTCATAACCAAACTTTCCACTAGGTTAGGTTTTCCCAGGATAGAATGTTTGACTGAAGACAGCTTCTCTTGCCAAAGAGAATTACTTCTAGGTTTTCTACTTCAACTAATGTCAAAGATCCCAAAGCTAATCTTTACAGTTCAAGCTCAAATTCTGATGATGTCTTCCCCAGGTCAGTGTAGGCAGATGTTTTCAAGTTTGTGATCTATTGGTAGAGAGACTGCTCATAAGGTATGAGCAGTAGATATGTTTCTCCTTTCTATGGCAGTCCTAGGACTGAGTTGAAAAGGTCACGACCTTATCCCTGTTATGAGACTAAATGCCTCTCCGTCTTTCCTTGGCTGTCTATATCCGGATGGAATCAGACTAAATACATGCAAGGTATTTCAGTGCATATTAAATCTCACAAAATTTCTTTCTCTGCTGTAATGTTTAATTTTGTGTAAACTTGGCTAGGTCACAGCACCTAGATATTTGGTCACACATTATTCTAGAGGTTTTTGTGAAAGCATTTTTTTTTTAAGAGGAAGGTGAGGGATCTTCCTGAGCCAGGGAGATCAAAAGGTTTGAGCTCTCCAGGGCTCAAACCCAGGTCTTCCATATTACAGGTAGATGCTTTACCATCTAAGCCACCAGGGAAGCCCCAACATTTAAATCAGTAAACTTGGAGTTAAGCAGATTACCTTTCACAGTGGTAGGTAGACATCATTCAATCAGCTGAAACCCTTGGCAGAAAAAGCCTGACTTCCCAAGAAGATGGGATTCTGCCAGAACTCTGCCTCTGGACTTGAACTGTAGCTTCCCTAGGTTTCCTGTCTGCTGGCCCATCCTGCGGATTTTTAGCTTGCCAAATCTCCACAATCATGTGAGCTAATTCCTTAACATAAATCTTTCTTTTTACATATGTGTGTGTGTGTGTGTGTGTGTGTGTGTGTGTGTGAGCGGAGAAGGCAATGGCACCCCACTCCAGCACTCTTGCCTGGAAAATCCCATGGATGTAAGAGCCTGGTAGGCTGCAGTCCATGGGGTCGCTAAGAGTCGGACACGACTGAGCGACTTCACTTTCACTTTTCACTTTCATGCATTGGAGAAGGAAATGGAAACCCACTCCAGGGTTCTTGCCTGGAGAATCCCAGGGACGGGGGAGCCTGGTGGGCTGCCATCTATGGGGTTGCACAGAGTCAGACGACTGAAGCGACTTAGCAGCAGTAGCAGTGTGTGTGTGTGTGTGTGTGTGTGTGTGTGTGTGTACACACCCACATATACTGTTTGTTCTGTTTCCCTGGAGAGCCCTGATTAATATTATAGCCAAAGATTTTTATCATTTCTACTCTTTTAAAAAATCCCCTTCCAGTTTTACTGAGATATAATTGAAATATAACATTGTATAGGTTTGAGTACAATGTGATGATTTGTGTATATTAATATCACAAAATGATTACACAGTATGGTTACTTAACACATTCGTCACCCTCACATAGCTACTGTCATTTTTTGAGGGGCGGCAGCTGCAGTAAGAACATTTAAGGTCTATTCTCTTAGCAGATTTTAAGTATGAAAGTGAAAGTTAGTCATTTAGTCATGTCTGACTTTTTGTGACCCCATGAACTGTAGCCCATCAGGCTCCTCTGTCCATTAAATTCTCCAGGCAAAAATACTGGAGTGGGTTGACATTTCCTTCTCCAAGGGATCTTCCCTACCCAGGGATCAAACCCAGGTCTCCCACATTGTGGGCGTACTCTTTACCGACTGAGCTACCAGGGAAACCACTAAATATAAAATGCAGTATTTTAAAATAGAGTTATCATATTGTACACTAGATCCTCAGAACTTATTCATCTTAAAATTGGAAGTTTGTACCCTTTGACCAAATCTCCCCATTTCCCCAAATCTCCAATCTCTGGAAATCATGGTTCTACTCTCTATAGTGGCATTTTTAAGATTCTACATGTAAATGAGAAAATACAGGCTTTGTTCTTTCTCTGTCTGACTTATTTAACTTAACATGATACCTTCAAGGTCAATCCATCTTGTTACAAATGACAGGATTTCCTTTTCTTTTGGCTCAATAGTATTCCTTCACACACACACACACACACACACACACACACACACACACACATGTCAGTCATTCAGTCATGCCTGATTCATTGCAACCCCATGGACTATATAGCCTGGCAGGTCCTCTCTGTTCATGAGATTTTCAAGTAAGAATACTGGGGTGGGTTGCCATTTCCTCTTCTAGAGAATCTTCCCTGCAGGCATCAAACTGGCATCTCTTATGTCTCCTGCACTAGCAGGCAGATTCTTTATCTCTGTGCCACCTGGGAAGCCCATACACACACACACACATATATGATAAATTTAATTGTGAGAGTGAAGTGAAAGTTTAAGCTACTCAGTTGTGTCTGACACTTTGGGACCCCATGAACTATACAGTCCATGGAATTCTCTAGGTCAGAATACTGGAGTGGGTAGCCTTTCCCTTCTCCAGGGGATCTTCCCAACCCAGGGATTGAACCTAGTTCTCCCACATTGCAGGTAGATTCTTTACCAACTGAACCACAAGGGAAGTCCATATATATATATCTATATTTATATATATATATAGATAGATAGATAGATAGACATGATAAGTTTAATTGTAACTGGAAGGAATTTGAGTTTAGTGTTTGAAAACATCTCAACTGTTTTAAGGTAGATCCATATAAAAATCCTTATTTTATTTCTCATTACTAATGAATTAAGTCTTATTTTCTCTAGAGGCTCAAATAATACATCAATATGGCATATTAGCTCTTTCCCTAACCCTATGCAATTAATTAAGGAAAAACTGAAGTTATTACTTACACTAAGAAATCAAATATTTTCAACGTACCATTTTTCATTCAGTGTAAATGTTCAACAGTCTATTTTAGATAAACTTAATGGAAAAAATGCTTGGATCTTGAAGGTAAAAAGAAGAAAATTTTTTAAAAACTAAAGTTTTAAGCAGTATCTTTGACAGCAAAGCTGATTATTTTGACTATGTAAATTTATTTACAAATAAAGTGTGTGCAGGTAGAAATCTTGTTAACTCATATTGTGTATACATCCTTTAGTGATGTCCTTGGGATATTGGTCAAATAGATCCTGCATTGAATTACAATTACAACCTTAATGCAAATGGTACATAAGAGAATTTTTAGAACAGAACACATGGACATACTGGATGGTCATCCAGTTGTACTGTTTCTCTTGCATATGTGTATATCTGTGTAATTTTAGATATTTACAGAGATTAGAAAAGGGTCAAGCAATTTGAAGGAAATTCACAATTTCTTTGAAAGGAGAGGATTAATTTTAAAATGAATTTTCAGTTAAACAGGGAAATGGGATAAAGATTTCCCCTATTTTAGCAAAAAGATGTAGAGCCCTTTGCAATCAGAAAGTGCTCTCTCTGAGTGACCTATTGTTGGCCTTTACTGCGGGAATAGATTTGTTTTGGTAGACTGTTGTAGCCAGCTACCTGCAGAGAGAAGGGAATCCTAGTAGAAAGAATTCTTAATACAGTAGTTAAATATTCCTTCTTTTGGGTGAAGATTTCCCATATGGTATTCCCTTACATTCAGCATAATTTATAGGTTCTTAATTTTAAAACCCTTTATTTCAGAACAAATGAAAATAATTTAATCTTTGACAAGAGAATTGGATATCCCCATGGAAGAGCTGTAGTTTATTCAAATCAAGTCCACCCTGGAATGACCAAGAAGAAGATGTAAAATGAATGAGAAAAGAAAATACAGCAGAATGTACCAGATGTTTTTCATGTGTTGGCTGTACATATATCTTTCTTTGTTAGCTTTTAGCTGCAGATTGAGTGCAGTGTACATCATTTTATACACAATAGACAGCTATGCATCATGTATTCACATATGGATATCATCTCTCATAAGATTTATTGGAATAGAAAGATAAGAAAACACAACATGACATATATGCTGAATTCTATATAGGCAAGTGTGAATTATATAGTTAGATGCTCTCTTCCAGGGATTTCTTATCACTGTCTCACTGGGTAGTGTAAGGATTAATTAGTTAGTTCGTAGGCTCTCTGAAGCTAGAAAACTCTGCAAGTGCTGAGAATTATCGAGGTAACTCAAGAGTGAGGCATAAGTGGTTGCAACCTCAACAGCTCTTTGAAATGTGTGTCTAGACTGATTCACAGTTTTCTTTTAGTGTTTTATGGATTGGAAATTTCTTATCAGATTTTGAAGATGCTATGTGTTCCACTGAAATCATACTAATCTGCAATACCAATCATTTTTTGTATTTTGTTTCTGAAATAGATATGTTTCTGAATGCTTCCTAAAATAGATATGCTTCTAAACCTAACTTATTAAAGAATGATTTTGACATCCATTATAACCAATCTACCATTTGATTGATTAAACTGTAGTTCTCTTAATTTGTGCAATTGAAGTCTAGTTAATTTGCGCAACTGAAGTCTAGTTAATTTGCATGAAGATAGCTGTTCCCATTTCTTACACACTAAAAGACATTAAGAGAAGTATTCATTGTTTCCATAAAACTCATATAGCTTTTATTGGCATGTTTCAATCATTTCTCATTGTAAAAATGTCAATTCTGAAATGTTATTTATCTCTTTTAAGAATATACATGAGCATGATTTCCTTAATTCAGGAGTCAAATTCTGCATATATTTTTCTTTGTCCTCTTGCTCTGATTGTAATTATATGGATAATGTGTCCAAAAATGTGAAGAATAGTAATGTACTGGTTATATATTTTCTTTCTTTTAAAAGATTTTTATGTGGACCATATTTAATCTTTATTGAATCTTTCTTCTGTTTCATGTTTTGGTCTTTGACCTTGAGACAAGTGGTATCTTAGCTCCCTGACCAGGGATTGAACCCACACCCCTACACTGGAAGATGAAATGTTAACTACTGGACCACCAGGGAAGTCCCATATTTTATTTCATTCTAAAAGATGATACTGTGAAAGTGCTATATTCAATATGCTGGCAAATTTGGAAAACTCAGCAGTGGCCACAGGACTAGAAGTGGAGAGTGTTCATTCCAATCCCAACGAAAGGCAATGCCAAAGAATGTTCAAACTACTGCACAATTGCACTCATCTCAAACGCTAGCAAAGTAATGCTCAAAATTCTTCAAGCCAAGCTTCAACAGTATATGAACCATGAACTTCCAGATTTTCAAGCTGGATTTGCAAAAGGCAGAGGAACCAGAAATCAAATTTCTAACATCTGTTGGATCATCAAAAAAGCAAGAGAGTTCCAGGAAAATATCTACTTCTGCTTTATTGACTACGCCAAAGCCTTTGACTATATGGATCACAACAAACTGGAAAATTCTGAAAGAGGTGGGAATACCAGACCACCTGACTTCCCTCCTGAGAAATCTGTATGCAGGTCAAGAAGCAACAGTGAGAACTGGACATGGAACAACAGACTGGTTCCAAATAGGGAAAGAGTACATCAAGGCTGTGTATTGTCACCCTGCTTATTTAACTTCTATGCAGAGTACATCATGAGAAATACTAGGCTGGAAGAAGCACAAGCTGGAATCAGGATTGCTGGGAAAAATATCAATAACCTCAGATATGCAGATGACACCACCCTTATGGCAGAAAGTGAAGAAGAACTAAAGAGCCTCCTGATGAAAGTGAAAGAGGAGAGTGAAAATGTTGGTTTAAAGCTCAACATTCAGAAAACTAAGATCATGGCATCTGGTCCTATCACTTCATGGCAAATAGATCGGGAAACAGTGGTAACAGTGACAGACTTTGTTTTTTTGGGCTCCAAAATCACTGCAGATGGTGACTGCAGCCATAAAATTAAAAGATGTTTACTCCTTGGAAGAAAAATTATGACCAACCTAGACAACATATTAAAAAACAGAGACATTACTTTGCCAACAAAGGGCCATCTAGTCAAGGCTATGGTTTTTCCAGTAGTCATGTATGGATGTGAAAGATTTGAAAGAAAGCTGAGCACTGAAGAACTGATGCTTTTGAACTGTGGTGTTGGAGGAGACCCTGAGAGTCCCTTGGACTGCAAAGAGACCCAACAAGTCCATCCTAAAGGAAATCAGTCCTGATTGGAAAGACTGATGTTGGAGCTGAAACTCCAATACTTTTCACCACCTGATGTGAAGAAATTCCTCATTTGAAAAGACCCTGATGCTGAGAAAGATTGAAGGCAGGAGGAGAAGGGGATGCCAGAGGATGAGATGATTGGATGGCATCACCAACTCGATGGATGTTGAGTTTGAGTAAGCTCCGGGAGTTGGTGATGGACAGGGAAGCCTGGGGTGCTGCAATCCGTGGGATTGCAAAAAGTCGGACACTACTGAGCTATGGAACTGAACATTTTTAAAATAAAGTACCACATTTTTCATACTTCCTTTTCTGAATCCCTTGGAGGTGTCAATAGGGGAGGATATTTTGTAGGGAAAGTATGTAACAATATGATTCCAAATTAAACTGAATACTATTCCTTATGATACTCTTTTATTTTTGAGTGAAATTTGGAAAAATAAGATACTACATGAAATAAGAGTACCTATTTAACCCCACCCAGAAATGATCACAATTAATGCCAATTTTGTTCCATATATATTGCATTCAGTTATAATTGGAGTATACCACAAGTTAATTTCCATTTCCCTATGCAGAGGTGTAATTACTATGAACCTGATATTTAGTTTTACCTTCATGATTTTATAGGTTCATTAGAATATATGCACTCTATATAACACTTATTAGTATACTGTGAGTTTTTAATGTATACACAAATATTTTTTCCCACTCATTTATGTTGAAAGCTACGTTCATCAGTCTACTGTATTCCATTGTATTCCATATTGTGTTTATCCAAATGCTATAATGAAAACCCTTCTCTGTACTTTAGGTACACATATATAAGAGTTACTAATGAATATATACATGAAGAAGAGCTGGGTTGCAGGGTGTGCACAGTTTCAATTCTGGGCAGACCAGGCTTCTTGTTCCTGTGAGTGCCACTGTACTGTTGTTGTCCATACACTCTGATTGATTTAGCATCTGTCCTGTTTTTTTTTTTTTTTTAATGAAGTATTCACAGCAATTGCATTGATTAAAAATTAGCATCTATTCGTTATATGTCCATTTTGTCTAATAGTTGCAGCTTTTGTCATGGCTGTATAAAAATGGGAGACAAATGAGATATTAAGAGTTATAATCTCCCTAGGGGGTTAAGTCTGAAAATCGAGTGTATTTTCCTCACCCACTTCAAACAAAAAATGGCCAGTGTCTCTGTTTCAAGGACAGCATGCCGAGTGTTGATGATAAAACAATATGCCCTGGGTCAGCAGTGGCCAGGGACAGCTAATTCCTTCCAATCTTGCATGATGGTAGGGTAAGCATTGGACACAATTTTTCATGCTGTCCACTTAGATGAAACTGGCAGGCCACCATATGCTGCGTTTGAAGAAAACAAAGGAAATAAGAGCTTAGGTAAATATGAATAATGTGCAGAGAATAGAAGCTGAGCACACACAGTGAGTCTTACTTGGTTTTGCTAGAGTGGTTTTATCATCTCTCACAGACACCTCCACATTAATTTATTGGTCGCTTATAATATCTCAGTAGTGAGTTTTTAAAAAGGTGTTTAATTAAAAAGTAAGTAATGAACTTCCCTTTCAAGAAAGTTTAGGACAATCATAAAGCTCGTATAATATATCCATTGGCATTTTCTATCCATTATTGAGGCCATAAAGGTTAACACTGATCTCCTGACACCCAGAAGATGCAAATCTGAGGACATAATATTGGGTGGGGTTTCAAAAGTTACTAGTTACATTAAGAAAACTGCCTAAAGATGTCTTTTTCATATGTTTAACTTGTGAATTTGGAGAAAATGTATGAGCATACCACTCTGAGAAGCATGGCTTTTCATTTAGATCAAATGATTGCTTTCTTAAGTAAATTGTATTTATTTTTTATTCCAGATCTTTTCAGTACTTATAAAATATGCAGCAAGAGCTGTGAATATGTTAGCTCCATTAGATCACAAACAGTGGAATATGCCATTTAGATGTTTCACATAGGAAATTAAATCTAAAAATGGTTTGATCAAGCATCCAATTAATGGAACCAAAATAACACTTTTGAAAGTTTATTCTGCTAGAAATTAAACTTTGACAGTGTTATCAATGCTTTGTAAAATTCAGTTAAGAAGCTAAACACTGATGACAACTCTTGGTAGTGGTGACAACTTTGGAAACAAGTTTGGAAAAGATTGCAGATGATTTTATTAAAAATCAATAATCAAATTTATTATAAGAGAAATACATTTTAAAGAAAATAACCAGACAAAATTGACTGACAGATAGCTTTAAGTATATAAATATTTTATAGAATAATTATTCTGCTTGCTGTTTTTAATGCTTAAATAAGAAATATAAAGCTATTTTCCCCTTTTGCTTCAATTACAGTTTAAGATTTTTGAAGAATTTCATTTTTAAAAGCTCTTTTGAACAGAATTATTTATAGGTCCATCAAAGTAATAAAAATAGTCTGTAAAAAATATATTAAATAATACATAACTTTACAGTTTAGTATACTGTTTTACTTTTAAAGAGTCACAGTTTAATAATACAATTTATAGTCCCCTAACCTTACTAGTCAAGGCTATGGTTTTTCCTGTGGTCATGTATGGATGTGAGAGTTGGACTGTGAAGAAGGCTGAGCGCCAAAGAATTGATGCTTTTGAACTGTGGTGTTGGAGAAGACTCTTGAGAGTCCCCTGGACTGCAAGGAGATCCAACCAGTCCATTCTGAAGGAGATCAACCCTGGGATTTCCTTGGAAGGAATGATGCTGAAGCTGAAACTCCAGTACTTTGGCCACCTCATGAGAAGAGTTGACTCATTAGAAAAGACTCTGATGCTGGGAGGGATTGGGGGCAGGAGGAGAAGGGGACGACAGAGGATGAGATGGCTGGATGGACGTGAGTCTGAGTGAACTCTGGGAGTTGGTGATGGACAGGGAGGCCTGGCGTGCGCAATTCACGAGTCGCAAAGAGTCCGACACGACTGAGCGACTGAACTGAACCTTACTAGATTGGAGAAGGCAATGGCATCCCACTCCAGTACTCTTGCCTGGAAAATCCCATGGACAGAGGGGCCTGGTAGGCTGCAGTCCATGGAGTCGCTAAGAGTCGGGCACGACTGAGCGACTTCACTTTCACTTTTCACTTTCATGAATCGGAGAAGGAAATGGCAACCCACTCCAGTGTTCTTGCCTGGAGAATCCCAAGGACAGGGGAGCCTGGTGGGCTGCTGTCTATGGTGTCGCCCAGAGTCGGACACGACTGAAGCGACTTAGCAGCAGCAGTAG
>NW_024070186.1:35668792-36050891 GCF_014754425.2 Oryx dammah
TCAGTCGTGTCCAACTCTTCGCGACTCCATGGACTGCAGCCTACCAGGCTCCTCCGTCCATGGGATCTTCCAGGCAAGAGTACTAGAGTGGGTTGCCATTGCCTTCTCCGAGCAACCTTACTAGATAACATTAAATTACTCTGTAGATTGTTACAACAGATTTATTCCTGTCAGCAATTGGTATGATTACTTTAAAAGTTGCCAAGCTAATGAATGAAAATTGGATAAAGGATGTATCAGATATTTAACTGATAAGAACAGATACTACACTTGATCTTAGCCAAAAGGCCGAGAAGCCATTGAAAATTGGAACTTTATGTAGCTCTAAGTTGTATCTTTTTAATTACTAGTGTGTTAGCACATATTTTCATTTTTAGTAGTCATTAAGAGTTTTCTCTTTTTAAGTATATATCCTCTTTTTTCTTTTATGTGGCTGCTGCTGCTAAGTCACTTCACTTGTGTCCGACTCTATGCGACCGCATAGACGGCAGCCCACCAGGCTCCCCTGTCCCTGGGTTTCTCCAGGCAAGAACACTGGAGTGGGTTGCCATTTCCTTCTCCAATGCATAAAAATGAAAAGTGACAGTGAAGTCTCTCAGTCGAGTTCGACTCTTCGAGACCCCATGGACGGCAGCCTACCAGGCTCCTCCATCCATGGGATTTTCCAGGCAAGAGTACTGGAGTGGAGTACCATTGCCTTCTCAGTCTCTTATGTTAGATACCTTTTATTCTTGTTTATTTTTAAGAGTTATTTTGATATTTTTTGAATGTTATTACTTTTTCCATGTATATTTTAATAATGTTTATCTGAAGTTTCCTAGATATCCAAGATAAATTTCAGAACACTGATGTGAAGGTTTCTAAAAAGCCAACTCAGAAGTCATTCTGAGGGTATAATTCTAACTTTAAATGAATTAAAGTGTTTTGCCATTTCAGCAAAATATTTTTAAAGATACTTATTAAAAAACTCCAAAATTTTTTTTTGGAGGCTAAAAGAAAGTGCCTGCCAATGTAGGAAATGTAAGAGATGCCAGTTCAATCCCTGGGTCAAGAAGATCCCCTGGAGGAGGAAATGACAACACACTCCAGTGGGTTGGAGTGGAGTGAAAATAACCCACTTTCTACAGAGGAGACTGAAGGACTACCATCCATGGGGTTGCAGAGTTGGACCTGACTTAGTGAGTAAATAACAACAATAAAGGATACATTTAAAAAGCTATTTCAACAAAACATCCTACTCGTACAGAAAAAAAAAAGAAAGGAAAACCTACTTGTTAACTACATAGCTTCTAGATTGTCCACTAAATATTTCACAATTGTCTTTTTGGTAATCAATAACCTCTCAACATACTTGTTAAAAATTCAGGTTCTACAAGTTTCACTTCAGATCACAGGGTTAGAAATGTCCAAGGAAAGTACCTAGAACTCTGGATTTTTAAAAAGACTCAAGTAGTTCTTATCTTTGAGAAAGTTTGAGCAACTGTGCTCTGACACACTAGCAAAACAACAGAAAGAGTGGAAAGCAAGTTTAGAGTCAGAAAAATGTGTCTTCTTCCTACCCCCAGCCTTCCCAAATCTTCTACTTTCTTATTCTTTCTCTGTCTTGGCAAATAATACTTCATCTATCCAGCATTTCATAAGAGTCAGAAACCTATAGGTTTGTAACTTAGCAAACAATAAGAAACATATTGCTGAATATTTTCCTTGGGTACACAAAATTTCTGGCTACATACTCATATGCCAATTAATGCTTATTTCTTGCTATAAAATAGCAGTAGTTAACAAAAGTATTTCACCACTGTGGCAAAATAACCTATGTAAATATTCCACTGCCACAAAAATTATATTGAAAACCTGGAGACTGACATTTTGAACTTCAGGTATTCCTGAACTATGGGAAAGCAGGTTGAGATGTCAGAGGCTATAATGAAAAGAGTTCTTATTTTTATTAATTTCTAAACTGATTTGTGTTAAGGTAGATGTGCCGGTATGGGATGAATAGGTAGGTCATTGAAGCAGTAGTTAAAAATTGTAAAAGCTTTGGTGAGATTCCACATGGAAATTTAGACTTTGGCTCAGCTGGGAGATTTTGAAGAAAGGATATTTCTAATTCTTCATTGATTGTTGAGAAGGCTCTTATGGGGAAACACCTTAAAATTTTGGAAAGAAGTCAATTTTGTAGCCAGACAATGGATTTTGAGAAGTTGGCTAACTATTTTAAGTCTCAGATTAGAGGTTTGTGAAATGGGGTTAAAAATATATATTGCCTGAGAGTCTGGTTATAAAATTATATGATAAATAATGGCAATTAATTATATTTGCCCTGTGCTTTTCCCTGAAAAAAAGACCCAATTTAAATTAGTTACTCTGTATAGGTTGGAGTGGATATTTTTGAGAAACGCCTTCCTGGTGATGAAGAAAACAATATTCTGGCAAAATAGTATACTTACTCATATTGACTTTTCGGAGATCCAGATATTATGTGAAGAAATTGACATGACTTATAAAACGAAAAGTGGAGAATTGTAGATTATTTAAGAGGCAGTCATTATTTACTGTGCCTATATAAATCTCAAGGCACAGAGCTGGAACTGAAGGGTTCAGCAAGAAGGAGAAAGACCTCCTAAGAAAAGCTTGCCCCAAGGATTATTTCTTTCAATTTTTAGCTTGAAATACTGGGTGTATGGTGCTGGTAATTCCTGAGCTAGAGGAATATCATAGTTTTGTGGCAAAATGAAAGATTTCATTTTGATATGTAGATATATAAAGTAAAAAGTTGAATGTGTCCCATTTGACAGTCAAAGATCTGTCACGTATACACCCATGGCTGATTCATATCAATGTATGGCAAAACCCAAATAATACTGTAAAGTAATTAGCCTCCAGTTAAACTAAATTAGTTAAATATATATATATACATACATATATCTGTCCTGGAGATGTGAATTTGTTTAGTGGTCATCATAGAAGTGGTGTTTAAAGCCCTGAAAATGCCTGCACCTTGAACCAACCACAATTAAGGCCTGAACAACCCCAGGCCTTTGTCAACTTTGATAGACGAGCCAAAGAAATACATATAAAGTTTATGTTAAAATTAATGGAAAAAGACAGATTAATTAGAGATATTGAGACAACTAGCTATTAGCTAGCAAATTGCAGAAGTAATAAAATTGTATAGAATATATTTGGTCAGGTATTCAAATGTAAACAGTGAAGTTACTCACATGCTAGATGTAAATGTATAAAACTACTAAGAGGCTTCCCCAGTGGCTCAGCAGTCTACCTGCAGTGCAGAAGACTCAGGAAACCAGGGTCTGATCCCTGGGTTGGGAAGATCCCCTGGTGGAGGGCATGGCAACCCACTCTAGTATTCTTGTGGTGAAAATCCCATGAAGAGAGGAGCCTGGTGAGCTGCAGTCTATGGAGTTGCAAAGAATCAGACATGTCTAAAGTGAGTGAGCACACACCAATAAATTATTTTAGTGGCAATATTTTATAAGCAAACATTAAATAATTTTTCTAAGTTCTATTAGATGATATTTTCTCTGTATCCTTTTCTTTTCTTTTGTATTTGTCAGTTTAACTCACCCGAGAGGGACTTCTCTTAACCCAGTTATTTTTTTAATTTAATATTCCCACTCTGTTTTAATACGTGCAACATCAGATTTCTCAGTAGAGAAGAAATATAGAATTTGGGTTGTTAATGTTGAAAACTCCTTGCTTTTTAGATCCGGGCTTCTGAAACTTGGTTTATTTAGGGCTTCTCATCAGACCTTGATTTTTCAGGTTTCTGTGATTGCTTCTCCAAAATAATCAGTATCTGAAGGTGACGACTCCATAAATGTAAAATTATGCAAGCTTTTAAGAAAATTATGTGTAAGAGAATTCAATACTCTTGAATTTGAGACCTTAATAGCATTGCTTTCATCTGAGTCCTCTATGCACTTGGCCCAGAATTTCAATATGTTTTGCCTCCTCAGACCACATATTACAACTATGAACATTGTTCAGCTTGAGACTCTTAACCATAGAAGTAGAGATTTCAGAATAACCTTCAAAAATTAAAGTCATTCTGTGAACTATCAACATGGAATTTCATTAGAACAAAATGGTGATGTAGTTAAGTTTTCCCTTGGTGTCCTTTGTTCATCTTCTTCCAGGTGTTGCCCACTTTTCCTGGGCTTTACATGCCTGCTTGTGACCCATCAAGAATGTATAGAATTGCTTTAGTGGTGAGATTGTTTCTGTCTTATAAAGACTTTACCATTACATGATATATATCTCTATTTAGGTTGCCTTTTATTGTGTGTGTTTTTGTTTTTTTTTTTTAACTGAAGTATTTGGGCTTCCTTGGTGGCTCAGACAGTAAAGAATCTTCCTGTAATGCAGGAGACCTGGGTTCAGTAGTTCCTGGGTTGAGAAGATCCCCTGGAGGAGGAAACGGCAACCCACTCCAGTATTCTTGCCTGGAGAATCCCATGGATGTAGGAGCCTGGCGAGGTAGAGTTCATGGCGTTGCAAGGAGTTGGAACACAAGTGAATGACTAACACTTTGAACAATTTTGATAGCTGATTTACAATATTGTGTTCGATTCTGGTATACAAAAAATGATTCAATTCTGCATACATATATATTCTTTTTCATTATAAGTTATTACAAGATATTGAATATAGTTCCCTGTACTATGTAGGAGGAACATACTATTTATTTTATATTTATTAGTTTGTATCAGCCGGGCATGCTGCAGTCCATGGGGTTGCAAAGAGTTGGACACGACTGAGTGACTGAACTGAACTGAACTGAACTGATCTGCTGATCCCATTATTATGTCTTTTTAAGAAGTTTAATGATTTTCTTTGAAAGTAATGCATATTTTTGCTATATTTATTCCTATATACCTGATAATTTATTTTTGTAAATACTATCAATTAAAATTTAAATTTTCTAATTATTTTTTTATACTGCAATTAAAATTAGTATTTAGTAATCTTAAGTTCACTGAACTCTTAAACTAATAATGTATCTTCATTTCTTTGGATTTTTCTACATACATTATCGTACTTCTGCAAATAATGTTTATTTTCTTTCCTATAACTTTTTACAAAATATTTTTATGTCGTATGCGTTAGGAGCTTCAAAACAAGATTTAGTAGAAATATACCAGGAATCTGCATTTTTTTCTTTTCTTTTTTTAAAGAAAGTTCTTAAAGCTTCATCATTAAGGTGATATTTTATATTTTCTGTGAGATTGTGGGAGATATATTTAATATAATTAAGGAAATGCTCATCTAGTCCTGGTTTGCTAAGGTGTTTTATATTTTTGTTATAGTCAGTCATTTTTTTTTCTTACTTTTTAGATTCCATGTTAAGGGATAACATACAATATTTGTCTTTCTCTGGTGTGACTTATTTCAGTTAAACGTAATACCCTCCAAATTCATTTGTGTTGTTGCAAATGGCAAAACTAATCTTTGTTATTCACTTTTCTGTTAATGGTTACTTAGGTTGCTTCCATATAAAGCTATTATAAATAATGCTGCTATAAGCATTGGAGTATGTGTGTGTCTTTTCAAATTATGGGTTTTGTTTTATTCAGATATATATGGAAACCTGGAATTGTTGGATCACATGGTAGTTTAGTTTTAGTTTTTTAAGGAAATTTCATACTGTTTCCCACAGTGGCTGCACCAATTTACATTTTCACCAACAGTGTGCAAGTGATTCCTTTTCTCCTCATCCAGACAGCATTTGTTATTTGTGGTGTTTTTGATGATAGCCATTCTGACAAGTGTGAGGTGATATATTATTGTGGGTTTGATTTGCATTTCTGTGATGATAGGTGATGTTGAGTATCTTTTCATGTGCTTGTTGGCCATCTGTATGTCTTCTTTGGAAAAAATGCCCAATTCAGTTTTTTGCTCATTTTTATTTGGATTGTTTGATTTTTTTGATATTGAGTTGTATGAGCTGTTTATATATCTTGGATATTAACTCTTTATTGGTTATATCATTTATAAATATTTTGTCACACTCAATAAGTTTTCTTTATTTTGTTGATTGTTTCTTTTGCTGTGCAAAAGCTTTTGAGTTTAATTAGGTCCTATTTATTTATTTCTACTTTTATTTTCTTTGCCTTAGGACACAGATCCAAAAAAATATTGTTATAATTTATGTCAAAGAATCTTCTACTTGTGATTTCTTAGGAGTTTTGACTCCTGGTCTTAAATTTAGAGCTTTAATACATTTTGAGTTTATTTTTGTATATGGTGTGAGATAATGTTCTAGTTTTATATGTAGTTTCCCAGGGCACAACTTACTAAAGAAACTGCTCCATTGTATGTTCTTGCCTCATTGACAGAGATTAATTGACCATGAGTGCATGGTTTTATTTCTGGCCTTTCTATTCTGTTCCACTGATCTATTTTTTTGTACCAGAATCTTACAGTTTTGATTGTTATGACTTTGCACTTTTCTGAAGTTAGAGATTGCTATATCTTTACTCCAGCTCTATTCTTCCTTCTCAGGATTTTTTTTTTTTTTTTTGGCTATTCAAGGTCTTTGATGGTTCCATACAAATTTTAAAATTATTTGTTCTAATTCTATGAAAAATGCTATCATTATTTTGGCAGGGACTGTACTGAATCTGTAGATTGCCTTGGGTAGTATGATCCTTTTAACAATATTATGTCTTCCAATCCATGAATACAGTATATATTTCCCATCTATTTGTGTCATTTCCATTTTCTTTCATTGGTGTCCTATAGTTCTCCAGGTGCAAATCTTTTACCTCCTTATTGCTATGTATATTGTTTTGTTGTTTCTTTTTTTCATGTGATTATAAGTGGGACTGTTTCCTTAATTTCTTTTCCTGATAGATCTCAGTAAGATATAGGGATGCAACAGATTTCTATGTATTAATTTTGTATCCTTCAACTTTACTATATTCATTGATGAGCTCCATCTAGTAGATTGTGGTAGTATCTTTAGAAATTTTTGTGTATTTTATAGTGTCACCTATAAACAGTGGCAGTTTTACTTCTTCCCTTGCTATTTTGATTCCTTTTTCTTGTCTCATTTCTGTGACTAGGGATTTCAATACTATGTTAAATAAAAGTAATGAGAGTGGGCATCCTTGTCTTGTACCTGATCTTAGGGAAAATGCTTTCAGCTTTTCAGCATTGAATATGATGTTGCCTGTGGGCTTTTTTATGTTAAGGTATATTCCCTTCTGTATCTACTTTGTGGTGAGTTTTTATAGTAAATGATATTGGATTTTATCAAAGACTTTTTCCTGCTTTGATTGAGATGATCATATGGCTTTTACTTTTCAATTTGTTAATATGGTGTACCATATTGTTTGAGTTGCAGATATTGAACCGTTTTTGCATCCTTGGGATAAATCAACTTGATCCAGTGTTTGATCCTTCTAATGTATTGTTGGATTTGGTTTGCAAATGTTGTGTTTAGGATTTTTGCATCTACCTTCATTAGTGATATTGGCTTATAGTTTTGCTTTTTTGTGATATCATTGTTTGGTTTTGTTAGTAGGGCATTGCTGGCCTCATGGAATGAGTTGGGAAGTATTGTTTCTTCTGAATTTTTTTTTTCTTTTTGAATAGGTTGAGAAGAATGGGTGTTAACTCATCCTTAAATATTTGGTAGAATTCACCTTGAAGGCTTCCAGTCCAAAATTTTTGTTTGCTGGGAGTTTTTTTCTGATTCAATTTTGTTAATGGTAATTGATTTCTTTATTTTTTTCTTCCTGGTTCAATCTCAGGAGATTGTACATTTATTGGATTTGTCCATTTTATTGCCATATAATTGTTCATAGTAATCTGTTAATTATCCTTTGTATTTCTATGGTATCTGTTGTAATCTCTCCATTTTCAATTCTGACCTTCCTCTTGTTTCCTTAATGAATCTAGCTAAAGGTTTATTCATTTTATCTTTTTAAAAAACCAACTTACTTTTATTGAACTGTTTTATTGTTTTTTTTAGTCTCATTTATTTCTGCTCTGATCTTTATGATTTCTTTCCTTCTACTAAATTTGGGTTTTGTTTGTTCTTCTTTTTCTAGTTCCTTTAGTTGTAAGGTAAGATTATTGATTTGTTATTTTCTTGCTTGTATTGTTATAAATTTCCCTCTTAGAACCACTTTTGCTGCCCATAGATTTTTGGATGACTCTGTTTTCTTTTTTATTTGCCTCCAGTCATTTTTGACTCTTATTTCTTCAGATATCCATTCTTTTTAGTAGTATATTGTTTAACCTCCTTGTGTTTGTGGGGTTTTTTTTTTTTTTTTCCATTTCTTTCCCCTTGAAGATGATTTCTAGTCTCTTGACATTGTGGTTGAAAAATATGCTTTATATGATTTCAATTTTCCTGAATTTACTTGGGCTTGTTTTGTGGCCTAGTGTGTGATCTGTCCTGGAGAATGTTCCATATGTACTTGAATATTCTTTATTTTTAATCTTTTTTTCATTCTAAGTACAATGTGTCTTGATGTGGTCCTCTTTGTGTTGACCCTTTTTGGGGACCCTGTGCTTCCTGGACTTGGAAATCTGTTTCTTTTTGCATGCAAGGAAGTTTTCAACTATTAGGTCTTCAAATATGTTCTCCATCTTTTTCTCTCTTTTTCTTCAGAGACTCCTATAATAAAAATGCTAGTATGATTTCTGTTGTCCCAGAGATCTCCTAAACTGCCCTCATTCTTTTAATCCTTTTTTCTTTTTTCTGTTTAGCTTCAGTGATTTCCACTGTTCTGTCTTCCAGCTTGTTGATCTGTTCCTCTGTATCATTTAAACTGCTGTTGATTTCTTCTATTTTTCATTTCAGTTATTGTAGTTTTTATGCATTCTCGCTAAAATCTTCTAACTTCTCATTCTGTTCATCCATTATTCTTCCATGTTCTTTGATTATCTTTATAATCATTACTATGAATACTTTGTCTGGTAGATTGTCTATCTCTACTTCAGTTAGTTCTTGTTCTAAGGTTTTACCTTGTTCCTTTGTTTACAACATATTCCTCTATAACTTCATTTTGCCTATTTTGCTGTTTTTATTTCTGTGCACCTTGCAGATTGGTTGTGTTTCCTGACCTTGGAAAAGTGGCCTCTCATAACAAATGTCCTATATGTCCCAGGAGCACACTCCCCTCTGGTCACCAGGGCTATATATACTCTAGGGTTGTCCCCTTTGTGGGCTATGTGCATCCTTCTGTTGTATGGAACTGACTCCTGTGGACATTCTGGTAGGTGAGGCTGGCCCCCAGTCTGAGTGGTTGCCAAGCCCTGCCTTGTACAAAGGCTACTGGTTGCTGATTGGCAAGTCTGGGTCATGAGGAAGCTGGTTGTGGAACCCTCAGGTGCCCAGGGACTAGTGCTGGATCATTAGTGGGCTTTTGCTCTGGGCCCTGGAGTGTGTTAAATTTTACTTCTACCCTTTAAGAGTAAAGCCTTAATTCTTTCAATTTACTGCCTCCATGCTGGGTCTCAGAGCATCTGAAGGCTTGTGTGAATCTTTTATAGGTGTACTTTCAGTCTCTTCCAGTTCTCCTATACAAAGCTCTGCTGGTCTTCAAAGTCAGATATTCTGGGGGTTTGTCTTCCTTATGAGGTATCCTAACATGGAGCTTGGACCCTTCAATTCTTAGGGAGAACCTCTGCAATTGCGATTATCTTCCTTTTTATGAGTCACCTACCCAAGAGTGAGGATCTTGATTGTATTATCTCAGCTTCTCCTTCTTTCTCATTGCAGTTCCTTCTTAATATCTTTAGTTGTGGAAAATATTTTTTGCTTCTCTTCAGATCATTCTTATTGATGGTTTCTCTGTAAATAGTTGTGAATTTGGTGTGCCAATGGGGAAGGGTCTTCCCCAAGAGCACAGGGTCTTCCCACTATGCTCTTTTGTCTATTCCCCTCAATCTTGTTCTATCAAGTCTGGAAAGTGGTTTGTGAAGTCATTATTATTATAGAACTATAAATTTCTGTCTTCCATTCTGTAAATTTTTGAATATATATTGTGAGAGTCTTTTTAAAATATTCACATTTTTATTTATTTGACTGTGCTAGGTCTTAGTTGCTGTACATGGGATCTTCTATTTTAGTTGTGGAATGTGGTTCTAGTTCCTTAATCAGGGATGAAACCCAGTCTCCCTGCATTAAGAGTGTAGTCTTAACCACTGGATAGCCAGGGAAGTCCTTTGAAGGTGTTTTACTAGTTTCTGGGTTTCTGACCACTGGTAAGCAGAACTGGTACCTGGAGGTCTCTGGCTACAGGGCCCTGAGCATCCTGGATCCAGTGCCTGTGCACTGGTGTGTGGGACCATGCCCTGGGCCCTCTGGTGGGCAGGGTTGTGTCCAGGGTTGGCTTTGGAGTCAGAGGGTCTTAAAGCAACTTGTTCTCTGATAGGTGGGGCTGCGTTCCCTCCCAGTTAGTTGCTTGATCTGAGATGTCCCAGTACTTGTGCCTGCTGGCTGATGGGCAGAGGCAGAGCTAGGTCCTGATACTAGTAAATTGGAGGGAGGATTCCCACATGGCACTTGCTAGCTCCAGTGTCCATATGGTAGAAGCAGCTCCCCAAAGTGGCCGATACCAGTGTCCACATCTCCAAGATGAGCTCCAGTTGCCCCCCGGCTTCTCTGAGAGACTCTCCAAGGTCAACAGGTGGGCCTGACCCAGGCTCCTGCCAAACTACTGCTTTTGCTCTTTTTCCTGAACTGTATTAAATTTTACTTGTGCCCTTTAAGAGTGAAGTCCTTTTTTCCCACAGCTCTCTATCTCTCCTAAAAGTGAGCCCCACTGGCTTTCAAAACCAACCATTCTGGGTTTTCCCAGTGTGGTCATCTTCCCAATGCAAGGCCTCCAGATTGAGGAACCCAGTGTGGGCCTCTTTTTCTCATTTGGGAGAACTCTTGTTATTCTAATTATTCTCCTATTTGTGGATTGCCTACCTAAGTGTGTGAGTCTTAACTTTACAACAACTGTGCTCCTCCTATCCATTGTTGAGGTTATTTCTTTATGTTTTTAGTTGCAGAAGATTTTTCTGGTAGGTTCTGGTCTTTCTTGTTAATGTGCTGTGCTAAGTTACTTCAGTCATAATTGACTCTGTAACCCCATTGACTGTAGCCCCAGGTTCCTCTGTCCATGGGATTCTCCAGGCAAGAATACTGGAGTGGGTTGCCATTTCCTTCTCAATTCTTGTTAATAGTTGTTCTGTAAATAGTTGTACTTTCAGTGTGCCCATGAGAGGAAGTGAAATCAGGGTCTTCCTATTCTGCCATCTTGGAAACTCTCATCTCCAATATTCCTTGATTTTTATAAAAACCAAGAGTTAGTTCCTATTAGCATGATAGTTCTCCACTATTTCTTTCAGTCTGACATTCTCTGCTATGCTACAAAGCCCCACAAGACTGAGGATTATAATGCACTCCAAATAATATACTGAGATCTGGATGTTCCAGGGAAGGAGGTATTCTTTATATGACTCAAAGAATGCTGCTTCCTTGAAAAGAATTTTGCACTCCCTCTAATACCTATAAGTGTGTAACTGAGTACCTGCTCTGAATGTTCTACAGAACATTCTGTAGAACATCACCACCTCTGGCAGCCTTATCTCAGCATATGGTACATGATCAGTGTAGGGGCAAGTGGTGGCTTACCTAGCACTCCTCAACCTGTGTATCATATGTAAACTAAGTAAATAAGTGCTTACTTTGCAAATACAGCTTTAAGACATATTTTTCAGCATCTTATTCATATTCATGTAAGTTTAGCCCTTATAGGCTTCCCAGTGACAATGTACAGACATCCCTATTCCTGTTGAAAGCTAATTTCCTTTTCTTTTTTGTTCTTGTTCCCCCCCTTTTTTAAATACAGAACAAATGGAAATATTTTTGTACAGTCTTTACACAGAAGGCAACCCTCTAAGTCACTTAAAATATACATGTTGTATTTGTGTAAAAAAACTTTGTATAAATTAAAGATAATTTAAGAATAACTTAAAATTAGTGTTAAAATAATCTAATTTCTTTTTAGTTCAGTTAAGCAGCTCTTTCTGGCCTCATCGGAGAAGGCAATGGCACCCCACTCTAGTATTCTTGCCTGGGAAATCCCACGGGCGGAGGAGCCTGATGGGCTGCAGTAGATAAATCCTGCCTCCTGTCATTTTCTCAGAGAAAATTAGTAACAGAATATCTCTTTAGCAATTCAGAATTTTCAGTGTGTTACCTTTGCTTGATCTCAAAGTCTTAGCTCATTTTATCGATAGGCTTTACTGTCTTTCTTTAACTAAGTTCAAGATTTCAAACTTTCAACTTCCATCTCTGCTTCCATTATCTATCTCTTCTTGTATATTGCTTACTTTTTCTGTTAGAGGCCTTAGCATATTAATCATGATGTTTTTTGCTTTAAATTCTTGGTCTGACAATTGCAACATTCTTGCCATATTCAATTATGGGTTCTTACCCTTAAGTCTTTTCAAACAATTCAGACTAAAATGCCTTTTAGTATGCACTGTAATTTCTTTTGCTGAAAGACACATGTGATCTACTGGGTAAAAGGAAGTGCAGTAGTATGGTGGTGAGGTGTAGGGGAGGGGAAGCATACCATCAGTTCAGTTCAGTTCAGTCGCTCAGTCGTGTCTGACTCTCTGCGACCCCATGAAGTGCAGCACACCAGGACTCCCTGTCCATCACCATCTCCCAGAGTTCACTCAGACTCACGTCCATCGAGTCCGTGATGCCATCCAGCCATCTCATCCTCTGTCGTCCCCTTCTCCTCCTGCCCCCAATCCCTCCCAGCATCAGAGTCTTTTCCAACGAGTCAACTCTTTGCATGAGGTGGCCAAAGTACTGGAGCTTCAGCTTTAGCATCATTCCTTCCAAAGAAATCCCAGGCTTGATCTCCTTCAGAATGGACTGGTTGGATCTCCTTGCAGTCCCAGGGACTCTCAAGAGTCTTCTCCAACACCACAGTTCAAAGCATCAATTCTTTGGCGCTCAGCCTTCTTTACAGTCCAACTCTCACATCCATACATGACCACAGGAAAAACCATAGCTGACCAGACGGACCTTAGTCAGCAAACTAATGTCTCTGCTTTTGAATATACTATCTAGGTTGGTCATAACTTTTCTTCCAAGGAGTAAGCGTCTTTTAATTTCATGGCTGCAGTCACCATCTGCAGTGATTTTGGAGCCCCCAAAAATAAAGTCTGACACTGTTTCCACTGTTTTTTAGTGTTATGCTTAGGTCTTAATCTTTTGGTGAATCTGTGCATTGTTCATAGTTTCTGGCTTCAACCAGACCCACCTTGCACCTTATGGAATACCTGACTATGTTTCTGTAGATTGTAAAGTATGGTTCATTTTTCTGTTCATGGCTTTATCTCTTCAGTGACATCTAGTTATATTGATTACAATTCCATCTCAGTATTTTAATTTATTTACCATTTTTTTAGAATCCAGTCTTTTTCCGTAAACTCTTCCTTAGGAGAGATCACAATGGCAAGCATCTCTTTTTGTTTTACTCTGGCATCAAGGTTGATCTTGGGCCATCAATACTCTGTTTTTATATCACATGTAACATTTGATTTGACCCCAGTTATTCATCAAAAACTCTCAAACACTACCATAAATTTTCACTTACCTCCTCTTCCCTAATTGACTTCCTCACCTTCTACCTACTTTTACATTTGTACCTCATCAGTCACTTGCCCTTTCCTAGTGGGAAAGTTCCCCTTCAACAATGTTTGTGAGATTCCCTTAACTGAATGATAAGTCTGATCAGAACTTCAAAAGCTTTAGTAAATACACCTCAAATTTATTACCTAGGTACCATTAAAATGACTTCAGTTATTGTCAGAATAAATCTTAGAGTGAGAGTTGGGGAAGGAGAACTTTCCAAAAGAGTACCATTGTTTTGCTTCTCCTCCTTTTTTTTTTTTTGTTTGTTTGTTTGTTTAAGTATTGCTTTAGAAGTGGTAGAAGGGAATAACTGGGTCTTCAATTTCAACTGGGATAAAACAAATGAACATCAATTGAACCTATAAGAATACATACACTGACTTTAAACTAGAGTGTAACTTTGTACCACGCCCCTCTTAACTAACATAGTCTTTTAACCCACAGAATATTCTTCTATGAGATGGGTCCCTGTACTTGGTGAGTGCCTTTAGAAAAATTGCTGGTTTTGCATCAGCAGTTACAGTAACTAGAGAAGAATTATTGCTTCCTTAACTTTGTGGCTCTGTGTGTCAACAGAAAAAATAGCTAGAAAAATCAAAGCCAGATGGCTCTAGAGGAAATGCCTGTAATACTTCGGCTGTTGTTAAGACACCCTGGGAGGACTTCTTTTATGACCGGTCACCATGGCTCTGCTTTACTGGTCCATCTGTTCCCTAGATCTTGTATAAGACCACTTGTGGCCGCAGTTAACTTTAACTGAGCAGCAAAGTACCTTGTTCTAGCTCCACATAGCCTGCTAAAAACAAATAACTTTGGTGGCATAAAGGAGTAAAGAACAGACAAGACAAGATGTTGAATGTGCTGCTTGTAGACTAACAAAGCCTCAGCTAAAACAGAAACATTTAAGACAACTTGACAAATCACTTTTAAGTCAGCAGAACTGTCTTCTATTTTTTTCCACATAAAGTGATCTTTTGACAATGGGAAACCTAGAAAAGTTGTGAAAATTAATTTCCTTCTCCAGTAACCTGAAGAAAACAATCTTTTATAATTTTGCTCAACCACTTATATAAGATTGGCTAGCATGAGAATGATAGTCTGTATGAAATCCACAAATTCCTTAGTTTCAATAAGGTTAACAGATAGCATTGTTAAGAAATTATCATACCTGTTAAACCCAGTGGCATATGGGTAAAACAGCTCTCACAGATGGGGGAAACCCCTAATCTTGAAGGCTTGGCAGAATTTCATTATGTAACCCATGGCCCATTTAAACTTCCAATGGTTTAAGAACAGGCTTGCAAAATTCCTGAATATTTAAAATTCAGCTCTCAAAGCCTCAATTTAGTAAATGCCAGCTCACCTCTGGACACATTGCAAATACCTAGCACAGTTATGGTTTATAGCAGGTGTGTTTGGATATGGAAAGTTTCTTGCAAAGTCATGATGGGAAGGAATCTGATACGTATAATAGGCATGACATTCCCTGGAATGGTTTAGCAAACACCAAAAATAGGAGTTTGGTTCAAAGGCTTTTTATTGCTTTTCGCAAACTGCTAAGGACATTGTTGGATTATGTTGCATAGGAATTTTCCTATACAGTTTCAGATTTACAATAGCTTGAAAGATTGAGACAAAATTGGAACATAGTGTTGGTAGTCAGTTTTAGTCAACAGTGCAAGGCAAAAATGCACTGAATCCTCCTAACATATGGTAACCGAAATTATAGTAGGAAATGGGCAATCTCATTATTTAATAAATCTCTGTCCTTTAATCTATGTATCTTAACTGGAGATGTTTTTAATTTCAGTGGAATGTAAGAATAAATGTGTCAATGGCTATGCATTCTGGGGTGGTTGGCATCTAATTGCCAAAAGGAATATAAGATTGACAAGAGATGCAAACTATAAAGCACCTGAAAGTTTTCAGGTTCTTTAGAATGGAACAAAAGGATCTAATTGCAGAGTTTATTGGTGTTCTGTTTTCTGCTTTGCAGAGTTCCATGAAGATTATCATCCAAGTAATTATTAAGCAAAAAAAAAAAAAAAAACCCACAAACCTCCCCAATATCTCTAATATTGTCATGCTGTGTTGACAGATTTAGGACCTGTTCTCCAAGGGTACAATCTTTATATTAAAAATGGCTAAAAGAGATATATGTAGTTTTGACAAGATGTGAGTAGATTTTACATGTTCATGCCTTTTCTCATTTTTTTTTTTGTTATGAGAAGGATTTATTTTATTATTAGAAGAGACAGCCTACAGCCAGAAATATTCCCCCCAAATGACCTGGAATAATTTGAGGAGCTTGATTTGAAGTCAAAGTAAAGTACAGAAGTACATTTTGCTACAAAGTAGTTTGAGAATTTTTTGAAATATGTTTCTATAAGTTAAATATTGAAATACTTTGCATCTTAATAAAGTATATATATATATTTTTTCTTTTTATTAATTCTGTAAAATCACTCTTCTAAAAAAGCAGTGAGTGACTGGATTAGGAGAATTATACTCTAATACTAGTTTGCCTGGGTTGAAATCTTGGTTCATTGGCCATTTAAAAAACATTTACTTGTACTTCATTTCCTCCATCTGTAAATAAGTATTATAATGATAATATTTTCTTCACATGGTTATTGCAAATATTAAAAAGGTTAATGTATATATTTTAACAAAAATCATGTCCTACTAAAAGTACTTTCCTGTAATTTGTTCTTCTGACTTCATAATACAGTTCAATCATTTAACCTGTAATCCTGAGTTTTTGTAAAACATTCCTGATATATATATATATATATACTATATTTATACATATATATATATATATACTATATTTATACATATATATATATATATATAGACTACATCTTGACATATTTTTCAAGCATCTTACTACCGATAATACTAAAATGATTTTCAGTACTTCAAGTTCTGATACTTACTTATAGAGTCAATAAACAGTTTATAATGTTTTTAAATAACACTATCAGTAAAGAGGACATTTGATTAACAGTTAATAGCATACTTACATCTAACCTAGAAATTTAAGGTTGAAAATGTATTTTCTATTGCCAAGAAATTAGTATTTGTTTGAATGTGTTTGGGAGAGTTGAATACAGGATATTTGGAATACAGAATGCAGTCCTGGTTTCCCCGTTTCATGGAAAAGTAACCCACACTATTTAAAAAGAGTTGTTTCACTGGCTCATGGGTATATACTTGGAATAAGTGAAACTGATATCGGTCTTGAATAGTCTTTACTTTAGGCAGTGCCACAGAGGCACTGCTGCACATACTATCATATGGATCTACTTCCTTTCTAGCGAACTGTGCCAGAGCTTTAGAGCTGCTAATAACTCCTAGAAGGACCTCTAACTTGCAGTTTTTAAAGCCCTAGTTTCTGTCCTCCCTGTGAATTACTGACTCAATTATCTGGTGAGAAGTCTTCTATTTAGTAGCAGTAACTGCTGAATTGTTCTGTAAAGTAAAATTAATAAACCTTCCAGGATGAAAAGTATTAGAAGACAGAAGGTTGCCAAAAGGGTCTGTTTTAAACTAACATGTGCATATGTTGAAAGCATACATACAGAACCTCTTCGTAGTTTCACAGGAAAAGGTGGCAACCCAACCTCAGCATGATAGCAATTATGTATAAAGAATAATGCATTCTCAACTTCAGTGTGATACAGTTTATATTTTTAGGTACAGTGTGATTTTTAAGTCTGTTAGGTTGGTAATTAAAATTAAGGTAGGTACATGAATAATTCATGATGAGCGAAAAAAGGCTTATATATGAAAAATGATGCCACTAGTCAGGTATTTAGGAATTAGAAAATTTCTTCTTTCAGAAATTCATTACCTCCAATGAAAAGTGCATACTTTTTATAGCAAAAGTAAATCTGTCTTGATTCCTTTACTCCTTGGGACTCCTAATGGAGTAAGGAGCACAAACCAAAATGAAATCCTGAAATATTTTCATTTGTGCCAACCTGAAGAAGAATTTCAGAAGTCTTTGTAGTTATTTCAAAGTCCATTAATCAATTTTAACTTAGGGTAACTTTATGTTTCTTTGTAATGTTGAATCTTTGGATTGAATTTTAAATCTTGAACAATAGTGAATTTAACCATTTAGAGTAAGAACAGCTAAATTTAAGGTAATATTGTAGTTGTGACATCAAATTCAAGAAAAGATAGGCTATCTGGTCTTATCATTTTATAACCACTTTGTGATAGATCATAGAACATTGCAGGCAAATCTGGGACTCTGCTCTTGCATTGATTCTACTTGTCAGGTTTTCCTCTAAAACCACAGTGCCTCCCTGCAATTCACTCACATTTGAGTGGGGCACAGTTCTTGCTGCAAGAATCAAGAGCCTACCTGCATCCACAACAAAACATTAATCATAAAGACTTATTCAGTGCCCTTGTACTGCATTATGCTACTAATCCTACTAAGCATAGTTTAGTGTCTGAAATCCTCTTAAATGAGGCCTTTGTTAATAATTTTCCATGGTAACTTATTTGATCTCGGATCTGGGAAATATATTCCTCTCATTTGGGATATTTAATTCTCTAAATCTATGATGTGTTGATTAATTCCAGGCTCTTTAGTTACAAGAAACTGTACATAACATCTAAGCAAAATTAGTAAAGGCTCAAGACTATTCTTGTGTCTGCATATTATGTATCATCATTTAAACGACATTAAGCCTACTTATAAAAATGAGACTACAATAATACTATTAAACACATAAATTTAATTTTCTGGGCCATTATTAAACAAGTCCTAAAAAAGGTAGAAAACAGATTAGGTTGCCATGCATATCTTTATTAAAATAGGAAGGCATTTTAGAATTAGAAGACAAATTAATGTCAAAACCTATCATGGAATTAGTGTATTATTATATTCTGATCTTTTTGACAACTGTTTTTTGTCATTGAGAATAAAATTCCTCATAAATAAGTCCTAATATAATTATTTCAATAAGAAAAATATCTTGTTAACAGATCAAATTACCTTGCATTTGACCAGAAATATTTACTACTTATGTCGATAACGTCTCCAATTTTTCATGGTTTACTTAAATTATAATACTAGGTAACAAATTAGCCATTGATGGTATTTAGTTAAATAAATTATATATATATATATATAGGGGCTTCCCTGGTGGCTCAGCGGTAAACGAATCTGCCTGCAGTGCAGGAGATGCAGGAGACCTGGGTTCGATCCCTGGGTCAGGAAGATCCTCTGGAGGAGGGCATGGCAACCCACTCCAGTATTCTTGCCTGGAGAATCCCCATGGACAGAGGAGCCTGGTGGGCTACAGTCCATAGGGTCGCAAAGAGTCAGACAGGACTGAAGCAACTTAGCACGCATGCATATGTAACTATAGTATATGTTTTCTCATAAAAATAATGCCACACATACTAGTAACATGCATAGCAACCTTTAAAATTACAAATTGAAAGATTGTTGTTTAGTCGCTAAGTCATGGTCTGATTTGGTGACCCAATAGACTTAGCTTGCCAGATCTCCTCTGGAATTTGAATAGGGGTCGAACCTACATCTCCTGCATTGTAAAACCTACATCTCCTGCATTGTACGCGGATTCTTTACTGAAGGATACAAGACCAATAAACCTTTACAGTCAAGGCACAATTCACTTTGACCCTAAAGGAATTAGGAGAGGTTGGGAGGAATGACCACCTCTAAAATCAGAAGCAAGGAAAAGGCTCACAGGGTATAGATTTTTGGAGGGGAGGGAATATATGCAACGTGTATATTATACTCACATATAATCTGAGTATTCACTGCCTGCCTTGAGTCAGATGAAATTAGCAATAATTTTATTGTTTAGCAAATATTCACCCTTTTCATGACAAAATTATATTTCCCATCTCCTAGACTCTGACCAGGCATCAGTGAGATATTAGCAAATGGAACACAAGCAGGGAAATGTGCTGGGAAGTGTAGCTTGCCCTCTTACCTTCCTGTCTTTCTTCATGAGAAGAAAATAACTTGGTTAGCTATTGCTTTAAAGAAGACATAATGCATAAAACTGAGATAAAACCAAACCCAGTTTAGATTAGTCAAACTGCAGCCAATCTGTGGAGGCAAAGGCAAGAAATAGCCTCCCTGGATATTTGTGGGGAATTCGTTCTGGAACCTACTGAAGATACTAAAATCCATGGGTGCTCAAGTCCCATAGTCCAACCTCTGTACACAGATTCAGCCAACCTTGGATCTGCTGTATGTATTTATTGAAAAAAACACCTGGGTATAAGTGGACCCTCATAGTTCAAACCTATGTTGTTTAAGGGTCGACTATACATGCTTTCTAAAAAATGCTACCATGTTCTGGAATGGGTGATCATGCAGCATTATTGAGGCCATAGCCCAGCTGACACATTCTTTAACTCAAGCAAGCATTAGATTAAGCCTATACAGTGGAATCCAAAGTAACTAACATTAACAAGAACAGTGATGATGACCTTGGTAGCAGCCATGATGAAAACATAAGTATTTTAATTGCATTGCTTTATTTTATATAAAAGACACTATTCTCATACTTGGAATACTTAAAATTTTAGCTTTACTCATTTGGAAATGTAATATTTGCATGTAACTTGAACCCCCGACTGCCTTGGAATAAGTTTACCCAACACTTTATTGTGGTTGAACTACTCTCACTGTGAAAGTGAAGTCGCTCAGTTGCGTTCGACTCTTTGCGACCCAGGGATGGTAGCCTACCAGGCTCCACAGTCCATGGGATTTTCCAGGCAAGAATACTGGAGTGCGCTGCTATTTCCTTCTCCAGGGGATCTTCCCACCTCAGGGATCGAACCCGGGTCTCCTGCATGGCAGACAGACGCTTTACCATCTGAGCCACTAGAATAAACCCTGTCTTCATATGAGAACTTTAGTTTTATGGGTGAATGACAACAAAGACAGACCTCCTTGTCACTGATGCTGTGTGGCTTTGCCTTTGTGACTCTCTTCCCTTTGTTTATTATTCACTCTTTATGGGCTTCTCAGGCGGCTCAGACAGTAAATAATCTGCCTGAAGTGAGGGAGACCCAGGTTGGATCCCTGGATAAGGAAGATCCCCTAGAGAAGGAAATGGCAACCCACTCTAGTATTCTTGTCTGGAGAATTCCATGGACAGAGGAGACTGATGGGATACAGTCCGTGGGGTTACAAAGAGTGGATACAGTTCGTGGGGTTGCAAAGCCCATAAAGAGTGGATACAGCTGAGGGACTAACACTTTACCTCACTCTTTAAACAGGCAAATGACCTTTGAGAATATATTGTTTCATCCTTTCACTAGCATACAACATGACTTTCTTAAGTATTATAGAAAGACAAGCACAATAGAACCTATCTATTAACTCCTGAGAGGGAGAGACGAGGAAGGGAGAGAAGGAGGGAGAGAGAAATAAAGGTACAGAGAAATAAAAGATTAATTTTACCCAAGGTTAAAAAATCTTCAAAAACAAGGAATCATTTCTACATTTTAAAGACATTAAAATTTAATAATGTGGAGGGGGAAAGAGGTTTAGTCACGTCCTAAACACTGGAAAGAGTATGTTCAGGGCTATGGAACATAGGGAGCACTGGAGAAGAGGAGGAAAGGTAAAAGAAGAGAAAATGAATCAGAAGATATGTAAACCAAGCCACGCATGGTAGAGAGGGATACTGGTGGTGAAAGTTGAAAAGTGAAAATGGAGATTAGGTACTTTGAAACTGGGCATTTACTCAATCAGTGTGTGGTTTTTAGAAAGGGAAATTAAATTTATCTTGTTTTAAAAATAACCTTTGTTGTTAATGTGGAAAAGAGATGGTGATGGAAAGGACCTGGAGACAGACCAGTGAGAAGTGATTATTTTCATACTTCTGGAATTCTCATAGAGGCTGTGAGGATGGAGAAGAGGGGTGCATCGGAGACAACCCAGAAGGCAGTGGAAATTCCAGGACTTAGTAACAGCCTGGTTTACCCATTTGCTCTGTGTTCCCCACTCCAATATTAATATCCCAGCTCAGAGTCATGTACTATGTTTGTCATCCTCTACCACATGGGATGAAAAGGAAAAATGTAAACGTGAGCAAGACAAAAATTAATTTTCATTTTATAGTCAATGCAGTCCTGGTTCTACTAGACCTTAACTTACGAATTCTCAAAAAATGCCAGCACTTTAATTATTAATGAACAAATAAATGCCAATCACACATGAATTTGATCCACTCATTGGCCCAAGCTCAAAAGGAGGTCTTAGTGTGTTAGCCAATTCATTATTGAATGTTTTTGAAAGAAAAAAATAAAGTGTGTCTTTTAAATATGTAAAATTGACATAATACAAACAGTTTTCGATTTTCATTCAGTTTCTTAAACTAATTTTTCAATAATATTAAAGATAGTTTAATGTACAAAGCTATATTATCAATATAATATTTTTATATATTTTAATTATCATTATATTGTTAATAATAATTATTAACAATAAATACGCATGGAAGAGATATCTCAGAAGGAAAAGGACCACATGCTACCAAGTATAGTTCTGCGAGTGTTTTATTCTGGCTTTGTTAATCATATGCAAATATGTATTAGAACCTTGATACATTCATCTTCATAATGTGTTTCCAGCTTGTTAAAGTGAAGTTTAAGAAGCTCCTGGAGGAGTAATAGGCTGCATATAATGGACTAGGGAGTGAAAAGTTTGGTCCTATATGCTTAATTAGTTTCTAATTTTCCTATAATCTCATCATGAGTCTCAAACAGAAAATAATATTGACCATACATATAGTACAAGTGGGTGCTGGCATTTTAGATCATTCTCAAGGGGGATGACTAAATTATTTACCAAGAGTTAATGTATTACTCATTCAAATTAAACTTCACCTTTAGTGTAGTTTTAAATTCAGTGAGTAAATAGCACCCTGTGAACATCATAAGCTTACTGTTAAATTTAAGTAAATTAAGGTCCAGTATCAAGTCTGTGAAGAAATTATCTCTGCCCTGCCCCCCTTACAGAAGAAGGGTTCACGTCATATTCTATATCAGGGAAAGAGAAAAGGTAAACAGAAAGAAAGTGAGTAAGCAATAATGACAACAACAGAAAACAGAAACTGTCTGTCTAGTTCTAGACCCAAACTGAACCAAACCTGGAGATTTCTTGGGAATGGCTCTCTAACAAAAGTAATTTCATCCTGATCTTTCTAATGTGATGCTGCTGATATGTAACAACCTCTGTTAATATAATAATCATGTAAGAAAATTACTGATTTTCTGCCATGAACACTCACTACAAATTTGATGAGTGCTTGGCTGATTTTCTATCTTTAAAATTTTACTAGTTTTGCTAAAATCTGCAATCTGATGAAAACTTTTCTACAAGTAGACTTATTTTTTTCCAAAGTACTTTCTGGTAAGTGTTCAACACCTAATAAACAAGCATTCTGATGGCCTTGGCAAAACCGTGATTCATTGAGTAGAAGTGTATTTCAGTGACCCTTTTTATATGAAGCAGTGATATTCACCATGTTCAAATGAGCATGTATATTTTTATAGGAACAGCGTGATCATATAAAACCATACCAGGCTGAAAATTTAAGGAAACATTCCTTAAATGTCCCTACAGCAGACTGTGTAGGCCATCTTCAGTAGAAAGTTTCTATGGCCTGGACACACTGTCTGTTACAGATACATTGGCATTTAAACATTTTGATGATTCTAGACACACTTATTGTCACCCTATTTATTTAACTTATATGCAGATTACATCATGAGAAATGCTGGGCAGGAGGAAGGACAAGCTGGAATCAAGATTGCAAGAAGAAATATCAATAATCTCAGATATGCAGATGACTCCACCCTTATGGCAGAAAGTGAAGAAGAACTAAAGAGCCTCTTGATGAAAGTGAAAGAGGAGAGTGAAACAGTTGGCTTAAAGCTCAACATTCAGAAAACTAAGATCATGGCATCCAGTCCCATCACTTCATGGGAAATAGTTGGGGAAACAGTGGAAACAGTGGCTGACTTTATTTTTCTGGGCTCCAAAATCACTGCAGATGGTGATTGCAGACATGAAATTAAAAGACGGTTACTCCTTGGAAGGAAAGTTATAACCAACCTAGACAGCATATTAGAAAGCAGAGACATTACTTTGCCAACAAAGGTCTGTCTAGTCAAGGCTATGGTTTTTCCAGTGGTCATGTATGGATGTGAGAGTTGGACTATAAAGAAAGCTAAGTGCAGAAGAATCGATGCTTTTCTACTGTGGTGTTGGAGAAGATTCTTGAGAGTCCCTTGGACTGCAAGGAGATCCAACCAGTTCCTTCTAAAGGAGATCAGTCCTGGGTGTTCTTTGGAAGGACTGTTGCTAAAGCTGAAACTCCAATACTTTGGCCACCTGATGCGAAGAGCTGACTCATTGGAAAAGACCCTGATGCTAGGAAAGATTGAGGGCAGGAGGAGAAGGGGAACACAGAGGATGAGATGGTTGTATGGTATCACCGACTCAATGGACATGGGTTTGGGTGGACTCTGGGAGTTGGTGATGGACAGGGAGGCCTGCGTGCTGCGATTCATGGCATCGCAAAGAGTCGGACACGACTGTGCAACTGAACTGAACTGAACTGAGACACACTTAGGCAGATGTTCCAGACTCACACTCCAGGGAGTGACTCATAAATGACTCTAGGAACTGCTGTTCAAAAGAATGAACTGGTCTAGACATAAAGACCATCTCGGCAGCAGCCCAGAGGAACCTGGCCTGTGCAAGGAGGTGACCAAGTTGAAATATTGAATAATTGCTAGTGGACCATCTTGTGTGTACATAAGTGCTTACATATGATTTCTCCAGGGTTTAGTTAGCCATGGTTTTAGATAATCTTACACTGTTGGGTAAGTAATGCTTTTGCTGCCAAGTCTCTCAGACAAATTTGGACAGAATCTATTTATATCGTCTATGACTTATATTTGGGGCTTCCCTGGTGGGTCAGAGGTTAAAGCATCTGCCTGCAATGCAGGAGACCGGGGTTCAATCCCTGGTTTGGGAAGCTCTCCTGGAGAAGGAAATGGCAACCCACTCCAGTATTCTTGCCTGGAGAATCCCATGGATGTAGGAGCCTAGTAGACTACAGTCCATGGGATCGCAAGAGTTGGACACAACTGAGCGACTTTTAGTAGCAAAGAATATTCTACTCTCAATAATTTTATCACTGAACTAATTATTTTGTATGAGATGAATGTGGTTGATTTTAGAATGAATTATTTTAATAATACCATTCATTTACATTTTAATATTAACAGTTAAGATTTGTGAGAATGGTGTGTCACAATGCATAGTTAGTTTACTAAATATTACAGTTGGTCTTTTTCAGTCATCATTCTGTTCCAGAAGAGTTTGTTGGATAGGCACTGCACATTTGGAATATGAAAATCAAGATGTTGATGCAAAATATATTAAAAATTATAATCTCTGATATCAAATATATATGATCCATTTTGAAAACAAGCCACACCAAAGTGGGAAATACAAACATCATACTCAAGCAACTTCTAGTGGTTCTTTAAAGTCTAATTTAGGCATATGCTGTCATTCAGATCTCTCAGTAATAGAATACTTAACTTTTTATCCTACCTTCCATTATTTCTATATTACTTTACAGTCAAATCTTTTACTTCACAACCTACTGGATATTTTATGCTCCTCTACATGCTTTTTTTCATGGCAGAGTAAGTGAAGTTATATAAGGACAAGATGGAGAAGATCACAGATGAAATGGGAGACAGAAACTTGTGACCTGAAAAGAAAACAAAACAATGGCCAGCTGCAAAAAGATCTTGGTTGTCAGGCAGAGGAGCTTAGAACTGATTTGGTGGGTGCCTTGGTGCCTCTGCATTTTCTCTTTCACTATTGTTTTTTTGTGTGAATGCTCTGTCTCCATTTCTGGGCCTTGGACCTCAGTTGTCTGGATCTCTGGTTCCAAGGCCATTCTGAACTTACAAAGAAGGTTCAACTCAAACGTTGACAGATGGAATACGAACAAGAAAACAAGAAAGGGCTATTTCTTATTGTCCACTTTATGCAACTAAGGGAAACACTTCAGTTTTAAGGAACTGTCTTCTTTCCTTAGGCCAAAATTAAGCTTTCAGGTTTACAGGTAGTAGAAAATCAAGCATCACCTCCCCTCTTGCTACCAACAAAAGAAAACAAACCTTGTAGCCAGGACAGCAGGAACCTGGCTTTGTGAAATTGCAATCAAAGCTGCTCTGTTGATCAGCCAGCAATGGATCTCAAGTGGTAATCTGGGAACATGCCACCACCGTGATGCTTTCAATCCTAGTTAGCAAATACCCCCTTCTAAGATGAAATCTGTCTCCGATGAGTAGCCATCAGGGCCATAAGGCTGATAAACCCAAATGAAAATTTTTTTCTTTCGTCCAAATCTCATTATAAATTAGGCACATTTTAGAAACAACTATTGTTTCACATTACCCACTTTTTAAACCAAATTCAAAAAGTTAGTTTCATGACCGTGGCGTTCTGGGATATGTGTGCCAATATAAAATGTATCGTGGTATGCCATTTATCTTTTCAAAGGTAAAATGAACATAAAATTACAGAAGAATACAGTTAAACCTTCAGACATATTCAGAGAAACAGAGATGTACAGCTAAACCTTCTGACAAGAAAATTTTAAATGACAAAAAATATGAAGAAAAATCATACACTAGCGTATAGTAAAACTTATGTATGTTTTTCTCTTCTTAAAAAAATCAATGTTACTTTTGAGTATCTGAATATGTGATACTGATACATTTAGTAACATGATACTTCAAATTTTCTTGAGGTTTTTATGGAGCTTAGTTTAGCTCAGACAAACTGTTCTGAGGGAAAATTTATTTAGCAAATACTACTTTCAAATTTAGGGAGTTTTTCATTATAATCATTTTACTTTGGTAAGATTAAAAGCTAGTGAAAATTTTGAGTAATGACTTAATTCCTGTGAAGGAAGCAAACATGTACATATATCACATCTAAAATATTCTTTTTTTGCCTCTTGAAGAAATAAAATTAAATCATGACAATCAGTGAATTTAAATACACTCTTGAGAAGTGCATAAACATTAAATAAAATGATGAGATTTCTATTTTAAAAGAGGTTATTAATTTTATAATCTATGGTATATATAGGAGACTCAATGAAAAAGTAGTCTTTAGGGTTTTTGCCTTTTATGTGATGGAGTTTAAAAAGATGAAAGGCAAGCTTTTGTGTTTACATCTGGAGTATAAAAGCGGCTCAGTATGAGAAAAGGACATTCCATGAAATACTATGTTAGAAACATTCTCAGTCAGAATTCCAGAAACAGCGAGATGTTAAATAGATAATTAAAATGTCTTCAAGGTTTAAACCATAGGGACTTAGGGTTTTAATCATGTAGTGTATATTCATCAGAAGTTTTTGCTTTTATCTTGATCAGATTTTGATGCTGTCTTTGGAGGAAGAAAGACCAAGCTCTGTACTTCTGAAATTCTTTGGTTTGATAGGATCTTATATTAGAATGCTTAACTCAAAATAGCTATCATTTTATTAGATGGCTGGCAGAAGCCTTCAGCAGAGCTGTCTTGCAGAAGCATAATGGGCTTCTCCATTTCTGATGAAATTGGAAATCTGTGGGAACTTCTGTGTCATGGCATAGGAATTGTGTTACCCATGGTGTAAGATTTTTCTTTTCACGAAGGGAAGCAAACAGTATATTGTAACTAATCACAGATTTAATGTAAACAGGCTTTGGTCCAAATTATTTTTAAAAATGTAATGCAACTATGAGAGCAAAGGTTTGGCAGCAAGATGTGTATTAGATAAAGGGACAGCTAAATACATCTTAGAATACTTATATCAGCAAGGATATACAGCTTAAAAATTTACCCATTCTTGTCTCTTGACCTATGTACATTATTTTTTCCTACTTCACTCTCTACATCTGAAAAAGTCACCGTAAATATGCTTAATACTTATGGGCATAATGATTTAGTACACGAACATGTATTATAATATGGAATTAATAGTATGTCATACATTTACATGCTATTAATTTCATATTAAAAATATATTTCCTAGAGTTAAGAACTAATACAGTGTTGAACACCACTGATAGCTAAAGAGATCACAAATTCATTAAATAAATATTTTCCTATACCAATTCTCATATCAGTCCTTTTATCACATCAAACAAAATACATGAATGTGAGTTGTATCCCTTATTATCCTAGGTTAAACACAAAGCAGATATTTCTCCAAGTTACAGTGAATGAATGAATGGCAAAAAGTATTCAAATAGTCCATTGTACTCTTGTTAATGAAAATTCAAATAATTATAGAACAAGCTGTTTTGAGTAACGGAAACATTTCAAAACTTTGTGTTTTATGTATAATAAAGAAATTAATTTGTCTCACTTATTTGTTACATTAGATGACAGAGTGATAGGCAGAGATCATAGAAATCATATCAGTGGAAATGTTCCTATTCACAAATGAGTTTTAAGTAGTAAAACTGAAGATGCTGTTTATGCTTTGGTTTAATTGCTTGAACATGCAGGCAGGTGGAGAAAAAATTGCTAACATGCTTATTAAACAGGGTGATCATTTGGTAGCAAAGGAAAAGACCCTTCAGTTATAATCCATAGAGTAATATAACTAAATGAATTTGTAATTTGTGAATTTAAAAGTCACAACTTTCTATAATTTAGTAATGGGGATGAAGCCAAATATAAAAATTTCTGAAAGTAATGTTTTATAGTCTAGAAATGTATTTGTATGCAAATATATATATATATATAAAATATAGGTAGAATGGAACTTTTGATGAGAATTAGTGTAGACTTATTCAAACTTCTTAAAATGCCTGAATACACTGATTTTTATGTTGATAATACTATCTTTAAGGTTTAATTTCTAATCTTGTAAATAATGTAGCTGAGGTAGAGTGGACTTTAGATTCCCTTTATGGACATAATTAAAACTGAGATCTCTAGCTGCCAGACCAAAAACTTTATATTGGAAAGGAGGATTTAAATGATGGTAGAATTATTATCTACTATCCTAATATTTCTTCATTGTCCGTATCTGTCAAAGTCACAATTTTTCTTTTAGATTTGTAACTTTGCAATACCTCTCCAAATCAGATATTAAAATGTTATGGTTCCCAGCGCATAGAGAGGCACACTTCCTCTATTGTGGAAACACCGAATCTTCAAATTTCATCTAATACCAGAAAATGCCCTTCAGTTTATCTCATTGCATCCAAGATTCCTCAAATTGTTTTAAGCTCCTTAAAAATATCTTTCTCAGCATGAAGTCTGCCTGGATTTTTCTAAAAATGTTTTGGATTTAACTTGGAAATCTTTTAGAGAAACAATAACCTTGTGAGGTTTTAACAGAAAGAAAAGTTGGAATTAAGTGCTCTAATGCAAAATCACTTAAAATAAATAAGTTATTGTGTTTCAGTTCCATTGAATTATTGGTCTCAGATGTTCAAGAGTACCAAAACATATTTAAAGCCTGGGGCTGTTTTTATACAAACACTCAAACACACATGCACACACACAGAAACTTTAAAACATTCAGTTGAATAAAAATATTGGCAAGACTTTTTAACTAATGAACTAGATAGTTATCTGAATTTGCCTTATATTTAAAATAATCACTGAATTAAACTTTTTATATTTTAGCAAAGGATCATTCATATAAAATAAATTATAAAATACTATTCAAATTTTATTATAATATCAATTTGTAATAACAATTTACCTATGATATCAAATGTAGTATGTTTTAGTTAATGTTAAAAATAAAATTGGTTTATTACCCACCAACTCTTCTACCTCAAATTGGGAATTTTAAATAACTAAGCTTGAATATTTAAAGCACAAACTCATTCATATCAATCAGACATAATTTTTATTTTGCCTTTTTGAGAAATGATCTAAATACTCAATCATTTAGGAATGGAGATTATAATTAAAACAGTATGCAATTTAATGTTAATCAGAAATTATATGATGTACAGTAGCAGCTAAAAAGATTCAAATGACTTCCAAATAACAGAAGTAAAGCTGAGAATAGTCTTTTAATAAAGGCCATTTTGCCTAGTAGGAAAAGATTGTTAAATGCAAAAAGAAACCTTTTAAACTAATATGATGAGGTGCATGTAAAAATTAATATTATGCTCTAATGTTCTCTCTAGTGAGTAGCCTAGGTTGATTTATTCATTTAGGTAATTATGTTCAGCAATATTAGTAATTCACTGTTAAATTGAATTTGGAGAATGCACAATAAATTGAAACTGTAGTCATATTTCTTTCTCACTGTGTAACAAACAGAGATATATTGATGTAAGTTCCAAGTGTAGTACATAAGTTAAATTCCCCAGACTGCAATTTGATCAAAAAGCTTTAGACATTTACTTGAGCTATATTAGGCAACTGCCATTGGATGGCAGTAAAATTCTACATCAATCACTTCAAGCAAAGGGAAGCTGGGAAAATAATGGGACTTTTCTTTTATTATTTAACAGCAGAGTGCTGATTTAAAAGGCAAAGCTCAGGGGGTTGTGTATATTGTAGCAGTACCAACTAATTTTTTTTTTAACGGTTTTCTTTTCTTCTCCAATCCATTAAAAGGCGATGCAATTTTGGAAGAATCATTTGCAGTGTTTTATCACTCCAAGAGATGATGTCATTTCTTTTCTTTTTAGTCATAAAAATTCATTTTATATTTTTAAAAGGAATCAATAAAAGAAAATTTAAAAATATATATGACTGAGCATTTTGCACTTTATCAATGCCTAAGCTCTTTTTTTTTTTTTTTGGTTATGAAGTACACTTGCATTTTTGTCACATTCAGGCCTTGAAAGGCTGACTTATTTTAAAAAGCTATGAACATTATAATACTTAAATTTTATGTTAAAAGTTTTTGCAATAGAAACAAAATTTCTAATCATATAGTAAACATTGCTGTATGTGATCTTGAAGAAGGAATTTTTCCTTCCAAGGAGGCTTTAAATTCTGTGCTTGGATGCCACTGTAATTAGGCAGTATTTTACTGTTGAGATTTCAGAAGCAATGTTGAATATTTCTGATTTTCTGTTAATTTGTAACTATCCAACAGCGATTCACAGAGAGGGCAAGTCTCAAAAGAAAACCTCTGTCATCCAAACTTGTGAAAATCACATGAAACTAACAGGAATATATAGTGCAGAGAGCAAATAAACCGAGACATGTCCTAGAAGCTTTCTCCCATAAACAAGTGTATGTTCTTCTGCCCCTTCCTCTTCATGTAGATTTTTATTTGGTTGGAAGTTGGTAAGTTCAATGATGATTTAGTTGGTCATAAAATGAACCAATTGTTTTCAGAACATATTCAGGGTGGTCTCAACACAATCAGAAGGATGTTAATCAGGATTTCCTGGAACCAACCACAGACTTGCCTGCTATTTATCCTTTCCCTCACTTTATGTTAAAAGTCTATTAAAAGTTTATAGTCTTCCAAAGATCATATTAGGCATTAAAATCCAGGCATCTCATTCTTGCTGCAAAGATTGTTAGAAGAAAAGAAAATAAATGGGTTATCACGAATCCATTCTCATCATGAGGAGTGTAAAAAGCATGCACAGTGGAACAATATTCATTTATTTTTACGACAATGCTTGAGAAGAGAAAAAAAGGAAGTGAAATAAACCTAGGGATATGTAATATTATTACTTCCATGCAGAGAGTTAGGACGGCTGGAATGAAATACCTCAGTATGCAGACAAGCCCATACTTAAATTTGTGTGTGAGTGTGTGTTGTAGAGTGTGCTTTTTGCAAGTGTTGGTTTATTGAGTTAATGAGTTATTTCTGATGCAAGAAAAGTGAATTAACATTTATTTAAATCAGCAGTTTTTTTAAAGCTTATTCTATAAAATGTTTGTCAGAATAAAGAAGACATGTTTTTCTCCACTTGTTCTCAAGACATGGTTGAAAACATGTATAGAAATTAATCTCAAATATTCATAAATATGGAGATTTTAAAAGATCATTTTTAATTTACATATTCTGCATTTATCTAAAGAGTTGAGAAAAAAGATTTCTTCTAATGCAGTATAAAGTAAGTTGATGCTTGAATCTTAATCTCTATTTGATTATTTATATCTATTTATTCAAAGAATAAGTGTGTCTTCCCCTGAAATTTAAGAAAACATCTGAAAGTAAATAAACTAGATTCCTTTATACTAAGATACTATCTCTTTAAATGTAAGTTTTAGATTATTTACATTGATTTAGAAAGATAGTGACTTGGTGAAATTTACTCCCAATAAGCAGCACATGTTACAGACTTTTCTTAAATTTAATTTAAAATTGTTTTAAAACACTTGTTTATAAGTTAATAAATATCATAGGAAAATTGCTGCAGAACTTTGAATAAATTGTGTCTTTATCCTGTTCACTTTTATAAATACAAGTTATTATGATAGGCAATGTCCCTTAGAAACTATGAAAGTTGAGAATTCACAGTATGCTTTATACTCTTCTGATGCATATTCATCAAATCAGTGTTATCAAGCTTGTTCAAGCACAGTATTAAGTGTATAAACTCTGGAACCGAACTCCTTGGGTTTGAATATTTGTTCTGACACTGACTAGCTGTGTGACCTTGGAGAGTTGACTTAATCTCTCTGTGCCTTCATTTTCTTTCTCTTAAAAATGTATAGGATAATATTAGCCATCTCAAGGATTTGTTGTACTGATTAAATTAATTATATATATATATACACACACACACACACACACACACACACACACACACACACATACAGGTTATCACTTACAAGAGAGATGGCATGGAACAAATAATTGCTACTATGCCAGAAAAGCAAAGACAAAAGAGCCAGTGTCCCTGCTCTCAAGGTGCTAATAAACTAGCTTAGGAGATAGGTGTTTCTGAGTTTTTGTCACAAAATAGGCATTGGAGCCAGAGAAAGCAATGGCACCCCATGCCAGTACTCTTGCCTGGCAAATCCCATGGATGGAGGAGCCTGATAGGCTGCAGTCCATGGGGTCCCTAAGAGTTGGACACGACTGATCGACTTCACTTTCACTTTTCACTTTCATGCATTGGAGAAGGAAATGGTAACCCACTCCAGTGTTCTTGCCTTGAGAATCCCAGGGATGGGGGAGCCTGGTGGGCTGCCGTCTATGGGGTCACACAGAGTTGGACACAACTGAAGCGACTTAGCAGCAGGAGCAGCAACAGGCATCGGTGATACAAAGATGTACACTTTAAGTTGCTCTTAGGCGCAGGTGGGAGACCCTTAATGCAGTGCAATAAATGACATGATAGTCCTATGCTCTTGCAAGAATACAGCACATCTAAGTTGCATGTTGCACAGTTGGAGGCAGTTGGACTATAGAGGATCTATTTCATAAGGGGGTGCAGCTTTAACTGGATCTTGAAGAAGAACCTGAGTCAGTGAGCAAAGGAAGAGTGTGAGAACTCTAAGCAGAGGAGTCATCCCAGGCACAAGCATCGAACACATGAAAATGTTAACTGTTTGATGAACTCTGAATGCCTCATCCAGGAAACAGAAGGTGCATATAAAAATTTTAAAAAGATCTTTTTCTTCAAAGAGATTTAATTTTAACAAGAATGAAATAATGTACACTGTAGTAGAATTTCAATCTTGTCATTTCATTGGGCATGCAGATTACCATTTAATATTTGTTTTAAGGAAAACAGGGCTAGATCTCTATCATGGATTGCATCTATATTTTACAAATAAAAACAATATTGGAAATATTGGAAATACAAAAAATGTCAAGTGGCATCCAGTTCTTTCAGTTAAAAAAACGATTGCATTTGAATTAAAAATCACCATCTGTGGCCAGTAATATTGCAACAGTACCACCCTTCAATCATCATAACTGGGCCAAAACAGCATATTGCATCTGCATGAAAGTATGTGTTTAATTTTTGAAAAGTTTTCAAGAATTATAAAGTGAAATATATTTACGCAGAGTACTTTCTGTCTCTCTTGATATAAATACCTAGTAAGCCAGAGATTTTGATGAATTCCTATAAGATAGAAAGTAGATGGAATTGAGTTGACAGAAAAACCAGACCTGAATAAACTGCAACAAAGACTATAAGCAAGATAAAGTTTCTTAAAAGATAAAATAAAATTCTGTCTTGGCTTGAAGAAATGCCTGTTCAAATTAGAACCTCAAAAGAAAATAAGAACAGCTCATCTAAAATCACCTAACTTTTGAGAAAAAATAACACCATGAAAGAAAGGGACGAAATGAATAAATACAATAAATAGCTCCCATTGAACAGAATTAAAAGGGAAAATAGAAAATGACAACATAAATATAAGCAGTAACTTTCAAAAGATGGAGCAAGGCAGTGTACATTAACAACATTCATTAGCAGGAATAACAATAAGCTAGGATACAAAATGAGAAGCAGTGATCAAAATATAAAATGTGGTTGTGGAAAACGTAACCAAATTGTCAAAATGAAAGTGAAAGTCACTCAGTGGTGTCCAACCCTTGGCGATCCCATGGACTATATAGTCCATGCAATTCTCCAGGCAAAAATAATGGAGTGGAAACCCCTGATAATGGTCAAAACAGACGATAAAATTAGTTGAAAGATTATGCTAAGGAATCAGAGCCATAATGGACAGAATGTTTCTTTAATATCCAAACTTCATAGAATGTATTATTTTGGCTGGTGTTTATACAGTAAAAAAGTCATTTATTAATAGGTGGTGCTAGTGGTAAGGGTAGTTCAGTTGGTAAAGAACCTGCCTGCAATGCAAGAGACTCCAGTCTGATTCCTGGGTCAGGAAGATCCCCTGAAGAAGGCATAGGCTACCCGCTCCAGCGTTCTGGGGCTTCCGTGGTGGCTCAGGCGGTAAAGAATCCTCCTGAAATGTGGAAGAGCTGGGTTCAGTCCCTGGCTTGGGAAGATCCCCTGGAGGAGGGCATGGCAACCCAGCCCAGTATCCTTTCCTGGAGGAAACCGAGGAACCTGGTGGGCTACAGTCCATGAGGTTGCAGAGTCGGACACAACAGCAACTAAGCACAGTATAATGGTAAAGAACCTGCCTGCCAGTGCAGGAGACATAAGAGACACAGGTTCCATCCCTGTGTCAGGAAGATCCCCTGGAGGAGGGCATGGCAACCCACTCCAGGATTCTTGCCTGGAGGATCCCATGGACAGAGGAGCCCGGTGGGCTACAGTTCATAGGGTCGCAAAGATTAGATACAACTGAAGCGACAATACACACACACAAAAACTGAAATACAACATTTTCAGCAACATAAAGTATAGAAGATCTTGAATTATAATTCAGCAGCTGATCAGAACCATGTGTAGATGCTTTAAAGTATGTACTGTATCAACAGAGGAAAGAGTATGTTAGTTTTTATGGGTGCTTAAGTTCAGTTCAGTTGCTCAGTCGTGTCCGACACTGCGACCCCATGAATCGCAGCACGCCAGGCCTCCCTGTCCATCACCAACTCGCGGAGTTCACTCAGACTCACGTCCATCGAGTCAGTGATGCCATCCAGCCATCTCATCCTCTGTCGTCCCCTTCTCCTCCTGCCCCCAATCCCTCCCAGCATCAGAGTCTTTTCCAATGAGTCAACTCTTCGCATGAGGTGGCCAAAGTACTGGAGTTTCAGCTTCAGCATCATTCCCTCCAAAGAAATCCCAGGGTTGATCTCCTTCAGAATGGACTGGTTGGATCACCTTGCAGTCCAAGGGACTCTCAAGAGTCTTCTTCAAATCACAGTTCAAAAGCATCAGTTCTTCGGCACTCAGCTTTCTTCACAGTCCAACTCTCACATCCATACATCACCACAGGAAAAACCATAGCCTTGCCTAGATGGACCTTAGTCAGCAAAGTAATGTCTCTGCTTTCGAATATACTATCTAGGTTGGTCATAACTTTTCTTACAAGGAGTAAGCGTCTTTTAAATTCATGGCTGTAATCACCATCTGCGGTGATTTTGGAGCCCCCCAAAATAAAGTCTGACACTGTTTCCACTGTTTCCCCATCTATTTCCCATGAAGTGATGGGACCAGATGCCATGATCTTCGTTTTCTGAATATTGAGCTTTAAGCCAACTTTTTCACACTCCTCTTTCTCTTTCATCAAGAGGCTTTTTAGTTCCTCTTCACTTTCTGCCATAAGGGTGGTGTCATCTGCATGTCTGAGGTTATTGATAGTTCTCCCAGCAATCTTGATTCCAGCTTGTGTTTCTTCCAGTCCAGCATTTCTCATGATGTCCTCTGCATATAAGTTAAATAAGCAGGGTGACAATATACAGCCTTGATGTACTCTTTTTCCTATTTGGAACCAGTCTGTTGTTCCATGTCCAGTTCTAACTGTTGCTGCCTGACCTGCATATAGGTTTCTCAAGAGGCAGGCCAGGTGATCTGATATTCCCATCTCTTTCAGAAATGTCCACAGTTTATTGTGATCCACATAGTCAAAGGCTTTGGCATAGTCAATAAAGCAGAAATAGATGTTTTTCTGGAACTCTCTTGCTTTTTCCATGATCCAGAGGATGTTGGCAATTTGATCAAATTGATCAAAATGATGGGTGCTTAAGGAGGTTACTAAAAACTAATGTCAGCCTGCAGGTTCACATTTTTATGCAGAGCACTTTTTAAAAGAACAAAATTTTGATATTAAATGGAAGATATATACCACAGTATGCAAAATAAAAGCTCAAAGAGGAAGATGAAGACATACTTATAGATTTAGAACTCCCATTGTCATTGCAAAAGACAGGAACAAGGAGAGAGGAGTAAAATGCTTCAGAGGAAAACATGTCTTCATGTTGAAAGTGTCACCAAGATGCAATAAAAAATCGGTGAAGCAATTATTCTTCAATAAAAAGTAAGTTAATTAAAAAAAATCAGATGAATAGACTCAATATGGTGAAACATCAGAACAAAGATAATAGTACAATTATGAAAAAAATGATGCTGCAAAAAAACACAAGAATGCAGACAAACAAACACACAGACACAACCTAGGTTATCTACAAAGGGGACATCATCAAAGTGGCATCAAATTTTCCCTAGCAAGAATTGAACTCAGAAAGCAGTAAAGCAATATCTGCAAAATTCAGAGGAAATATTATCTTAAATTCCCTTTCAAAACCCATCTTTATGTGTCTATTTGTCTATCTGTCTGGCTACTTACCTATTTATTAGAAGCAGTTTTTAAAATGTAACCTATGACAGATTGTATTTTCAAAAAAAATCCAGAGTAATATTTCTGGCCCCACACTTTGTTGTGGAAGCTTAACACCACCCATCAAGAGGTAGTGTTTATTTCTCATAACTTTGAACCTGGAAGGTACATTTCAACTGCAATGATGTACTAATTGAGGCAGAGATGATAGTAACATTGATTATATAAGGGCTTCCCTTGTGGTTCAGCTGGTAAAGAATCCACTTGGAGTGCAGGAGACTTGTGTTCAATACCTGGATTCTATCCCTGGGTTGCGAAGATCCCCTGGAGAAGGGAAAGGTTACCCACTCCAGTATTCTGGCATGGAGGTTTCCAAGGACTGCATAGTCCATGGGGTCACTAAAAGTCAGACACGACTGAGCAACTTTCACTTGATTATATAAAACTTTTAAAATGCTATAGGATAAACAACACCATCAACCAAAAGCAACATATTTTGAGAAAATGCTGGAAAAACATATGAGGCAAATAATCGTGATACATAATTTGTCTGAAATCTCTTAAAAGTTAATAGAAAAATTATAATCATGATTTAAAAATTAGACAAAATTCAAGTATCACTGAGTGACGAAAGGAATTATACAGGGACAACGAAATGCATAAAATGCATAACCCACTCATCAGGCATATACAAACTGAAATGGCAGATACCAATTTTGCTGATAATATTGGCAAAAATACATTTAAGATTCACAGGATCTAGCCCGTGAAGGTTCAGCTAGTAAAGAATCTGTCTCCAATGCAGGAGACACAGGAGATGCAGGCTCAGTCCCTGGGTTGGGAAGATTCTCTGGAGGAGGGCATGGTACCCCACTCCAGTATTTTTGCCTGGTGGAGCCTGACAGGTACATTGCCTGAGGTTGCAAAGAGTTGGGCACAACTGAAGCAACTGAGCACAAGCACAAGTGTTAATAAGGATTTGAGATACTAAAGTCTTTTACACATGACTGTCTTATGAAAAGCAACTTAAAATACCTCCTTAAATCTTAAAAGAATAAAATCTCTTTACTCAAGAGGTCCGCTTAAAAGAATATATTATAAAGAAATATATGCCTAAATAAGTGTGTGACTGTGTGTGTGTATACATATCCATACAAGGATTTTAAATAGAGTGGTATTGAAGTGAAATGAAAGTCACTCAGTTAAATTCTGGTACATTCTTAATACAAAGTGTAACATAAAATAATACAACACTTAAGGTAATTGCATTTATGTTGTAACTGTAAAAATGATTCGTATGTTACATATATATAAAATATAAAGAAGACAAATAGATTTTTTAATCTGTTTTATTTATAGTAATTTGACTTATTTTACAAGCAAATATATAAATATATATAGACATACATATGTGTTTATATGAATGTATACATATATGTCGGAGAAGGCAATGGCACCCCACTCCAGCACTCTTGCCTGGAAAATCCCATGGATGGAGGAGCCTGGTGGGTTGCAGTCCATGGGATCGCTAAGAGTCGGGCACGACTGAACGACTTCACTTTGACTTTTCACCTTCATGCATTGGAGAAGGAAATGGCAAGCCACTCCAATCCAGGCAAGAATACTGGAGTGGGTTGCCATTTCCTTCTCCAATGCATGAAGGTGAAAAGTCAAAGTGAAGTCGTTCAGTCGTGCCTGACTCTTAGCGACCCCATGGACTGCAGACTAACAGGCTCCTCCGTCCATGGATTTTCCAGGCAGGGTACTGGAGTGGGGTGTCATTGCCTTCTCTGCTTAGCAGCAGCAGCAGCATACATATATGTAAAATCATTTGAAAGTATACACAACAATCCAGATATCATTAGAAATTAATTTTGAAAGAGAAATAGTTATGTGTGACCAGCATATGAGTAATTTCAATTTATGTGTGTGTGTGTGTGTGTGTGTGTGTGTATTTGTCAGTGTTGGTCTTCCCTGTTGGCTCAGCAGTAAGCAATTTGCCTGCAATGCAGGAGACACAGGTTCAGACCCTGGGTTGGGAAGATTCCCCTGGAGGAAGAAATAGCAACCCACTCCAATATTCTTGCCTGGAGAGTCCCACGGACAGGGGAGCCTGGTGGGCTGCAGTCCATGGGGTTGCAAGAGTCAGACATGACTGGGTGACCAAACCACCACCACCATGTCAGTGTTTGATATTTTAAAAGAGTGAGTGTATTTATTTTTATATGAAAAAAAATGTTTTTTTAATGAAAATATTTAGGGGAAAATAAATTCTACAAGTTGGGGAAGGCTTTGTGGAGCCAGATTATCTTTGCTCCAAGTAGTATCACCTGGGAAAACTCTACTAGGACTCAAGGGTCGGCTTCATTTACATGACTGTCAAGTTAGTGCTCATTCTCAGCTGGGCGCTCAGCTGGAGCTGTTGATCTGGCATCTTGTTTCTTCTCCACGTCACCCTTCCATCTGGGTGGGTGGTCATATCACAGTAAGACAGCCTCAGAGTGATAACTGACATGCTCCAAAGTGAAATAGAACTTGGCAAACTTTCTTAAATCCTGGACTTGGAGATAGTAAAATAACACTTACTCCACATTCTATCGGTCAAAGCATTCAGAGGATCAGTTTAGAAAAAAAGAGGAAAGGATTATACATTGCTGGAATAAAGGGGAATATAGTTCATTGGAGGCCATCACAGTAACAGAGTACTACAAAGTGTTAAAAGATGGAAGTTGGGACTGCCAGAACAGCTAGAGACTTGAACAGGGGTTGATCTAAGAAGGGAAAGAGTCAAAACAGGAAGGATGCCATATCTACATGTAAACTCCCTCTAGATTCCTTAATTGTCCTCTGAACTGAGCACAACCAAAGAATAATCAGAGAAGCCAGAAACAAAGGATAGCTGGAAATTAGAAAAAGCAGGGTAGCGATTTCAATTGCTTCCCACTGCCAGGGAATAAAGGATTGGAATTTCAGTCTTACCAAGTTAGAGATGAGACAAAAACCTCAGACTGTCTATTGAAATATCAGAAAGGTTCAATTTTAAGAAAACCTATATGCAAGCAAGAAGTAATATGGGTAAAACCCATATACTCTCATCCTAACAACGTGTTAGAGTGACACTCCTCAAGTTCAATATGACTGGTCTAATTTTGCTCTCTGCTGAAACACATGCCACACTCTTCAGAGGAAGATAAAATAACTCAGAGTTTCTAAACATGTTATAAATTTACAGTTGTGTATGACTTGTAGATAAGAGAAATAATCTGTCAGCCAACCCCAAGGTGGTCAAGACACTGAAATTAGCAGACTAGCATTTTAAAGCAGCTCTTAAAAATTGTTCAAGGATTTAAAGGAAAAGATAAACAGAATATTAGCAGAGAAAATTCAATATCTGAAATAAAAGTATACTGGTTGGTTTTATGGGTGATTAGAGAGGTCAGAAAATAAGACTGGTGGTCAAGTATGTGGTAGGCAGGACAGCGGTCCCCAGAGTTTGCTCACTTCCTAGTCCCCAGAACCTATCAAAATGTTACCTTATTTGAGAAAAGGACTTTGCAGATGTGATTAAGGATCACAAGATGAGAGATGATCCCAGATAATCGGGATGGGCCCACTGTAATCAAAAGTGTCCTTATGAGAGGAAGCAGGAGGGTCAAATTTAGAAAGAGGTTGCCTGTGTGCAGGCTTAGTCTCTCAGTCATGTCTGATTCTTTGCGAACTCACTGACTATAGCCCACCAGACTCCTCTGTCCATGGGATTCTTCAGGAAAGAATACTGGAGTGGTTTCCATGCCCTCCTCCAGAGGATCTTCCCAACCCAGGGATCAAACCCAGTTCTCTGCATTGAAGGCAGATTCTTTACTGTCTGAGCTACCAGGAAAACTCTATAGAGGTTGGGATGTGTTTATTTGCTAGCTTTGAAGGTGGAAGAAAGGATAGGAGCCAACAATGCAGGCAGCATTTAGAAGCTGGAAAAAGCTAGTGAGTAGACTTTGTTCAAGTCTCCAGAAGTGCAAGCTTCCTGGTCCCGTGATGTTAGCCCAGAGAAACCTGTTTCAGACTTCCGACATCTAGAGCTATGGGGAAGTAAATTATATTCTAAGACCTGGAGAGTTAAAAAGTGCCAGTTATGAGAGAGTGAAAGAAAAAGAGTTCCAGGTATGTGAAATAGTAAACGGAACTGCCTTGATCAAAGAAAGAACTTGACACACCTGAGGAACAGAAATGAAACCTTATTAACTCTGGACTAGGTAAATGGGTTTGAGAGATGCCACCAGAGGTTTAAACAAGAAGCAGATCATGATGGGCTTTGTAGCTGATGGTAAAGTATGCAATTATTTTGAAGACATATTGTCCAAGGAGTTCTTTTAAGAGTAGTGACTTGATTTGATGTACATTTAACCCTTGAACAACACAGATTTGAACTGCACAGGTCCACTTTGGATTTTTTCAATTATTTTTCATAATTATCAATATGGTAAGTATGCTAGCCAAATAATTTTGATCACATATGAAATTAAAAACTGGAAATATTTAATTATCTTTTTCTCAGTGATCTAAATTGTAAAAAGAATTGTTCACTGTGACAATTGAGAATAAATCAATGTATCTTAAAATAAAATCAATGATTTTCTTTCCTTTTTCCAATATCAAATATTATCACTGATAGCTATTTGATTTATGAACCCTCATACATTTCCAAACATTATGTTCTTATTTTGTAAGTAAGATTACTGTGCACATATATTGAACACATAATACATTCATATTCTTTTTAAATTGAAGTATAGTTGATTTATACTGTATTAATTTCAAGTGTACAGCAGTGATTCAGTTATACATATATATATTTATATACATATTTTTTCAGATTCTTTTACCCTACAGTTTATTACAGAATATTGAGTATAGTTCCCTGTGCTATACAGTTGGTCCTTGGTTATCTCTTTATATACAGGAATGTATATATGTTAATCCCAAACTCCTAATTTATCCTCTCTGCCATTTATATTCTGTAACTTGCTTTTGGGACCTAACAATATATTTTAGATATCCTTCCAAAGCAATACATATGTCAGCTTCATTTGCGTTAGTATCTGCATAATATTCAATGTTATGTTCACACCAAGTATCAACAGATGTACCATTTAATCATTAGAGTTTGGAGGAAAATTCAGATTGTTTCAAAATTCAAGATTGTTACTAGCAAAGTTATAATAAGTATCCTGAAATATTTATCTTTTAATTCTGATAATTGTATTCTTATTTGACAAAATGTAAGAAATGAAAGAGGTATTTAAAATACAATACATATTTTAAGTACTAATTATTTAGACACTGAGTAAAAGTGAAATATTTAATAATTATTATTTAAATGCTGTGTTACTGAAAAAAAATTTCATAGTCATTCACATTTCTAGTAGAAACTGCAACTATACCAACATGCTATACTACTACTATTTATTTTGCCAATCCAATGGATGTACTATTTTAATTTATTTTCCTGAGAAAGAAAATTTTTAATATATTTCATCTATACTTATTTCAGTGAAATACAGGTTTATTTCCTTTACCTTTAAAGCAAAACAAACCCAAACTACCTCGTTTAGTGATTTGTAGGAGCAATCTATACATTAGAGAGATTAATTCTTTAGCAATTGTTTGCAGTCATTCAGACTCAAATTGAAGAAAGTAGGGAAAACCACTAGACCATTCAGGCATAACCTCAATCAAATCCCTTATGATTATACAGTGGAAGTGAGAAATAGATTTAAGGGTCTAGATCTAATAGATAGAGTGTCTGATGAACTATGGAATGAGGTTTGTGACATTGTACAGGAGACAGGGATCAAGACCATCCCCATGGAAAAGAAATGCAAAAAAGCAAAATGGCTGTCTGGGGAGGCCTTACAAATAGCTGTGAAAAAAAGAGAGGTGAAAAGCAAAGGAGAAAAGGAAAGATATAAGCATCTGAATGCAGAGTTCGAAAGGATAGCAAGAAGAGATAAGAAAGCCTTCTTCAGGAATCAATGCAAAGAAATATAGGAAAAGAACAGAATGGGAAAGACTAGAGATCTCTTCAAGAAAATTAGAGATACCAAGGGAACATTTCATGCAAAGATGGGCTCGATAAAGGACAGAAATGGTATGGACCTAACAGAAGCAGAAGATATTAAGAAGAGGTGGCAAGAATACACGGAAGAACTGTACAAAAAAGATCTTCACGACACAGATAATCATGATGGTGTGATCACTAATCTAGAGCCAGACATCTTGGAAATTGAAGTCAAGTGGGCCTTGGAAAGCATCAGTTTGAACAAAGCTAGTGGAGGTGATGGAATTCCAGTTGAGCTGTTTCAAATCCTGAAAGATGATGCTGTGAAAGTGCTGCACTCAATATGCCAGCAAATTTGGAAAACTCAGCAGTGGCCACAGGACTGGAAAAGGTCAGTTTTCATTCCAATTCCAAGAAAGGCAATGCCAAAGAATGCTCAAACTACTGCACAATTGCATTCATCTCACATGCTAGTAAAGTAATGCTCAAAATTCTCCAAGCCAGGCTTTAGCAAAACATGAACCATGAACTCCCTGATGTTCAAGCTGGTTTTCAAAAAGGCAGAGGAACCAGAGATCAAATTTCCAACATCCGCTGGATCATGGAAAAAGCAAGAGCATTCCAGAAAAACATCTATTTCTGCTTTATTGACTATGCCAAAGCCTTTGACTGTGTGGATCACAATAAGCTGTAGAAAATTCTGAAAGAGATGGGAATACCAGACCACCTGACCTGCCTCTTGAGAAATCTGTAGGCAGGTCAGGAAGCAGCAGTTAGAACTGGACATGGAACAACATACTGGTTCCAAATAGGAAAAGGAGTCCATCAAGGCTGTATATTGTCACCCTGCTTATTTAACTTCTATGCAGAGGACATCATGAGAAAGGCTGCACTGGAAGAAACACAAGCTGGAATCAAGATTGCCGGGAGAAATATCAATAACCTCAGACATGCAGATGACACCACCCTTATGGCAGAAAGTGAAGAGGAACTAAAAAGCCTCTTGATGAAAGTGAAAGAGGAGAGTGAAAATGTTGGCTTAAAGCTCAACATTCAGAAAACGAAGATCATGGCATCTGGTCCCATCACTTCATGGGAAATAGATGGGGAAACAGTGGAAACAGTGTCTGACTTTATTTTTTTGGCTCCAAAATCACTGCAGATGGTGACTGCAGCCATGAAATTAAAAGACGCTTACTCCTTGTAAGAAAAGTTATGACCAACCTAGATAGTATATTCAAAAGCCGAGACAGTACTTTGCCGACTAAGGTCCATCTAGTCAAGGCTATGGTTTTTCCTGTGGTGATGTATAGATGTGAGAGTTGGACTGTGAAGAAGGCTGAGCACCGAAGAATGGATGCTTTTGAACTGTGGTGTTGGAGAAGACTCTTGAGAGTCCCTTGGACTGCAAGGAGATCCAACCAGTCCATTCTGAAGGAGATCAGCCCTGGGATTTCTTTGGAAGGAATGATGCTAAAGCTGAAACTCCAGTACTTTGGACACCTAATGAGAAGAATTGACTCATTGGAAAAGACTCTGATGCTGGGAGGGATGGGGGCAGGAGGAGAAGGGGACGACCGAGGATGAGATGGCTGGATGGCATCACAGACTCGATGGACGTGAGTCTGAGTGAACTCCGGGAGTTGGTGATGGACAGGGAGGCCTGGCGTGCTGGGATTCATGGGGTCGCAAAGAGTCGGACACGACTGAGCGACTGAACTGAACTGCAGTCATTTTCTCCTGATCTACCAGTCATCTTTTGATTTTGTTATGATTTTTTCCAACTAAATTTTCATATTTAAGTAAATATGTACATTTTTTCTTTAATGGTTTTTTAAGGTTGTGTGAACTAATAATCTCATATTTTTAATTTTTCTATTTTCTTTAAGTATTCTTACTTTCTTAACATACATATTTTTAATCCATGTATAAATTATTTCTCTTTATAATATACAATAGAATTGATAAATTTTTCCAACTTTAATTGTGCTTTGCAAATTTTATTATTGTGCTTTACTCCGTGAACCTTATTACATTCTTAAGTATACTTTAACCACTTTAACCTATTTATAGATTTAATTCTGTTCCGTTGGGAATGTATTTGAATTCCTGTGCCAGCTCCATGATGTCATGACTACATTACTTTTTAAAAATTCATGTTAATGTTTTCTAGGCCACTTCTTTTCCTATTATTCTTTTTTACTATTATCTTCTTGGAAATTCTCACATTTTTGTTGTTGTATAAACTTTAATTTTATTGATTTATAAAACACTTTTCATATCAATTGGAGTTTGCAGTATACAGGTACCATATCTTATTTCCTTCCTTAATTATAGCATTTTACTGGAAATATTCATACTTAAAAACTAGACACATGGGCACTTGAACTAAACCAAAAGCAAACAGGACAAAAAAATAAAGGCATTTTGTGCCTCGAGTTGTTTTAGGAAATAAGTATAAACCAAAAAACATTAACTTTTGAAAAGAAAGGTAAAGCTGACTTAAGACTCTTATTAGACTGAAAATAACCATAGCTACAGTTTATTAAATACTTCTCTGTAAAGACTATGCTGTGTTATATGGATCATTTTTAATTCTTAGAATACTGCTGCTGCTGCTAAGTTGCTTCAGTCATGTCCAACTCTGTGCGACCCCATAGACGGCAGCCCACAAGGCTTCCCCGTCACCGGGATTCTCCAGGCAAGAACACTGGAGTGGGTTGCCATTTCCTTCTCCAATGCATGAAAGTGAAGTCGCTCAGTCACTTCTGACTCTTAGCAACCCCATGGACTGCAGCCTACCAGGCTCCTCCGTCCATGGGATTTTCCAGGCAAGAGTACAGGAGTGGGGTGCCATTGCCTTCTCCATAGAACACTGCAAGGTACTTATTAACAAGGGAGACTGATTAGGTATATTTGTTGTCCAGGAAACTTGCTTTGTATGTTTTCTTAAGAAAGATCAGTTCTGACTTGAACTGTTCCAGAAAAATTTTTAAGTAATGGGAAGAAATGCCATCTAGTTGTCTAAGGAGAGCTAACTCTGAAACTGAGAAATCAACAGAATGAGTTGTCCAGTAATTGTTTCTGTAACAAGATTCCTTAAATGATAACTTTCATACTGGAAACAGCTGAGTAGGACTGTCCTGGATAGCTCACTTCAGAAGTCCCAAGTTTACATTCTCATGATAGCATGATTACATTACAGGCTCTGAGAGAAGAAAAGCACCTTTTATCTATTCCACATCCCTGACAATTGATCAGTAGGCAAATACAAAGGATCACCCATGTGGGGATGCCTAAAATTTATGCTTATCCACTGAAAACAAAACATAAGAAAATCAGTCTAAGTCACAAAAACAAAGCCCAATTCTTAAAAACAGTATGTATATTTTTAAGTGAGGCCTGAAAAATATCAAACAGATTTCCAAGAAAGTCTCTGAGATACTTTTCAGATAGACAGCTAGGTTAGAAGACAGGTATCTTGCATTCAGAAATGTCCAATCTGTTCACAATTTTCAGACTCTTATGATTTGTGTAAAATTCAATAATATTAAGATTGTGTTTGAATTACTAGTATTTGTTTGCAAGCAGGAAAAGAACATTGAGAGAAAATATTATACAGCTATCTTAAGTTCAAAGATGTATGGACATGACATTGAACTTTTGTCACTTCTGAGCTTGGGTAAAAAGTAAATGAATGATTTATAAAATATTTTATTGTATATAATATCTATCTAGTATAATAGATATCTAATATATATATATATAATATATATTTTTTAACTCAAGCATATCCCCATTATATGTACTAGTGAGAAAAATTTGGAGAAACATGAATGGAAAAATAATTTTAAAGAAAAAATCTTATGTTAGGGTAAATTAGCTATCATATACTAATATTTTCCTATGAGACATTGAACAAACATGGCTGACTGAATGGTATTACCGGTCCGTCTAGTCAAGGCTATGGTTTTTCCAGTAGTCATGTATGGATGTGAGAGTTGGACTGTGAAGAAGGCTGAGCACTGAAGAATTGATGCTTTTGAACTGTGGTTTGGAGAAGACTCTTGAGAGTCCCTTGGACTGCAAGGAGATCCAACCAGTCCATTCTGAAGGAGATCAGTCCTGGGATTTCTTTGGAAGGAATGATACTAAAACTGAGACTCCAGTACTTTGACTCATTGGAAAAGATTCTGATGCTGGGAGGGATTGGGGGCAGGAGGAGAAGGGGATGACGGAGGATGAGATGGCTGGATGGCATCACGGACTCAGTGGACGCAAATCTGAGTGAACTCCGGGAGTTGGTGATGGACAGGGAGGCCTGGCTGCTGCGATTCATGGGGTCGCAGAGTCGGACACGACTGAGCGACTGAACTGAACTGAAAAGATATATATGAAAAAACTAGACTATTCAAAGTATTATATAATTACTTAAGTAGCATGTCAATCTAGAAACAGTAGACCATAAATATAGATTATGTCATGAATACAAATACTCATCAGAAGTTATGTCCAGTGTCTATATAGGAGTGGTAGTCCTATCTGAGCCTCTTTGCACTACACCTACTACTTTGCCTACTGATCTAGAATTTTCTGGTTCTTAATTTCCTTATTGACTACATGTATCTTGCTCTTGGAATTTGTCTTCTGTTTATATTCGGCTAATTACTGTCATCCTCCATCAGGCTTAGACTCTTCTTTTACTAATCCAAATCTAGAATAGCACCTACTTTGATCTGCAGTGCCGGACTCTACCCTATTCTTGGGACCCTTTTGGTACTAAGGCTATCTGTTCTAGGAACTATCTTCAAGACCAGAAGTTTATGTTCTCTTCTTGCTCTACTTCAGCCCTTCCCAGTGAGTTCACAAATGTGTTTGACAATAACATCAGTAACATCTTCCTTAAAAAGATAAAACAATGTCTGAAATGAGATGAGCAAATCTTCATGGGGTTTTCATAATGTAAAGACATAAAAATAATTATTGAATATGTGTAAGTGCATAGCATTTAGCAAATTATATTTAAACTTTTTTTATCTTTAAAAATATTTATCTTGTATTGGAGAGTAGTTGATTATTAATGTTGTGTTAGTATCATATTACAGCAAAATTATTCAGTTATGCTTATATCTATTCTTTTTCAGATTCTTTTCCCATTTAGGTTATTACAGAATCCTGAACAGAGTTCCCTCTGCTATACTATACATCCTTGTTGGTTATCTCTTTTAAATATAGCAGAGTGTATATGTTAATCTAAACTCACCCTTCCCTGACCAGTAACCATAAGTTTGTTCTCTAAGTCTTTCATGTTTTCATTCAAATTTTAAGATCCTTTTGTTCTAGATCTGCAAAAAATGCCACTGGTAATTTGATAGGGATTTCATTGAATATGTAGATTGTCTTGACTAGTATAGTCATTTAGACAATATTGATTCTTTCAATCTAGGAACAAGGTATATCTCTCCATCTGTTTGTGTCATCTTTGATTTCTTTCATCAGTATCTTATAGTTTCCTGAGTACATGTCTTCTGCATCCTTATGTAGGTTTATTCCTCAGTATTTTATTCTTTTTGCTGTGATGGTAAATGGGATTGTTTCTTTAATTTTTCTTTCCAATCTTTTGTTATACATGGATAGAAATGCAACAGATTTCTGTGTATTTATTTTATATCCTGAAACTATACCAAATTCATTGATGAGCTCTAGTAGTTTTCTGGTAGCATCTTTAGGATTTTCTGTGTATGGTACCATGTCATCTGCAAACAGTGACAGTTTTATTCTTTCTTTTCCAACTTATTTTTAAATTAATTTTTATTGGAGTATGGTTGTTTTACAATGTTATGTTAGTTTCTACAATATAACAAAGTGAATCAGCCATATGTATATATACATATTTCCTCTTTTGGGGATTTCCTTCCCATTTATATCACCACAGAGCACTGAGTAGTGTTCTTTGTGCTCTACAGTAGGTTCTCTCATTAGTTATCTATTATATACATAGTATATATATGTATCAATATCTATCTCCTAGTTCATCCCACCACCTCCTCTTTCTCCCTTGGTGTCCACATGTTTGTTCTCTACATCTGTGTCTCTATTTTTTGTTTGCAAATAAGATCATCTATACCATATTTTTTAAGATTCCACATATATGTGTTAATATATAATGTGTTTTTTTCTCTTTCAGTTTGAGTTTCCTTTATTTCTTTTTCCTCTATGATTTCTGTGGCTAGGACTTACAAAACTATGTTGAGTAAAAGTGACAAGAGTGGATATCTTTATATTCTTGATCTCACAGGAAATGTTTTAAGCTTTTTACCATTGAGTATAATGTTGGCTGTAGGTTTGTCATGTATGGCCTTTATTATGTTGAGGTATGTTGCCTCTGTACCCACTTTCTGAGGAATTCTTATCATAAATGGTGTTGAATTTTGTCAAAAACTTTTTCTGCATCTATTAAGATGATCATATGGTTTTTACTTTTCAATTTGTTGATGTGGTATATCACAGTGACTGATTTGGGGATACTAAAAAATCCTTGCATCCCTGGGAATGCAACAAAAAGCCCACTTGACCATGGTGTATGATCCTCTTAATGTACTCTTGGATTCAGTTTGCTAGTCTATTGTTAAGGACTTTTGTGTCTATGTCCATTAGTGATAATTTTCTTTTTTTTTGTGGTATCTTTGTCTAGTTTTGGTATCAGGACAATGATGGCATCACAGAAAGGATTTGGGAGTGTTCCTTCCTCTGCAATTTTTTGGAATAGTCTCGAAAGGATGGGTGTTAATTCTTCTCTAAATGTTTGGTAGAATTCGCCTGTAAAGTCGTCTGGTCCTGGAGTTTTGTGATCACAGATTCAATTTCAGTATTTATGATTGGTCTGTTAATATTTTCTATTTCTTATCCAGTTTTGGAAAGCTGTACCTTTCTAAGAATTTGTTCATTTCTTCTAGATTGTCCATTTTATTGGCATATAGTTACTGATGGTAGTAGTCTCTGAGGATCCTTTGTTTTTCTCTGGTGTCTGTTGTAACTTCTTTTTCACTTATAATTTTATTGATTTGAGTCCTCTCCCCCTTTTTCTTGATAAGTCTGGCAAAAGTTTATCAGTTTTGTTTATATTTTCAATAGTGTCATTGAGTAAATGCCATTTTACAAGAAAGTAAAAGTACCAAAAAATTTTCATGTAAATTGGCTTTCCCCCTCAATAAATATTGAATACACAATAATTATATGTAAGTATGCAATAAACTAATATAATACTGTACATATTGTGTAATTATCAGTTAAGCCCTCTGCATTGCCTTCAGATTGTATCTTTAGGAAGTCATTAGTTAATATAATTTGATTAAAAGCCTTCTGGTACATTTGTCTATATCATAAGAATAAAATGGTTTTTAAAGTATTTTTGTAGGATTGCAAGGCAATAATAGACCTCTCAAGAAATTTCCACTGGAATTTATATTAATTTATCATGTAACATTTTGTTTCCTTGGGCATTTGAAAAGTTCTGAACCATTTCAAATGGCAAGTCCATTTTTCTTACTTAATATTTTTTATCTGAAATAATGAATTTCAGGGGTTTTCCTATGTGTCTGGTAAAGATAAAATTTTATTCTGAAATTTTGAGGAGGATTTTACTATCTTCTTTTACTGATGAAGCTTGTATTAAAATGGAAATAATCATTTTGGCTTACTCAATAACATGCTATCTCATTTACTAAACAGAAGAGCCCATTTGCTATTTCTTGGATCACAGTTTTGATCGTGAGTACAAACTTTACCAGACACTTACATAAAGTTTATATTTAAGTTTAGTGTATTTTCTTTGTTTTTAGTTTTATTTTACAAAATCTCTGAGTCTCGGAAAAGATTAAAAAATGGGCTTGAATTCAAACATGTTTGCGTACATTCAGCTTATTTGTCACTGAAACAAAGTCCAGACAGAAATTGAGAGTTAGAAATTTTCAGAGAAAACACTGTATATGAAACAGTGATTGAGGGGTGTGTGTGTGTGTGTGTGCTCAGTTGTGCCTGACTATTTGCGACCCCATGGACTGTAGCCCACCAGTCGCCTCTGTCCATGGAATTTTCCAGGCAAGCATACTGGAGCGGGTTGCCATTTTCTCCTCCAGGGGATCCTCCTGACCCAGGGATTGAAACTGAATCGCTTTCATCTCCTGCATTGGCAGGTGAATTCTTTACCACTAAGCCACCTGCAAATGCCACCATATTAACGTGCTCCAAAGTCAAATGAACCTGCTCTAATGAAGAATAGGTAAACACTTCTCTCATTAGAGAAATATTCCATCTAATGAAATGCCAAAAGAAATCTTTTGCCCATGGTCTCTGAAAGGAAAGGAAGTGACCATTGCTTTCTATTTTGATGTAGAAATGAAGAATTATGGAAATAAGGGTAACAATCAACTTTTTATTAAGCAATGACCAAAACAAACAGACACATGGACTACATTGGGCTTTAACCTGCAGAAGTAGGTTGAACTGTCCAGATGGTAGGTTTGGACTGAATATTGGACAAAAGACACTGATGCTTCTTGACAACAGTGCATGGATGGTGCCGAAATGTGACGATAGAAACAGAAGGACCCCTCTTTCCCAGTCTGCTCTTCCTCTTCGCTTCTCCAGCTTCATCCAGCTTGACATTTGACAGTTGGCAGATACCTCATCCCAAGAAGCAGAGCCAGATATTTGATTTGAATAATCACACAGAAACTGTTTCACTTTAATGCCCATGATCAACTTGTTTGCATTTTCTATGTCTTGGATTATGTGAAAATGTTCATTGAAAACAGTTAATATTTTGGATGGGTTATCAGGTTCTGAAAGAAGGGAATCAAAAGTTCTTTTCTTGGACTTTCACATAGGTGTAGACTATGGCAGTTTTATAAAAAGTGCTTTGTTGAGAGAATTAAACTTTAAGAATTGTTGCTTTTTTGTGTTTTCTGGCTTTGGGGCAATCTCTAATATCTCAATATCAGTTTGACAGAATTTGACAGTCAGTAGAAAAGGCTATGATTTTTATGCAGCTCCTGTGTATTGCATTCTTTTGTGGGTTTAGTGTTGAAAATAATGCTTGTCTTTGGTGTTGAGAGTGGAGACTTATGGTTTATCATGAAATCATTTCACATTATGCATTTGGGCCAGACTATCACTGTTTTAGCATGAAAGAAACTTTTTGGTAAGAATTATTGATTAAGCCATAAGAGGGAGCATTAGCAAAACTCAAGAGTGAGCTTCCTGACTACATAAATACCTACACTCCTCCAAAATCTTTATTTATTTATTTATTCAACAGAATTTTATTTAGCATACGCACTGTGTTCCTTTCTTTGGCTACAAGAAAGAAAGAGAAGCCTGTCCATCTCCCAAGAGACAGATGGTTAAGTGGAAACTCCCTCTGATTTAATTTCTCTGTAACAGTCAAAAATTCAAAAATGAAATTAAAATTAAATTATAAAGCACTGACATTAATATACAGATTATCTAATATTTAGGTATAATCTCTTAATTATTTACTAGACTTCTTTAAAAATCCACTAGCTACTATTGAGATAAAGTAAAGTTATGTAGTAGAGATGCAACATGTTCATAGGTTTGAAAAGTCAATATTTTGGATGTTTAAAGTCTTCACAAATTTATTTATGGATTCACTCCACTCTGAGTGAAAATATCTGCATTTACCTTTATTCAAGGTCATCCCATTCTTGGATGTATACTCCAGATACACCTGTGTGCAGATTTTAGAAGAAGTAGGATGAAGATATTTATGTTTGTTGTTAGAAGGATTTGGAGATCACCTAGGTGTCCATTACAGGGAAAATGAATAGGTGAAAACTGGTTAATGAATTCTTTTTTTTTTTTTACTTTACAATTCTGTATTGGTTTTGCCATACATTGACATGAATCCACCACGGGTAAAAAAAAAAAAATTGTGCATCATTTGGAAACAGTGAATTAGAAATATACTTAACATCACGAACAGATGTTAAAACCAAATGTCAAAAGAAAAAAGACTGAATGGTATAGAATGAATCTATTGCACAATACAATTTATATATATTTGAAGAGCATACACAAACATATATTTCTCAAAATTACATATACATCCAAGAACATATACCAGATATATTAGAGTGGGTGATTATCGTGGCAATAAGAGTAAGGGTGGGCTCAGAGACTAAAATGAAAATAAGTGTAAATAGAGCCAGAGATGAGCATTACATAGGTTCATGGTAATCATGTTCTATAAGAGTATCTTAGTGAAGCGAAGTGAAGTCACTCAGTCGTGTCTGACTCTTTGCGACCCATGGACTGTAGCCCACCAGACTCCTCCATCCATGGGATTCTCCAGGCAAAAATACTGGAGTGGGTTGCCATTTCCTTCTTCAGGGGATCTTCCCAACCCAGGGATCGAACCCAGGTCTCCCACATTGCAGGCAGATGCTTTAACCTCTGCACTACCAGGGAAGCCCCATAAGAATATCTTAAATCAATTTAACTTTTTAGATAAGATATGCAAATATAATATAAATTCTTGACTAGATGGGAGGAGTCATTGGTTAAATACACTACTCCTGAAAATCTGAGAAACATCAGGGTAAAAACAAACAAACAAAAATGATACCTGGACTTGACATCATGGTCTCTTTAAAGACCACAACAAGAACAATTTCAGCAGAGTAGCAGGAGTGTAAGTCGGATTAGATGGTCATCAGAGGGGTGAACGGGCAGTGAAGAAGTGATAATAACCCATGCAGAATCTTTCATACCTAGGAGACATTACAGGAAAATTCACTGTGAACCTACCACGGAAAAGGAGGATATGTAGAATTTCTCAAGTATCTGTGACTCAAAACTCCTTACCCCAGGGCTCACGTTCCAAAAAAACCAGGCTTTTAGAATGTTAAATGAAGCAAAAGGGTGAATGAAGTAAATGCATTTCAGTCATGAAGAGTCAGATAAACATAGTTCTTTTCAAATTTAATTACAGAAATTACTAATTAAATCTCCATCCTCACATATGTTTTCCTAAACTGACATTCAGGACAGAAAAAAATTGGAATTAAAATATAGCTCTTATCCACTTGAGAAATGTATGACTTCAGTCACGTGAGGAGGTGGTTTCTGAGAAGGGGAATAAACATAATCATTAAAAAGCGGCCATGGGCTCTGTATTAGTTTCCTACTCTTGCTTTAACAAATCAATACATTTTTTTCTAAATCATCTTTATTTATTTCAGCTTTGCTTATTTTTATAACACATGTGCATTATTATTTCATTGCTTTCTGACTTGACTCATGTTCTCAGTTAACTTTGGTTTATTTTTGTGAGCAGATTGTTGCATCAAAGCACTATATGTACTAATGGTGGTGGATTCTTTTGAAGCTCTTTTTTTTTTCTTTTCTTTTTAATTTTTTATTGAAAGATAATTGCTTAACAGAATTTTGTTGTTTTCTGTCAAACCTCAAAACGAATCTCTCTTCCTTTTGAACCTCCCTCCCATCTCCTGCACCATCCTAACCCTCTATGTTTATACAGAGTCCCTGTTTGAGTTTTCTGAGCCATACGGCAAATTCTGGTTAGGTATCTATTTTTCATATGGTAATGCAGGTTGCCATGTCATTCTTTCCATACATCTCACCCTCTCCTCCCCTCTCTCTATGTTCTTGAGTCTATTCTCTATGTCTTTTCTCCACTCAGTTCAGTTCAGTCACTCAGTAGTGTCAGACCATTTGTGACCCCATGGACCACAGCACATCAGGCTTCCCTGTCCATCACCAACTCCCTAAGCTTACTCAAACTCATACCCAGCAAGTTGGTGATGCCATCCAACCATTTCTTCCTCTGTTGTCCTCTTCTCCTCCCGCCTTCAATCTTTCCCAGCTTCACGGTCTTTTCCAATGAGTCAGTTCTTCACATTAGATGGCCAAAATATTGGAGTTTCAGCTTCAACATCAGTCCTTTCAATGAATATTCAGGACTGATTTCTTTAGGATTGACTGGTTGGATCTCCTTGCAATCTGAGGGACTCTCAAGAGTCTTCTCCAGCACCACAGTTCAAAAGCATCAATTCTTTGGTGCTCAGCTCTCTTTATAGTCAAACTCTTACAATCATACTTGACTACTGGAAAAAAATGTAGCATTGACTAGATGGACCTTTGTTGGCAAAGTAATGTCTCTGCTTTTTAATATGCTGTCTAGGTTGGTCATAACCTTTCTTCCAAGGATCAAGCATCTTTTAATATCATGACTGTAGTCACCATCAGCAGTGATTTTGGAGCCCCCCAAAAAATAAAGTCTGTTGCTGTTTCCACCGTTTCCCCATCTATTTGCCATGAAGTGATGGGACCGGATGCCATGATCTTCGTTTTCTAAATGTTGAGTTTTAAGCCAACTTTTCCACTCTCTCTTTCACTTTCAACAAGAGGCTCTTTAGTGGTTCCTCACTTTCTGCCATTAGGGTGGTGTCATCTGCATATCTGAGGTTATTGACATTTCTCCCAGGAATCTTGATTCCAGCTTGTGCTTCATCCAGCCTGGCATTTCATACGATGTACTCTGCATATAAGTTAAATAAGCAGGGTGATGGTATATAGCCTTGACGTACTCCTTTCCCGATTTGGAACCATTGTTTAGTTCCATGTCTGGTTCTAACTGTTGCTTCTTGACCTGCATACAGATTTGTCAGGAGGCAGGTCAGGTGGTCTGGTATTCCCATCTCTTGAAGAATTTTCCACAGTTGCGATCGACACAGTCAAAGGCTTTGGCATAGTCAATAAAGTAGAAACAGATGTTTTTCTGGGACTCTCTTGCTTTTTCAATGATTTCTGGATGTTGGAAATTTGATCTCTGGTTCCTCTGCCTTTTCTGAATCCAGCTTGAACATCTGGAAGTTCACAGTTCATGTACTGCTGAAGCCTGGCTTGGAGAATTTTTAGCATTACTTTGCTAGTGTGTGAAATGAGTGCAATTGTGTGGTAGTTTGAGCATCCTTTGGCATTGCTTTTCTTTGGGATTGGTATGAACACTGATCTTTTCCAGTCCTGTGGCCATTGCTGAGTTTCCGAATTTGCTGACATATTGAGTGCAGCACTTTCACAGCACCATTGTTCAGGATTTGAAATAGCTCAACTGGAATTCCATTACCTCCACTACCTTTGTTTTTAGTGATGCTTCCTAAGGCCCACTTGACTTCACATTCCAGGATGGCTGGCTCTAGGTGAGTGATTACACCATTGTGCTTATCCTTGTCATGAAGATCTTTTCTGTATATCTTCTGTGTATTCTTGCCACCTCTTAATATCCTCTGCTTCTGTTAGTTTCATACCATTTCTGTCCTTTTTTGTGCCCATCTTCGCAGGAAATGTTCCCTTGGTATCTCTAATTTTCTATAAGAGATCTCTAGTCATTTTCCCTCTATTGTTTTCCTCTATTTCTTTGCATTGATCACTGAGGAAGGCTTTCTTATCTCTCCTTGGTATTCTTTGGAACTCTGCATTCAAATGGGTTTATCTTTCTTTTTTTCCTTGCCTTTTGCTTCTTTTCTTTTCACAGTTATTTGTAAGGCCTCCTCAGACAACCATTTTGCCCTTTTGCATTTCTTTTTCTTGGGGATGGTCTTGATCACTTCCTCTTGTATAGTGTCATGAACCTGTGTCCATAGTTCTTCAGGCACTCTGTCTATCAGATCTAATCCCTTGAATCTCTTTGTCACTTTCACTGTTTTTCCATTGCTGCCTTGTAAATAAATTCATTACCATTTTTCTAGATTCCATGTATGTGCATTAATAATATATTTATTTCTCTTTTTGACTCACTTCATGCTGTATAATAGTATTCTAGGCTTATCCACCTCATCAGAACTGACTCAAGTGTGTTCCTTTTTATGGCTGAGTAATATTCCATTGTATATATGTACCACAATTTCTTTATCCATTCATCTGTCAATGGACATCTAGGTTGCTTACATATTCTAGCTATTGTAAATAGTGCTGCAATGAACAATGGGATACATGAGTCTTTTTCAATTTTGGTTTCCTCAGGGTATTTGCCTAGGAGTGGGATTGCTGGGTCATATGGTGGTTTTATTCTTAATTTTTAAAGGAATCTCTATACCATCTTCCATAGTGGCTGTATTAGTTTACATTCCCACCAACAGTTAAAGAATGGTCCCTTTTATCCACATCCTTTCCAGCATTTATTGTTTTTAGACTTTTCGATGATTCCTGACCAGTGTGAGGTGATATTTATTGTGGTTTTTGATTGCATTTCTCTAATAATGAGTGATATTGAGCATATTTTCATGTGTTTATTAGCCACCTGTATGTCTTCTTTGAGGAAATATCTGTTTAGGTCTTTTTCCCACTTTGTGATTGAGTTGTTTGTTTTTCTGGCATTGAGTTGTATGAGTTGCTTGCTTGTATATTTTGGAAATTAATCCTTTGTCAGTTGTTTCAATTTGCTATTATTTTCTCCCACTCTGAGGGTTCTCTTTTCACCTTGCTTATAGTTTCCTTTGCTCTGAAAAAGCTTTTAAGTTTAATCAGGTCCCACTTGTTTGCTTTTGTTTTTATTTCTGTTACTCTAGGAGGTGGGTCACAGAGGATCTTACTTTGATTTATGTCATTGAGTGTTCTGCCTATGCTTTCCTCTAAGAGTTTTATAGTTTCTGGTTTTACATTTAGATCTTTAATCCATTTTATCTTTGTGTATGGTGTTTGTTAGAAAGTGTTCTAATTTTATTCTTTTACATGTACATTCTCTTACCATTTATTAAAGAGTCTGTCTTCAATTGATTTCTTTAATCATTGCCTTATAACTGTCTGTGTACATTTCTTTTGTCTCCTTAGGTAAGTTTATTCCTAAATATTTAATTCTTTTTGTTGCAATGGTGAATGGGATTGATTCCTTAGTTTTCTTTCTGATTTTTCTTTTTTTTTTCTTTCTGATTTTTCATTATTAGTATATAGAAATGCAAGTGATTTGTGTTTATTGATTTTGTATCCAGCACCTTTGCTAAATTCACTGATTAGCTCTAGTAATTTTCTGATACTATCTTTAGGGTTTTCTATGTACTGTATCACATCATCTGCAAAAAGTGAGAGATTTACTTCTTCTTTTCTGATTTGGATTTCTTTTATTTCTTTTTCTTCTTATTTCTGTAGCTAGGACTTCCAGAACTGTGTAGAATAATAGTGCTAAATGTTGACACCCATGTCTTGTTCCTGATCTTAGAGTGAATGCTTTCAGTTTTTCACCATTGAGAATAATATTTGCTATAGACTTATCATATATGGCCTTTACTATGTTGAAGTAGGTTAATTCTATGTTCATTTTTTGAAAAGTTTTAATCATAAATGGGTGCTGAATTTTGTCAAAGGCTTTTTCTGCATTTATTGAGATTATCATATGGTTTTTAACCTTTCAATTTGTTAATATGGTGTATCACATTGATTGATTTCTGTATATTGATGAATCCTTACATCCCTGGAATAAACCCAACTTGATCATGGTGTATGAGGTTTTTAATGTGTTACTGAATTCTGTTTGCTAAAATTTTTGAGGTTTTTTGCATCTATGTTCATCAGTGATATCAGCCTGTAGTTTTCTTTTTGTGTATTGTCTTTGTCTGGCTTAGGTATCAGGGTGATGGTGGCCTCATAGAATGAATTTGGAAGTGTTCTGTCCTCTGGAATTTTTTGAAACAGTTTTAGATAGGCATTAGCTCTTCTCTAAATGTTTGATAAAATTCTCCTGTGAAGCCATCTGATCCTGGGCTTTTGTTTTTTGGGAGATTTTTGATCACAGCTTCAATTTCAGTGCTTGTAATGGTTTCTTCATAATTTCTATTTCTTCCTGGTTCAGTCTTGGAAGATTGAATTTTTCTAAGAGTCTGTCCATTTCATCCAGGTTATCCATTTTATTGCCATATAGTTGTTCACAATAGTCTCTTATAATCCTTTGTATTTCTGCATTGTCTATTGTAACCTCTCATTTTTCATTTCTAGTTTTTGTTGATTTGATTCTTCTCTCTTTTTTTCTTGATAAGTCTGGCTAAAGGTTTGTCAATTTTGTTTATCTTCTCAAAGAACTGGCTTTTAGTTTTATTAATCTTTACTATTGTTTCTATCATTTCTTTTTTCATTTATTTCTGCTCAGATCTTTGATTTCTTTCCTTCAACTAATTTTTGTTGTTGTTCTTCTTCTTTCTCCAGTTGTTTTAGGTGTAAGGTTAGCCTGTCTATTCTATGTTTTTCTTGTTCTATGAGGTAGGATTGTATTGCTATAAACTTCCCTGTTAGGACTGCTTTTGCTACATACCTAGGTTTTGAGTTGTCATGTTTTCATTGTCATTTGTTATAGAAATTTTTTAATTTCCATTTTGATTTCTTCAGTAACCTGTTATTTAGTAACGTGTTGTTTAATCTCCATGTGTTAGCCTTTCTTACAGTTTTTTTTTTTCTTCTTTTTTTTTCTTGTAATTGATATCTAGTCTCAGTATTGTGGTCAGAGAAGATGTTTGAGACAATTTCAATTTTGTTTTAATTTACTGAGGTTTGATCATGGCATCCCATCCCATCACTTCATGGCAAATAGATGGGGAAACAGTGGAAACATGGCAGATTTTATTTGGGGTGGGGGTGGGGCTCCAAAATCATTGTAGATAGTGACTGCAGCCATGAAATGTAAAGACGCTTACTCCTTGGAAGAAAAGTTATGACCAACCTAGGCAGCATATTAAAAAGCAGAGACATTACTTTGAAAAAAAGGTCTGTATAGTCAAGGCAATGGTTTTTCCAGTGGTCATGTATAGATATGAAAGTTGGACTATAAAGAAAGCTGAGCAGCAAAGAATTGATGCTTTTGAACTTGGTGTTGGAGACGACTCTTAAGAGTCCCTTGGACTGCAACTAAATCCAACTAGTCCATCCTAAGGGAAATCATTCCTGAATATTCATTGGAAGGACTGATATTGAAGCTGAAACTCCAATACTTTGGCTGCCTCATGTGAAGAACTGACTCATTTGAAAAGACCCTGATGCTGGGTAGGATTGAAGGCAGGAGGAGAAGGGGATAACAGAGGGAGAGATGGTGGGATGGCATCACCATCTCAATGGACATGAGTTTGAGGAAAAACTGGGAATTGGTGATAGACATGGAGGTCTGGTGTGCAGCAATGCATAGGGTTGCAAACAGACATGATTGAGTGACTGAACTGAACTTAAGTGAGGCATGATTTGTAATTCAAGATGAGGTCTATCCTGGAGAATGTTCCTTGTGCACTTGAGAAGGCATATTGTCTGAATTTGGATGGAATGTCCTGAAGATATCAATGAGATACATCTCATCTACTTTATCATTTAAGACTTGTGTTTCCTTGTTAATTTTCTGTTTTAAGGACATGTCCATTGGTGTAAGTCAGGTGTTAAAATCCCTATACAGTCAACAAAAACAAGACCAGGAGCTGACTGTGGCTCAGATCATGAACTCTGTATTACCAAATTCAGACTCAAATAGAAGAAAATAGGGAAAACCGCTAGACCATTCAGGTATGACCTCAATCAAATCCCTTATGATTATACAGTGGAAGTGAGAAATAAATTTAAGGGCCTGGATCTGATAGATAGAGTGCCTGATGAACTATGGAATGAGGTTCATGACATTGTACAGGAGACAGGGATCAAGACCTTTCCCATGGAAAAGAAATGCAAAAAAGCAAAATGGCTGTCTGGGGAGGCCTTGCACATAGAAAAGGAAATATATAAGCATCTGAATGCAGAGTTCCAAAGAATAGCAAGAAGAGATAAGAAAGCCTTCTTCAGCGATCAGTGCAAAGAAATAGAGGAAAACAACAGAATGGGAAAGACTAGAGATCTCTTCAAGAAAATTAGAGGTACCAAGGGAACATTACATGCAAAGATGGGCTCGATAAAGGACAGAAATGGTATGGACCTAACAGAAGCAGAAGATATTAAGAAGAGGTGGCAAGAATACACAGAACTATACAAAAAAGATCTTCATGACCCAGATAATCATGATGATGTGATCACTAATCTAGAGCCAGACATCTTGGAATGTGAAGTCAAGTGGGCCTTAGAAAGCATCACTAAGAACAAAGCTAGTGGAGGTGATGGAATTCCAGTTGAGTTGTTTCAAATCCTGAAAGATGATGCTGTGAAAGTGCTGCACTCAATATGCCAGCAAATTTGGAAAACTCAGCAGTGGCCACAGGACTGGAAAAGGTCAGTTTTCATGCCAATCCCAAAGAAAGGCAATGCCAAAGAATGCTCAAACTACTGCACAATTGCACTCATCTCACATGCTAGTAAAGTAATGCTCAAAATTCTCCAAGCCAGACTTCAGCAATACGTGAACCGTGAACTCCCTGATGTTCAAGATGGTTTTCAAAAAGGCAGAGGAACCAGAGATAAAATTGCCAACATCCGCTGGATCATGGAAAAAGCAAGAGAGTTCCAGAAAAACATCTGTTTCTGCTTGATTGACTATGCCAAAGCCTTTGACTGTGTGGATCACAATAAACTGTGGACAATTCTGAAAGAGATGGGAATACCAGACCACCTAACCTGCCTCTTGAGAAACCTATATGCAGGTCAGGAAGCAACAGTTAGAACTGGACATGGAACAACAGACTGGTTCCAAATAGGAAAAGGAGTACGTCAAGGCTGTATATTGTCACCCTGCTTATTTAACTTATATGCAGAGGACATCATGAGAAACGCTGGACTGGAAGAAACACAAGCTGGAATCAAGATTGCTGGGAGAAATATCAATAACCTCAGATATGCAGATGACACCACCCTTATGGCAGAAAGTGAAGAGGAACTAAAAAGCCTCTTGATGAAAGGGAAAGAGGAGAGTGAAAAAGTTGGCTTCAAGCTCAACATTCAGAAAACGAAGATCATGGCATCTGGTCCCATCACTTCATGGGAAATATATGGGGAAACAGTGGAAACAATGTCTGACTTTATTTTTTTGGCTCCAAAATCACTGCAGATGGTGACTACAGCCATGAAATTGAAAGACGCTTACTCCGTGGAAGAAAAGTTATGACCAACCTGGATAGTATATTCAAAAGCAAGGTCCGTCTAGTCAAGGCTATGGTTTTTCCTGTGGTCATGTATGGATGTGAAGAGTTGGACTGTGAAGAAAGCTGAGCACTGAAGAATTGATGCCTTTGACCTGTGGTGTTAGAGAGGACTCTTTAGAGTCCCTTGGACTGCAAGGAGATCCAACCAGTCCATTCTGAAGGAGATCAGTCCTGGGATTTCTTCGGAAGGAATGATGCTGAAGCTGAAACTCCAGTACTTTGGCCACCTCATTCGAAGAGTTGACTCATTGGAAAAGGCTCTGATGCTGGGAGGGATTGGAGGCAGGATGAGAAGGTGACGACAGAGGATGAGATGACTGGATGGCATCACAGACTCGATGGACGTGAGTCTGAATGAACTCCGGGAGATGGTGATGGACAGGGAGGCCTGGCATGCTGTGATTCATGGGGTCACAAATAGTTGGACACCACTGAGCAACTGAACTGAACTGAACTATGATCTTGTTACTGTCAATTTCTCCTTTTATGTCTGTTAGTGTTTGTCTTATGTATTGAGGTGCTCCTACATTGGGTGCATAGATATTTACAATTGTTATTTCTCCCTCTTGGATTGATCCCTTGATCACTACATAGTGTCCTTCCTTATCTCTTTTAATCTTATTTATTTTAAAGTCTGTTTTGTGTGATATGAGTATTACTACTCCTGCTTTCTTCTTCTTCCCATTTACATGGAATATATTTTTTCCATCCCCTCCCTTTCAGTCTTTATGTGTCTTGAGGTCTGAAGTGGGTTTTTTGTAGATAACATATATATGGGTCTTGTTTTTGTATCCATTCTGCCAGTCTGTGTCTTTGTTGGAGCACTTAATCCATTTACATTTAAAGTAATTATTGATACATTTGTTCCTATTGCCATTTTCTTAATTGATTGGGGTTGATTTGGTAGATCTTTTTTCTTCTCTTTCATTTCTTAACTATACAAGTCCCTTTAACATTTGTTGTACAGCTGGTTTGTTGGTACTAAATTCTCTTAACTTTTGCTTGTCTGAAAAGCTTTTGATTTCTCCACCAATTTTGAATAAGATCCTTACTGAGTACAGTAATCTTGGTTGTAAATTTTTCCCTTTCATTACTTTAAATATATCTTGTCATTCCCTTCTGGCCTGCAGAGTTTCTGCTGAAAGATCAGATGTTAAGTGTGTGGGTTTTCCCTTGTATGTTACTTATTGCTTCTCCCTTGCTGCTTTTAATATTCTTTCTTTGTGTTTAGTCTCTGATAGTTTGATTAGTATCTGTCTTGGCATGTTTCTCCTTGGGTTTATCTTATATAGGACTCTTTGTGCCTCTTGGTTTTGATTGACTATGTTCTCTTCCATGTTGGAGAAATTTTCAACTGTAGTCTCTTCAAAATTTTTCTGATACTCTCTTTACCTCTTTTCTTATGGGATCCCTATGATTCAAATGTTGGTGCATTTGATATTGCCCCAGAGGTCTCTGAGACTGTCCTCAGTTCTTTTCATTCTTTTTACTTTATTCTGCTCTCAGAAATTATTTCCACCATTTTATCTTCCAGCTCTCTGATTTGTTCCTCTCCTTCAGATATTCTGCTATTGATTCCTTCTAGAGTATTTTTAATTTCAGTAATTGTGTTGTCTCTGCATGTTTATTTTTTAGTTCTTCTAGGTCTTTGTTAATTGATTCTTGCATTTTCTCCGTTTTGTTTTCAAGGTTTTTGATCATCTTTACTATCATTATTCTGAATTCTTTTTCAGGTAGTTTGCCTATTTCCTCTTCATTTATTTGGACTTCTGTGTTTCTAGATTTTTCCTTCATTTTTGTAGCATTTCTCAGTCTTTTCATTAGCTTTTCATTTAATTTATTGTGTTTGAGGTCTCTTTTTCCCAGGCTTCAAGGTTGAATTCTTTCTTCCTTTTGGTTTCTGCCCTCCTAAGGTTAGTCCAGTGGTTTGTGTAAGCTTTGTATAGGGTGAGATTTGTGCTAAGCTTTTGTTTGTTTGTTGTTTGATTTTCCTCTGATGAGCAAGGCTGAATGAGGTGTTAATCCTGTCTGCTAATGACTGGGTTTGTGTTTTTCCTTTGTTTGTTGTTTAGATGAGGCATCCTGCACACGGTGCTACTGGTGGTTGGTAATGTCAGATCTTGTATTTCAGTGGTTTCCTTTGTGTGAGTTCTCACTATTTGATACTCCCTAGGGTTAGTGCTCTGTTTGGAGAAGGCAATGGCACCCCACTCCAGTACTCTTGCCTGGAAAATCCCATGGACGGAGGAGCCTGGTAGGCTGCAGTCCATGGGGTTGCTAAGAGTCAGATGTGACTGAGCGACTTCACTTTCATGCATTGGAAAAGGAAATGGCAACCCACTCCAGTGTTATTTTCTGGAGAATCCCAGAGACGGGGGAGCCTGGTGGGCTGCCATCTATGAGGCTGCACAGAGTCGGACATGACTAAAGCGACTTAGCAGCAGTAGCAGTAGCAGCAGGATTAGTTCTCTGTTAGTCTAGGGTCTTGGAGTTAGTGCTCACACTTCAAAGGCTCAGGGCTTGAACTCTGGTCAAGAATGAAGATTCCACAGTGGTTTGTTATGGCATTACGTGAGATTAAAACAAATATCAAAAAATGTGAAACAAAAGATGAACCCCAGACAAATGGCAGTTACAAAATCAGGCAAATAATAATTAAAATAATAGAATATACACATATATACAAAGTCAAAACAGTCCACCAAAAATAAAGTACAATAGATTGAACCAGTGAGCAAAGGAAATCAAAAATTATATTTACCAGTTAAGAACAAAACTAACAAAAACACAAACTGGAAAACAAAACTAATGCAAGTTGCCAAGTGGGGAATAAAGGAATGAAAACAAAACTAAAAAATATGTTGAGGGGAAAGGAAAGAAAGAAAAGAACAAAAGAAGAGCTATGCAAAGTTAAATTAATATGTTATTAATAAAAAAATATGTTGAGGGGAAAATAAAGAAAGAATAGATATGCAGAGTTAAATAGAAGTAGATGAAGAAGATTTATATACTTTAAAGATTAACTGCAAGGGGAACAGAACAGAAGGAAAGACAAAGGAATAAATGTAGAAAAAAATATAACATGTTTAAAAAAATTAAAATTAAAATCAAAAAAAGAGAAAAGAGAGAGGAAAAAAAAGAAAAGCTCCCCAGAACTACAAAAGCCCAATGTAGAGGCAGAGGTTTATAACAACAATAAAAAATGTGACTGACAAAAAAAAAAGAAAAAAAAATGCTCAAAGGCTTAGGTAGATTTCATGGTGCCTGTAAAATTGACAACTACAACAGAGGGAGGGAAAAAAGGAAACCAAACCAAAACAAAAGAATTCCAAAAGAATCTACAGAACATGTCAAAACATAAGAATAATAAAAGTTTTTCTTGAGTCACTGCTGTCAGAGTCCTTTCCCTTGCTTGGAGTCACAGTCTACCTCACTTCGCTAGGATGCCTTCTAACACTGTGCTGATCTCTGGACCTGCTGTGGGGACAGCTCAAATACTAATCTGGTCCTACTCCTATGCGTTCTTGCCTCCAATGTCCACAGCTATCAGAACTAGTGTGTTTTCTTTTGTGGGAGCTCTCAATGACATTTTATATATTCCATAGACACTGCTGCTGCTGCTGCTAAGTCACTTCAGTCGTATCCGACTCTGTGTGACCCCATAGATGGCAGCCCACCAGGCTCCCCCATTCCTGGGATTCTCCAGGCAAGAATAGACACAGAATCTGCCTAGTTGATAATGTGGATTTAATCTGCAGCTTGTACAGGTTGTGGGAGGGTTTTGGGTCTTCTTCCTTAGTCATACTGCCCCTGGGTTTCAATTGTGGTTTTATTTTCACCTTTGCATGTGGATCGTCCACTGGGGTTTGTTTCTGAGGCTGCCCTGAAGGACTGGGTTTGCCCCTTTGAGGGCCAGGTATGGAGTTGGCACAGCTGCCTGGGTTCCAGGGGTTCTGGCAGCACCAGGTACTCAGGAGAGCTAGCGACTCGGGCAGCAGAAAATTTAGTGCTCTAGAAGGGTATGGCAACCAGTATTGGCCAATATGCTTCAGTATTCTTGCCTGAAGAACTCCCTTCCCTGACAGAGAAGCCTGGCAGGCCACAGTTTACGGGGTCTCAGAGAGTTGGACACTACCGAAGTGAACCCGCACACATAGGCTCAAGACATTTTTTTTTTTTGCCTGTGGCAGCTCTGCCCCAGTGTGAGGTGAGTGTGAAGGTAGTGCAGCTGCTTGGCTTGCAGGGACCCTGGCAGCGCCAAGTTTGCAGGGACACGGTCTGCCTCTGTCGCAGGAGTTATGGCCCTATCAAAGTCTTTTTTGAGCCTCTTGTAGCTGGTGATCAGAAGGCCTCTTTGGCCAGTCTTCCTCCATAGCTCCGCCCATTCAGGCACTTAGAGGGCTTCCTTGCCTGGGGTCCTTCTCTGTTCCTAGCGTCAAAGAGGCACCCTGGGTGGGGTCTCACTCTGTAGTTCAGTGCGTCAGGCCTTCGATGGGCCAGCCTCTCTATTGTTCAGCTGCCCATGCTGGCATATGGGGGGAGAGAGGCTATGGCGATGGCTCCACCCCCTACACGTGACTCAGTAGTATCACCTTGCTTCCATGGCTGCTGGGCTTTCCTCCGCAGGCATTTCCCACCACTGTCTCCTCTCACATCCCCTTGATCCACCTCTCCACAGTCAGAAGCAGCCCTCACACTGGGACTGCTCCACAATCCCTAAACTCCAGCTCCCAGGTGCTATGCCTTCCAGGGGATCTGCATCCCTGTCTGGGGTATGGATGACCGTGGCAAGGACTGTCTGATTCTCATTCCATTTAGGCTGCCACAGATCAGCTGTTTTGGGATCAGCCTTAAAGGTTTTCTCCTCTGATTCAGACAATTCCCCTGATGTGGAGATCGGACCCCTGCTTCATTTCCCCCACCCACCAAGGGCAGGTCCAGTCCTATTAACATTCCCATTTTTCCCCCTAGTTCCTTCATCCTATCGAGTTTTGCATGGGTCTATGTATTCTTTTCCACTGGTCAGGTACTCGTGTCCACTCTCAGCTGGTGTTTTGCATGCACTTTTGTGTCTGAAGGTGTATTCCTGATGTATCCGTGGAGAGAGATGAACTCCACCTCCACCTACTCCTCTGCCATGTGGTACTCCACAAATCAATCCAATTTTAATGGCTTAAACAATGCAAGCATATTGTCTTATAGTCTTACAGGTCAGAAGTTTTAAAGCCATATTGTTGCCAGAGTTGCATTCCTTTTGGAAAATTTAGGAGGGAATTCATCTTCTTGCCTTTTTTAGCATCCAGAAGTCACCTGCATCCTGCTCATAAACTCTTATTTTTCTCCATCTTCAAAGCCAGTCCCATAGTATCTTCCAATTTCTCTTTCTCTCATTTCTGCTTCTATGTAGTGTTGTCTTTACTAATTCTGACCCTCTGCCTGCCTTTTCTAAGGCCCTTTGTTCTTGCATTCGGCCCACACAGATATTCCCAGAAAGACTTATCTCAAGATCCTTAACTTAATCATATCTCAAAATCTCTTTTACTGTGAAAGGTAACAGAGTCACAGGCTTTGAGGATTAAGATATAGACATCTTAGAGTCCATTATTCTGCAAATCACAGACTCTGAGACTCCATTTCTCTTTTCACCTCTCTGAAGCTTAGTTTCTTTGAGGGAAGTACATTTTATGTTGCATTCTTTATTGGGGATGTTATAAGGATGAGTTAAAACTATATATAATTACTTTGAAAGAATATATTATTCCACAGAAGAGAGGTAAAAAAGTTGTTTTTTTTTCTTAATCTACCATTTTTACTTACATGCAGTGCTGTCTGTGATTGTCGATTATAAAAATAAGTGCTAAATGTCACTCTATTTTCTCTTAATGTTAAATGATCTTTCTTTCTCATTATTGTTTTCCTCAAGATTAATAACAAATGATATACCAAATGCTAAGAAATTATTACTTTAATCAATTTAATGGGTGGACAGGAGAGAGAAGGGAGGATAAAAAAGAAAAGGGAGAGAGAAAAGGAAGGTGAAGGAGGGAGAATATACAAAGAAGATATTGGGTTATTGGACCAGGCCTACCACAACATAATTCCATTTGATCCTCACAATAATTGAACATTACCATTTCCATTTTTTATTTTAGAGAGCCCTGGCTTGGGAGAGTCTTATAACTTGCCTAAGATCATGAGTAATAAATTGTTGACTAAAAATATTCTTTCTAACTCCAAAGCTCATGTCTTTCCATACCACAGTGGTACGTGTTTTATGTTAAATGTGTTGTGTTACTTTCCTAGGGTTTCCATAACAAATTAACATAATTTGAGGCTCAAAATAATAGAAAATTTTCTCACAGTATTGGAGACCAGAAGTCTAAAAATCTAGCTGTTGGCAGCACTGTGTTCCCTAAGAAGACTCTAGGGAGAACACTTGTTGCTTCATGCAGCTTCTGGTGGCATCAGGAGTTCCTTGGTCTGGGACTACACAACTCTAATCTTTGTTACCCTTTCACTGGCTTCCCCATCCCCCTCCACTACCCCTCATGTCTCTGTGTCTTCTCTCTCTCTCTTTCTCCTTTTAAAACCAGTTCATTGAGATACAACTGACATTAAAAAGCTGTACCTATTTAATGAACACAACAGAATGCATTTAGGGACAATAGCTACTTGTGAAACTATCACTGCTATCAATGCCATAGGTATGTCCATTACCTTCCAAAGTTTCCTCCCAGCCCCATTATGATGATATTGTGTGTGTCTCTGGGTTAAAGAACACTTAACATGCAATCTGTTTTCTTAGAAAACTCCAAGTATACAATACTGTTAAGGGACCAGACCTGAGCCATGACAGGCTCAACAAGCTATACTAGGCCTAAGATTCAGATTCTTGTAAAACCTGAGTCATGATTCCGTGAAACCACACCCTGGGAAAGTCCCCGCTGGCTCCAAACCTGAGCCAATCCAGATAGGATGCGGGATTTGAAAATCGCGAGCCTGCTTACAGCTCAGCCAATCATTACCCACCAGCTGTACTAAGAACCGCATGTATGAAAGCAGCTGTGATTCAGAGCTTGGGGCTCTCATCAAGACTCCACTGCGCTGGATGAGATGGGAGCCCTAGCTCAAGCTAGCAATAAAACCCCTTTATGATGGTGTGATCACTAATCTAGAGCCAGACATCTTGGAATGTGAAGTCAAGTGGGTCTTAGAAAGCATCACTACAAACAAAGCTAGTGGGGGTGATGGAATTCCAGTGGAGCTGTTTCAAATCCTAAAAGATGATGCTGGGACAGTGCTGCACTCAATATGCCAGCAAATTTGGAAAACTCAGCAGTGGCCACAGGACTGGAAAAGGTCAGTTTTCATTCCAATTCCAAAGAAAGGCAATGCCAAAGAACGCTCAAACTACCGTACAATTGCACTCATCTCACATGCTAGTAAAGTAATGCTCAAAATTCTCCAAGCCAGACTTCAGCAATACGTGAACCGTGAACTCCCTGATGTTCAAGCTGGTTTTAGAGAAGACAGAGGAACCAGAGATCAAATTGCCAACATCTGCTGGATCATGGAAAAAGCAAGAGAGTTCCAGAAAAACATCTGTTTCTGCTTGATTGACTATGCCAAAGCCTTTGACTGTGTGAATCACAATAAACTGTGGAAAATTCTGAAAGAGATGGGAATACCAGGCCACCTAACCTGCCTCTTGAGAATTCTGTAGGCAGGTCAGGAAGCAATAGTTAGAACTGGACATGGAACAACAGACTGGTTCCAAATAGGAAAAGGAGTATGTCAAGGCTGTATATTGTCACTCTGCTTATTTAACTAATATGCAGAGGACATCATGGGAAACGCTGGATTGGAAGAAACACAAGCTGGAATCAAGATTGCTGGGAGAAATATCAAGAACCTCAAATATGCAGATGACACCACCCTTATGGCAGAAAGTGAAGAGGAACAAAATAGCCTCTTGATGAAAGGGAAAGAAGAGAGCGAAAAAGTTGGCTTAAAGCTCAACATTCAGAAAACGAAGATCATGGCATCTGGTCTCATCACTTCATGGGAAATAGATGGGGAAACAGTGGAAACAGTGTCAGACTTTATTTTGGGGGGCTCCAAAATCACTGCAGATGGTGACTGCAGCCATGAAATTGAAAGACGCTTACTGCTTGGAAGAAAAGTTATGACCAACCTAGATAGCATATTGAAAAGCAGAGACATTACTTTGCCGACTAAGGTCCATCTAGTCAAGGCTATGGTTTTTCCTGTGGTCATGTATGTATGTGAGAGTCGGACTGTGAAGAAAGCTGAGCGCTGAAGAATTGATGCTTTTGAACTGTGGTGTTGGAGAAGACTCTTGAGAGTCCGTTGGACTGCAAGGAGATCCAACCAGTCCATTCTGAAGGAGATCAGCCCTGGGATTTCTTTGAAAGGAATGATGCTAAAGGTGAAACTCCAGTACTTTGGACACCTCACGAGAAGAGTTGACTCATTGGAAAAGACTCTGATCCTGGGAGGGATTGGGGGCGGGAAGAGAAGGGGACGACCGAAGATGAGATGGCTGGATGGCATCACAGACTCGATGGATGTGAGTGTGAGTGAACTCCGGGAGTTGGTGATGGATAGGGAGGCCTGGCGTGCTGCGATTCATGGGGTCGCAAAGAGTCAGACATGACTGAGCGACTGAACTGAACTGGACTGATGCTTTTGCATTCCTGTGGACGTCTTATTCTGTCAGTTTTGGGGACTCGGACTTCGGGCATAACAAATACAGTATCATTAGGTATAGGCATCATGCTGTATAGGCTTCCCTGGTGGCTCAGCAGTAAAAGAACCTGCCTGTAATGCAGGAGACGGAGGAGACCTGGTTTTGATCCTTGGGTTGGGAAGATCCCCTGGAGGAGGGCATGGCAAACCACTCCTGTATTCTTGTCTGTAATATCCTATGGACAGAGGAGCCTGGCAGGCCACATTCCGTGGGATGGCAAAGAGTTGGACACGACTGAAGCAACTGAGTACAAATGTACCCTAGGCACATACACATTATGTTGTATATTATGTTTCCAAAGCTTACTTGTCTTCCATAATTGAACTATGTACCCTTTGGCCATCACTTCTCTATTTTCCCTCCCACCCTTGCCCCTGGCAATCACCATTCTATTCTGTTTCCAAGGGTTTGACTGTTTTAGATTCCACACATAAGTGAAATCATATAGTGTTTGCCTTTCTGTGTCTGGCTTATTTCACTTAACATATCTGTGTTTTCTCTTATAAGGATTCAGTATCTTCTTACAAGACTCCACCTCTTCTAAGAGCTTGTCACTGAGTTTTGGGTCCACCCAAATTCAGGATGATCTCATTAAAAACCTTCATCTACAAAGAATTTTCTAAATAATGCCATAATCACAGATTTTAAGGGCATGGGCGTATTTTGGGACAGGGGCTCCTCATTCAACATACTACACACTATCAATTAAACATTTAAATTAGGAGTCATATGGAGGACAGTGACTATTGTCACTTTTGTATCATGTATTTTTCAGTAAAGGTTCACACAGTAGGTACTTCATAAATATTGTAAGAATTGGAAACACATTTGTGACCAATAATTACAGTTTTTAGGCATTTGTTAAATGATAAACTGATTTTCTAGTTAACAAATGATACATCCCTAGGACACCGGGGTTTCACAATATTTGTAATGTGAAGCCAGATTCTACTTACATGCTAATTAAATTTAGCCTGTTAGCAAAATTCTAGCAGTATGAAAAACAAATGGGCCCATATATTATGTGAAATATGTGAATATAATAAAAAATTGACTCTAACTATTGGTAATCACAGATAAATATTGCTTTACAAAGCTGATGTTGAAATTAGCTCAATTTACACCATGGGCAATTACATAGCCAAATACATTCTTGATGGGACTTGTGTAATGGGCCATCATTCTTTCAAGAACAAAATTGTTTCCTATTCCTGTGATTTGATAATAAGTAATAAACATGTAATATATCAATTTACAAAGTCAATTATATAATCAAGAAGAGTGCCAACAGCAATAACCAAAATACTCTGTACTGTATTTACTTTCATATTCTCCACTTTCCCTAAGGCACCAGGCTTGGCATTTTTCCTACTTTCTCAATTTTCTTTGCATAATTTTCCACTTGGTGGACTGCCATTGTCAACAGCAGCACTCTTCAACTTCTGGAGGTTTGGTAAGAGCAGTTGAAGAGACGGGAACTGTGTTTAATTAAATCCTGGTTGCTGAATGTAAATGCAAAAGTGCTTAATTATTCAACATTGCTGCTGAGGAAAGTCACAGGAGAGAATCCAGAAGAAATGTGGTGTCTCATGAACCTTGAGATACAATCATGAAAACTATTGATTTCCTCTTTAACACCTTTAAATTAAAAAAAAAAATTAAAGAATCCAGATGAAAGTAGGCATAACTTATCAAATATCTTACTGACTAATTTCATCTGCTATAAAAGACATGTACAAAAACAGATAATGTGATATTAAACTCCATGTTTGATATGCCACATGAAAACATCTACAGACTTCATGATTCATGTGTATTTAAGGGAAATTAGTAAGTAAAAATGAAGAAAAAGAGGATATTCATTTGAATTCCAGGATAAGAGACTACTCCACTTTAAAATTTGATTTTATGTTACTTTCAATTTTTTTTTAACCTTTAGGAACTGACTTAAAGGTTTAAAAGTGTTTGGAATTAATTAGTTTGATAAGTTTAATGTAATTTTAATTAATACCCTAATTTATAAAGTGTTCATGGGTAAATATGAGTCAAACACCTCTCAGGTAGAATAACTACCAATTTATTTGTTAAACAGAAGCACAGATACCATAGTCTTGCAGTCTATTTCTTCACTATTCCTTCAGTTTAAGTATAGAAGAGACAGAATTCTTTGGGTAAATTTCACATTTTATACAACATTGCATAGAATGTTTTTATTGATTATTTAGTTTTTGCTGACAGTATTGCTGATAACATTTGGATAAGGTGGCATTTTAAATTATACCTTAGAATAGCTAACCAGAAATAGATTAAATTTTATACAGATGTGGATATCCCCAGATGTGAATATAGGGAAAACTTAGTTTTGTCTCTGAGTATTTATTCACCATATAAATCTCACAGCACATTCTTATCTGTTATGTAAATAAGATGTGGAATTCCAATAGTGTATCAGTGTTCTACAGCAGATGGTACACTGAGATTTACCACACCATTACATTTAATGGGTTTGAATTCATTTGGATTTCTTGATGTTCTCTCTGTCCTTCTCATGGCAGCAGTGTTGCCAATGTTCCTGATTATATATGATTTGAGAGAGTGCTTAAAGAAGAAAAACTCCTTTATCTTAGAAATATGAGTATTTTATGTCAAAGTTTAAAGTGTATATGTATTGCATTTCAGAGGATTTATATGCCCTGTGAGAGAAGGATAGTTAATGAATATTCAACAAAGTACTTGCAGTCATTACACTCAAAGATATTTTATGAAATGGAAATACTCAATTAACTATTGTAGTGCTAGTAGGGAGTATTCATCTGCAAAAACAAAAAAGAAATTTTCAGCCTACATCATCATGGACGAAGTGAAAAAAAAGTTTGATATAAGAGAATACAAAGACTCAGGAAGCATGTGTCTCAGTCATAATTAAGGAAAGATACACATGACTATTTCTGTTAAGAAAAATTTTTAGTTTTCTCACTCACTAATTACTCTAGATGAATGAATAATCGTCCTAAAAGCATTTGATCTTTGAAGGGTCAGAGCTCAGTGATAATTAAAAATGGCAGCATGAGTCATATGCACTGCTTGTCTCTGAACTTGCTCTATTTAGGAGCAGAGCCAGTGCTGGGGTAGCTTTCACTAGTTCCAGAAATTACTGTGGATGAATATAGAGTGGAACAAGAATAAAGAATCCAATATTGTAAATATAGCCAGGTACCTCTAAATCAGTATTTCCTAAAGAGTGGAAATGGAGACACCTCGACCCGGTCTCAGATTCACTAAGTCAAAATTTGTGAGGGTTGAATCTTTGAATCAAAACATTTAAAAACTCTACAGAAATAGACGCAGGTGTAGAGAACGAACATATGGATACAATAGGGGGAGAGAGAGAGTGAGATGAACTGGGAGATTGGGATTGACATATATACACATATATACATTTTACTATACATAAAATAGATGACTAATGAGAACCTAGTATACTAGTATATAGTACAGGTGAAGGTGAAGTTGCTCAGTCGTGTCCGACTCTTTGCGACCCTGTGGACTGTAACCTACTACGCTTCTCCGTCCACGGGATTCTCCAGGCAAGAATACTGGAGTGGATTGCCATTTCCTTCTCCAGGGGATCTCCCCAACTCAGGGATCGAACCCGGGTCTCCCACATTGAAGGCAGACGCTTCAACCTCTGAGCCACCAGGGAAGTTCACACACACACACACACACACACACACACACACACACATATACATGTAACTGATTTACCTTGCTGTACAACAGAAACACACAACATTGTAAAGCAACTCTACTCCAATAAAAAGTAAAACAAAAACTCTGCAATGACTCTCTTTGTACATGTACCTAATTGGCTCAGACAGTAAAGCATCTGCCTGCAATGCAGGAGACCCGCGTTCAATCCCTGGGTGGGGAAGATCCCCTGAAGAAGGAAATGGCAACCCACTCCAGTATTCTTGCCTGGAAAACCCCATGGATGGAAAAACTTAGTGGGCTACAGTCCATGGAGTCACAAAGAGTCAGACATGACTGAGCGACTTCACTTTCACTTTCATATGCGTGTGTGTGTGTGTGTGTGTGTGTGTGTGTGTGTGTGTGTAAAACCATATTGCAGGTTAATGTTGCAGGTAACATTCAAAGCCAAGACTCTAAAGCAGACTGCCTGGGTTTAAATTGGGTTCCTTCACTCACTAGTTCTGTGACCTTAGACTCATTACTTAGCCTCTCTGTGTCTTAGTTTTATCAGCTGTTAATGGGGCAGATCTACCTATGTCACAGGGTTGTTCTGAATATTATGAGTTTATATTCATTAGTACCTGGCACCAAGTAAATGCTAATCAAATAGGAGTTTGTAAAACTCCTATTAAAAAAAAGGATAATAAAAAATAATTTACCTGTTTATTGGAACTGCCAGATCATGGTTAACATTTACAAGCTTTCTATTAAAAAAAGAAAAAAAAAATCTCCCCAGAAAATATATACATATTAAATAAAACACTAACCATGATTCTGTGTTTGAGGCAATAGAAACAAAGTTGCATTCCATATTGTTTTTGCTTTCTTAATTATTATAACTTTATAATAAATATTTTAATATTGTCAGAATCAGTTTCTACTAATACTCTGAATCAATATCCTTTCAATTTTTTGAAGTCATGTTGAATACTAACTCTGATGACATACACACTCTCATGAACAGTGAGCATGTTTTTCATTAGAGTAAGATTAGGCCTAAATGCAGTATCTTGGTGTATATATATGCCATGCTATTTGCCACAAATCACCACAGTAGCACAGCACAGCAGTCATCTTAAAGTGACACTGCAGACAGTATTTCAGGCACTTGATTTTCAGTTCATTCGTGGGACATTGGACTAATTTGGCAGCAGTGCTGAAGTCACATTCATTTATAGGCACTTCAGAGGCACCCACACAACATCCCTTAATCGCATTACAATGGCCTGCTATTGCCATGTGTTTACCGATTTCAGTTCTTTGAAGATTTTTCTATTATTACCTGTAAACTCCTTTGATTTACAGTCATTTGTCTACATTTGGAACAAAAAAAGCTGAGTGCTAAAGATAGATGGGAGAGCTTGATAATATTTCAATTGACTGATAGCTGACCTTTTACCTAAAACTTATTCTAGGAATGAACCATAATTTTTAACCTATTATGATATTGCCACAGCTTTATCCATTCTGATATCAGGATCTTGAATGTTACATGTATGCCATCAGCACCAGTGGACAAGTTCTTCTATATTGAAAGCAGTATGTCTGGGCAGTTCATAATTGTACTTGCAGCATTATTCACACAAGCTTCCAGTAAGTCTAATTACTTCTTCAAATTGGCCTGAAAAGCATTTAGACAGTAGGGCTTTCCATTGGCCCAGAAGTCATTTGATCTCTTTATGACTTCCCTGAGCTAGCATCAGCCATTTCAGATTAGCTCTGACTGTGAAAAAGACAATGGTACATCTGTTTTTTCATTTGTTTTTTAATGGGAAAAAACACTTTCTAGTAAGGCAAACTTCATATCCTTACTTATGTAAGAGTTATGTGTAACCCTTTAAAATATATAAATGAGAGTACTCATAGGAAAAAAAAAAGGTTCATCAGAATCTAATTTCGAAACTAGAAAATGTACCCAGATCAATTTTAGTATTATACAATCTGATTATTTTGTTTGACATGTATGTGTGTCTCAAATGAGAGAAATACTACCAAGTTAATTCAGGTAGACTTTAATATCCTAAATATAAATTTTAATAGTAATTCAGAAAGTTTATAAATCATATTTTGAAGTAGTGATAAAACTGAAACTCATGCTGAGTGGCATGATCTTTGCCTTCTCGGAGTTTGAAAAATGCCATATTTTTTTATTAGCAGATTACCATCTTAATATCCTTAAAAATAAAAAAATACATATGATTTTCAGTTATTTGGGAATATTTGACAAACACTGATAATAAAATTAGAAAATACAGAAAATTAAGTTTATTTGTTCTAGTATTACATGAATTCAGAGATTGATTCTGTACTTAAGTCATAACATTTGAAGTACTTCTAGATATTTAAATACTCATGACCTGCTGCTGCTGCTGCTAAGTCGCTTCAGTCGTGTCCGACTCTGTGCGACCCCATAGACGGTAGCCCATCAGGCTCCCCCGTCCCTGGGATTCTCCAGGCAAGAACACTGGAGTGGGTTGCCATTTCCTTCTCCAGTGTGTGAAAGTGAAGTCGCTCAGTCGTGTCCGACTCTTAGCGACCCCATGGACTGCAGCCCACCAGGTTCCTCTGTCCATGAGATTTTCCAGGCAAGAGTACTGACCTAGCTATTATTTATGTGTATATTTACATATAGATACACACAAAAGGGCTTAATTTCTGTTTTGATAATTCCAAGTTCATGATAAACCTCAAAATATCTCATATAATGGCAATTATAACTCAGTGAAGATCAATATAAAATTATTTTAAGAGATTTCCTTTTCTCCAACATTTATGACTGGGAAAGCAAAGTAGCTAAATATCTGATAAAGGAGAATCGTGCATGTAAGTCTTCTGTCACTTACACTGATCTCTGCTGCTGCTGCTGCTAAGTTGCTTCAATTGTGTCAGACTGTGTGTGACCCCATAGATGGCAGCCCACCAGGCTCTTCTGTCCCTGGGATTCTCCAGGCAAGAATACTGGAGTGTATTGCCATTTCCTTCTCCAATGCATGCATGCATGCTAAGTTGCTTCAGTCATGTCCGACTCTGTGCGACCCCATAGGTGGCAGCCCACCAAGCTCTGCTGTCCACAGGATTCTCTAGGCAAGAATACTGGATTGGGTTGCCATTTTCTTCTCCGACACTCATCTCTGACTTTTCTATATTTTTTATATTCTATATCCAGTCAAATTGAAAAACAAGTCAGTATCGCTTGATTTAACAATTAGCTATTTAACACCCACCATATCCAGTCACTGTAGTAGATTCTAGGACTAACAAAAATATGGTAATCAATATAGGAATAAAAATCAAATAGATTTGGACCCCTACCCTCATAAGCTGCCATTGCCTTCTCCGACAGCATAGGAGAGACATAAAAAAAAAAAATAGCGTAAATATAATACAACCTCTGTTTTGTGCTATGAAAAAAAGTTACAGTGATCTGTAGAAGAACCTCATCTACTCTAATAAGTTCAAAGAAGCTTTCCTTAAAGAAATTCTGTTTGTGTTCACTTCTGAAAAATGCGTTACAGTGAGTCAAGAACAGTGAAGGAAATCATTCTAAGTCCCTGAAGCCTTGAGAACAAGGAGGGGAAAAAAAGTCAATATGACTCAACACAGAGAGGGAGAAGGGAAATAGTACGAGATAAGACAGAAGGTAGGTATGGAAATTCTCACAGAGCAGGAGGTTTTTAAAGAGCACTCTAGATGCAGAATACAGAATGAACTCTTGACAGGCAAAAAAAAAAAAAAAGTAGATGCAAGAACAGTTAGGAGACTACTGCAGTAGTCCTGGGACAAGGAAATGATTATTACTTGGAGCTGGATATGGAAGGCAATAGAAATGGAGATGTGGATAATACTTAGGGATACTTAAAAGGAAGAATCAAAATTATTGATAGAATTGAATATAAGAGATGAAGAAAAAAGAGGTATGAGGGATGATTCCAAGATTCTGGCATATCCTCTTGATGGATAGTGCTACCATGAACTACAATATAGAAATCTAGGGTAATACCAGAACAGGGGGTAAAAAAAACAGTAGGGGATATGGTATAAAATGAACAGCAAAAGAGATTCTTGCTTCAGTGCTGAAAAAATTATAGGAATAGGAAGAATAAGATCCAAAATATAGCAGAGAATGAGACCAGTAGTTCTTTGGTTTATCTTCTGGGAGTGTTTTAATCTTGAGAAAGGAAGGTATAAGAAAAAGATGTCGAAAGAAACAAAAAGAGAAAGGGACTTTGGCTCGTTAGATTAATATAAGATTAGTAATTAGTATTGGGTTAGTGTAAGTGTTATTATAATATACAGAATTTGGATGCATTTCCTTTAACGTTAGGTTGTTTTTTTCCATCAGTTCTTATCCCTAAACTGTGACCTTGCCTGAACTTGGAGAGCAGTCCCACGACAAATAAACCTGGTATCTCAGTGCAATTAATAAAAGGAAGGATTACTGTTCAGCCATTCTAAACTGCACCTTGTTCCTCTCTTATATGAATGGGACTTGGAGATTTTCCCAGGCTTCTTGGGGATGGGACGCACAGGAAGCAATTGGAGCCTTCCAAAGGCACTAGAAAGGCTGAGGAGAGGACCTTTGGGCCAGCGTCTAGACCATAGGTATAGAGCAGCATTAGAGAGGACTGGTCATCTATGAGTGCTGAGAAGGCTCTGATGAACACTCGGGAAGTGGGCTACTCCATATGTTACACTGGATCACCAAGGTGAGCACTCACCAGACAGGGCAACGGGATAACTACTGGAAGAGAGGTGGCTAAAGTGACCAGAAAATGCCCCGGTGAGTAACAGCACCAGCAGAAATTTTTCTCGACTAGTACAATGTCCCTCTTATACATCAAATGCCATCTTGAGAAGGAAAGGAGGAAAGACATGTAAATAGAAAATTGAGCATTTTGCTTAAAGTGACTATTTCCATTATCACATTGAGCTTAGACTGTGTGATTTACTGAGTAAGATCTCCCTTCTCTCTCACAGTTCATGAGGTTCAAGAGGAAGATCAAACAACTTAAAGACATAATAAAGAAATGTTTTTTTCCTTATATAGCTGAACATGCAGCAAGTAAATTTAAGCCTTTGCTTTTAAATATGGGATAAAATTGAAGATTCATTACTCAGGCAAAGATTCATTGACCGATGAATACCATGGACATCTTTTAATCTTACATCTTTTAATGTGTCTTACTTCAATAGGATTTTGTCTACAAAAGTAAAGTTAGAGGTACTATAATAACATGGGGAGTGACACTCCTGGTGCAAATCCTCAGCTCTTGATAGAGGTATTAGACGCCAGATCTTTACAACTGCATGTATTTTATGATTAAGTTTTTTTGCAAAAATCACTAGAAAAATCTTTATAAATGTAAGAGGAAATTGTTTATTTGCAATTCAATTTTTGAGAGAATTGTCAGTGATTTATTTCCATTGCTTCCACATCCATTTATATGTGTGTATGAATGTATTAATTATACTAAAGAGCTTCTTGATGAGGGTGAAGGAGGACAGTGAAAGAGCTAGCTTAAAACTAAATATGAAAAAGTCTAAGATCATGGCATCTGGCCCTATTACTTCATGGCAAATAGAAAGAGAAAAGGTGAAAGTAGTGACAGATTTCTCTTCTTAGGCCCTAAAATCATGGCAGCTACAGCCATGAAATCAGAAGACATTTGCTTCTTGGAAGAAAATCAATGACAAACCTAGACAGTGTGTTGAAAAGCAGAGACATTACTCTGCTAACAAAGGTCCATATAGTCAAGGCTATGGTCTCCCCAGTGGTTATGAACAGTTGTGAATGCTGGACAGTAAAGAAGGCAGAAAGCTGAAGAATTGATTCCTCTGAACTGTGGTACTGAAGAAGACTCCTGAGAGACCCTTGGACAGCAAGGAGATCAAACCAGTCAATCTTAAAGGAAATCAATCCTGAATAGTCCTTGGAAGGACTGATGCTGAAGCTGAAGCTCCAGTATTTTGGTGATCTGATGCAAATAGCTGACTCATTGGAAAAGTCTCTGATACTGGAAAAGACTGAGGGCAGAAGGAGAAGAGGGCATCAGAGGATGAAATGACTGGGTGGCATCACCAATGCAATGGACATGAACTTGGGCAAACTTTGGGAGATGGTGAGAGACAGGGAGGCCTGGAGTGCTGAAGTCCATGGGGTTACAAAGAAACACAACTGGGCAACTGAACTATGACAACAACAATGTATGTATCATATGACTAAGTGCATGATTTCTAGGTATAGAAATGTAGTCACAAGCAGATTCTTTTTCCTCAAAATTCCTAAGGCTTTACAATGAAATATTGCTGAAATATATATAAGCTTTATTGACAGATGGTCTCCTATCTTTCTGAGACCTTGCAGTAAAGAAAAACAAGATACCTAGTCTTATGGATTTGGGTCCCCCCACCCAATTTATGTTGGAAGTCTTAAGCCTCTGATGTTTGATGGTGTCTGGAGATGGGACTTTGGGAGGTAATTAGGTTTATGTGAGGTCATGAGGGTAGGGCCCCATGATAGAATTAGTATCCTTACAAGAAGAGGAAGAGACTATAGCTGTCTGTCTCTTGTCCAAGTGAGGACACAGTGAGAAAGGGGCTGTCTACAAGCTAGAAACAGAGCCCTCCCTAAGGACCTGTCCATACTGACACCCTAATCTTGGATTTCCCAGCCTCCAGAATCTAAGAAATAAATATCTGTTGTTTAAGCCCCCCAGTCTATGGTATTTGGTAACAGTAAATCAAACTGACCAAGCTTGGGCATGTATGTGCTTAGTCACTCAGTCATGTCCAGCTCCTTGCGACCCCTTGGACTATAGCCCACTAGACTCTTCTGTCCATGGGTGTTCCTCAGGCAAGAATACTGGAGTGAGTTGCTATGCCCTCCTTCAGGGGATCTTCCTAACCCAGGGATCAAACCCATGTCTCCTGCATTGCAGGCAAATCCTTTACCATCTGAGCCACTGGGGAAGTCCACATCTAATCAAAGAGAGTTAGTAGGTGCAATTTCCTACTCTTCCAGGACACTTTCCTAATGGCATAGAAGGAGTGAAGGGAACCCCATAATTATCTGTCTTGTTTGACCAGAGGAGGGGCCACATTTATATTAGCAGGTCTAGCTATAAAAATGGTGTGTTAAGTGCAGTGGTCTTTATACATCCTTTTACTTTTGACCATCAGAGAAAATTGGTCATAGGACCTTAAGTTTTATGGTGTTAGCTGGGTTTAGTCTGGCCAAGAGTGGCAAGGCAATAGGAAATATATTTCCTGATCATATCAAGGATGATCCAGAGCTATGGATTCCAGAGCCAACTAATCCCCCAGGTCACCTAAAGCATAAAACTAAAAGCCAATCACATACTTAATGTTTCTAAAATTATGATGGTCTTTAATTCAGCTGGTTATATGATAACCAAATTGCTTAAACTCATTTAATATCTAAGTCTTCTTGGCTTGAATTTCTCTTGTTGATTGGTGACCAAAAAATTTCCATTTTAACATGATGCTTGAGGAGCCCTAGGCCTCAGGGAAAAAGATTTGTTATAGCCAATCAGAACTGAAAAAACATATGCAGATAAAAACATATGAATAAATTAAGATAAGGACATATTTATAATTTTGTTTCTTTTTTTACTTTGTTTCATGAACAGTTTTATAAGTCAGTGGAATTTCTGCAAATCCACTATTATTGAATGTTTTATATTATTTTATCATATTTGGATCATATTATTGTACTATAAAATCCCTATTTTTGGACATGTAAACTAATTTTAACATTGTATGCTATAGATGTTATTACATAAATGTATACATAAAACATATGCATTATAAATACATATATATATATTGCAAGTTCTAGTAGATAACTGACCTTGCACATATATCATTGTCAATGTCTCTGATTACATTTGTAATATAGATTCCTAAATGTAGAGGTCTTGGGTCAAATAATATTTCTTTTATAAACTTTCTAAAACCTAGATCTAAATTGCTTTTAGAAAGGTTTTGTCTTATTTTTATTCTAATTATTTCTAATAGCAGTATTCACTTAATTTTTTTATTCTCCAGTACTTCTGTTATAAAACTTTATTAAGTATAACTTGGAACTGAGACACTAGAACTGTGTCATATATTCTGTTAAGGTGCAATACTTTTAAATAAAAGTATGAGTGAGTGAGTGAAGTCGCTCAGTCGTGTCTGACTCTGTGGCCCCATGGACTGTAGCCTACCAGGCTCCTCGGTCCATGGAATTCTCCAGGCAAGAATATTGAAGTGGGTTGTCATTTCCTTCTCTAGGGGATCTTCCCGACCCAGGAATTGAAGCCGGGTCTCCTGCATTGTAGCAGACACTTTCCCCTCTGAGCTACCAGGGAAGCCCAGATAAAAGTATACTGCTTAACAAATAGGTTTACTGACCTTGTTATTTGTATTTAATTCCAAATTGGTTAAAATTGACAGAGTTTAAGAAAGAATCTTAAAATAAGATGGGAAAAGTGTGACCTATTGATGAAAATATTATTAAGGTTTTAATCCTCATTAGTTTGAGATGAAACCAAGTTGAACTTATTAATGCATAGAATACATGAGACTTTTTGACTTGTAACATCAAGGATTTATAAAAATTCATGTATAGAATTTAAAGTAAAATGTATAGGATAAATGAACTGACCTTTATTCTGTTTTATACCATGAAATTTTTAGGGGGGCATTATTGGTTTTATTTAGTCCATAACATAAAGTATTATTTCAGAATAAAATTTTAATATATTTATTAAAGATATATTCTACATTATTAAGCAGTTATAGGAATATAAAAGTTGAATAAGAATCAAATATAGATATTTTAAATGTAATATTCTGTGTTATCACTATGTTCTATGTTCTATTAATAATTAGGTGCTTACTCTGATTTTGATAAAAGAAATGTTCAGGAATAAAATATTGTTGATGTTGATTAACTGCAGTAGTTTCCTAGAGACATGACATTTTATTCCTTCTGTTAGGCAGGTGTGTGCATGTCTTAGGCGAGGATAAGGCAATTTAGCTGTGGTTGTGTGTTTGATTAGATTTACTTAATATGCACTTTTTCTCTATAAAGACAAATTTTATGTATATTAATAGCATACTTATTTCTGAAAACTTCTGAGCCTTTATTTTATGCTATCTTCTCATTAACAGTTTTAGTTTTGGATAAGGAAACAAGCTGCTTCCCTAAATATGTGAACATACCATTTCAAAATATGTTTTCTATCATTTACCTATGATAAACATATTTTGCACCAGTAGAATCAGTGCATTGCCCTTTTCATTGTTATTAGACAATTATTTTTCTGTGCATTGTTTGGCTCGAAAGTACCAGTTTGATGATTACATATTTGAATTTGTTCACAAAGTAAGAAAATAATAGATTCTTTTGAAATAATAACAATTACAGGTAGCATTCAGAGCCAGGCATTTTTGCTTCACATATAATAATACATTTAATATCCACAGGAAATTTGTGAGACAATTATATCTACGTTCTATAGTCTAAGAAAATGAGGCCACAGAGAGGCTGTGTTGCTCAGCCAAGAACATATAACTATGAAAGAGTGAAGTTAGTATTTCATCCAGGCTCTTAACCATATTCCCTTATGTTTCACACCCTCAGGTACCCAGGTAGGCATCTCCGGCTACATTGTCATTCTTGTCAACTCAGTCACCAGTACTTATCATTTGCACCTTCTCATATCTCTCTCATCCATACCTATGACATATTTGGTACTCTAATTTAGGCTGTCATCACATTTTGCCTTGATATCTGAATAACATCTTCAATATCTTCAATTTCCAATTCTTTTAAATACAGACATCAGAATAACTTTCTTGACTTGCCCTCATAATCAAAGCACTCAACAACTAGAAACATAAGGAAACTTTTCAACCTTATAAATGGCATCTGTGAAAAACCGATAGCTAACATTACACTTGGAGAAGGAAAATGGCAACCCACTCCAGGATATTTGCCTGGGAAATCCTATGGACAGAGCATCCTGGTGGGCTACAGTTCTTGGGGTCACAAAGAGTCAGACACAACTTAGTGACTAAACAACAACATCATACTTAATGGTGAAAAATAAAACCACTGAGGTTTTCTCTTGCTTCTTTAATATCTTACTAGAAGATTAGCCAGGGCAATTAATTAAGAAAAATAAATTAAAAGCATCCATATTAGAAAGGAAGAAATGTTTTAGAAAAATCTATTTGCAGATGACATGATCTTATCTATAGAAAATCCTAAGAAAAGCACTAAAAAAAAAAAAAAAACTATTAACTAATAGTTCAGGAAGGTTTCAAGATACAAGGTCAGTACACAAAAGTCCATTGTATTTCCATATACTTCAATGAAAAATCTAAAAATGAAATCAAGAAAAATAATTTCATTAACAATACTATCAAGAAGAGTAAAATACTTAGAGAAAACTTAACAAAAGTTACAAAACCTATAGTCTGAAAGCTATAAAACACTGCAGATACAGAAAAATGAATTTTATACTTTAAATTGGTAAATGGTATAATATGTGAGTTATATCTCAATGAAGCTAGTAATATATAAAATTATACCTTTTTTTAAGTACTCCCTTCTCATAATCCTTCAAGGGTTGCAAATTTAAGTCAGAACACCTGTGCACACACTCAGGTGTTATGTTCTCGACTTTCCAAGCTCTTATAATCTGGACTTTGCAGTTTTGTCCTTTTGTGGGTCCATTCAAACTGTGTGAAAACTAAGTATGACTGTTACTCGTGTGTGTGTGTTCTAGTTGCTCAGTCATGTCCAACTCTTTGCATCAGGCTCCTCTGTCCATGGAATTCTCCAGGCAAGAATACTGAAGTCAGTAGCCATTCCCTTCTCCAGGGGATCTTACAACCCAGGGATTGAACCTGGATCTCCTGTATTGCAGGCAGATTCTTTACTGTTGAAGTCATCAGGGAAGCCCAACTGTCATATGCCACATATTTTCTCTCCTTCATGCCTTCTCTAAACAAGATATTTATCTCATCTTTCCATTCAAATCTTTTAGTCTCATCTACTATGCCATTTCTTTTCTGAAAGAGGTGATTTTTTATCGGTGCTCAATTGTTCTCTCTCCTCTGAGCCTTCTTAGCAGACTACCACTGTACCTCCGATAGCATTGGTCACTTCCTGTTTTCTAGCATGGTTGAATCAACTTTACACAAAGTCCTTGAGGACAAGGTCCTTTCGTAATATTTATTGTTTCACCTCCCACAAATACTAAGACAACATGCATTATGTTGCACAATAAACATTTTGAATGAGTTAATCATTTATTAAAGAATCACAGAGAAAATGAATAAATTGAAATAGTAAACAAATGATCCTGGGAGTGAATGAATCTTACTTTTTCTTTAATCTTTCTAAGCGTGTTTCATGGCTATATGTTCAGGGTCTTAATTGCAAGAAATAGAATCGACTGTGATTAGGCGGAAAATGAATTTTTAAAATTACATTCTCAGAATCTCCAAAATGGCCAGAGAGCCATGATTTTTAGCAGTCTTGTCGGAAACAAAACCCAGTCAGAGAACAGAGGTGACGTAGAGGAAACACCCTCCCTGCCAGCTACTCAGTACTTAAGAGAGTCAAGATTGGATCACAAAGTCTATTAACATCACCCCCTAAAGAACTGGTCACAAGTCTCAGTTAGATTTTACAGAGTTAATGTGTATTTTCCTAGCACCCACTGTGAATACTACTCCTTTCAGAATCTATTGCTTGTGAAAAGCTAAAAATGTTTAGCAAAGCATGAAAGAGCTCCAGTCATTCTTCAGTGGTCACCAGATCACTTTTAAGCATAAAAATTTTAAAGGTGTCATAGACCTTATATCTATTATTATGGATAGACATTAATCTCATGAAGAGTGAGGTACTGAAGGTTGAAGGTCTGTAATTACCCACCATCTAGATACACTGTCATAAGCCAGGAAGATGCAGTCCCTAGGTTTCTGTGTCAGTGAACTGAGCACCTTACAAGGTAATACTCCACAGAAATCAGAATCCAGAATCAGCCCTTGGATTTTTATGCTGACTTTGCCTGGGGGTGGAAGAGGAAGGATGACAGCTCAAGTTAAGCATGAGTGCATTGGACATCAAGCAGTCTCCCTTATCAGTCATTAAATGAGGACAGAAATTTTGTGACAAGGATGACCTTCAAGAAAATGACCCAGGGTATTTGATTATAATATCAATTGGTCTTAGAAAAGTTTCCTCTTTAATAATTTCCTTTGTGAATAACTGACATATTTTCATGCAGTTACTCACTGCAGTAAAAAAAAAAAAAAACTCAGATGTATATTCTAGTCTTTTATCCTGTATGCAAGACAGCAAGAGACACTGATGTATAGAACAGTCTTTTGGACTCTGTGGGAGAGGGAGACGGTGGGATGATTTGAGAGAATGGCATTGAAACATGTATAATATTATATAAGAAACGAATTGCCAGTCTAGGTTCAATGCAGGATACAGGATGCTTGGGGCTGATGCACTGGGATGACCCAGAGAGATGGTATGGGGAGGGAAGTGGAAGTGGGGTTCAGGATTGGGAACACGTGTACACCCGTGGCAGATTCATGTTGATGTATGGCAAAACCAATACAGTATTGTAAAGTAAAATGAAAAAAAAAAAAAGAAGCAGAGACATTACTTTGCCAACAAAAATAAATAAATAAATAAATAAAATGTAATAGTCTACACACTCCCAAAGCTTGAAATAGTAAAGCCTGATCATGCTGAAAGTGAAATTGTGAAATCATCTGATCTCTTTTAAACCTTGGTTTCCTCAACTCCAAAATAGATAAACTAAGAATGTATCATCTGATGGTCATGAAGACTGAATTAAAAGAGATATATGTAGAGGATATAAGAGAGTATCTGGCTCAGAGTGGGCAATAAATAATTGGTTTTGTTTTTGTTTAGTCCCTTTGTCATGTCCAGCTCTTTGTGACTCCCATGGACTGTAGTACGCCAGGCTTCCCTGTCCTTCACCATCTCCCAGAGTTTGCTCAACTCATGTCCATTGAGTCGGTAATGCCATCCAGCCATCTGTCCTCTGTTGTCCCCTTCTCCTCCTGCCTTCAATCTTCCGCAGCGTCAGGGTCTTTTCCAATGAGTTAGCTATTCTCATCAGGTGGCCCAAGTATTGGAGCTTTGGCTTCAGCATCAGTCCTTCCAATAAATATTCAGGATTGATGTCTTTTAGGATTGACTGGTTTGATCTTTTCGCAGTCCAAGAAACTCTCAAGAGTCTTCTCAACACCACAGTTTGAAAGCATTAATTATAATTGGTGGCCAGAATTAATTACTTTAAGCATAACATATATCAAATGAATTAATATTTGTAATTGTTTATTTTTCCTATTTAATAGTTTTTTGTGCATTATCTAAAGAAATAACAGAGGCATTGTGCTCAGCATTTAACAGGTGGAAAACTGAGACAAAAGTGTTATTTAACAAAGAAGAATAGGAAAAACAGGGCTACAATTCTAATATAATTACACTCTCTCTACTAATGGGGAGGGTGAGAGCAGTATGCAGAGAGGATGAAAAGAGTCATATTATAATTGGCATAAGAAATAAATAGACAAATTGAAAGAGGATAAATTGATATTTAATGTAAGAAGCTCTTACACAGTGTTTTCTTTATAAAATTATATATTTCTTGAGTATTAAAAGGTATCCATTTCTAATTACCCCTGGTATATCTTTGTCAAATAACAATAGTGCATTTTAAAATCCTTTATAAACTGCCCATATGAGAGAAATGTAGCTTGTCCCCATATCTAACCTCATTTTTTTTATGCACTAGAATTTTTTTGCGAGCACAGGGAACTACTTCAAATTCTATCTTTGCCTGAAGATAGGTATAACCATGGGATAAATGTCTGGCTAATGGAATAGATAAGAAATGTATGCAAATTCTGGGCAGTGCTTCTAAAGTGAGAGAACTAACTTTCCATTTCCTCTGTTACTCATCTGGTTGGTCAGAATGTGACCTGACAGCAGGAGGCAGAAGAGCTTTCTTGGTCCATGAGATGGAAGCTGCCTGTTGAGGAAGCAGAGCGACAAGATAGAAGGAGTCTAGACCTCTGACAATTTAGAGTATGAGAGCCTCCACACCAGTTTAGAATATTATATGAAAGACAGAGTTAGATTTTAGTTAGAATACTGCTGACCTGGTAGCAGCATTTTAAATGATATATTTATTTATTTTTAATTTTGTATTGGACTATACTTGACCAACCTAGATAACATATTAAAAAGCAGACATTACTTTGCCAACAAAGGTCCATCTAGTCAAGGCTATGGTTTTTCCAGTAGTTATGTATGGATGTGAGAGTTGGACTGTGAAGAAAGCTGAGTACTGAGGAATTGATGCTTTTGAACTATGGTGTTGGAGAAAACTCTTGAATCCCTTGGGCTGCAAGGAGATCCAACCAGTCTATCCTAAAAAAGATCAGCCCTGGGTGTTCATTGGAAGGATTGATGCTAAAGCTGAAACTCCAATTCTTTGGCCACCTCGTGCAAAATGTTGACTCATTGGAAAAGACCCTGATGCTGGGAGGGAATGGGGGCAGGAGGAGAAGGGGATGACAGAGGATGAGATGGCTGGATGGCATCACCAACTCGATGGACAAACTCCGGGTAAACTTGGGTAAACTCCGGGCGTTGGTGATGGACAGGGAGGACTGGCAAGCTGCGATTCATGGGATCGCAAAGAGTCGGACACGACTGAACGACTGAACTGAACTGATACTTGATTTACAGTGTTATGTTAGTTTTATATATATAGAAAACTGATTCAGTTATACATACATTTTTTTCAAATTGTTTTTCCATTTAGGTTATTACAGAATAATGAACAGAGTTCCTATGCTGCACAAGGTCCTTGTTGGTTATCTAAGTATGAAAGTGAAAGTTCATGAAAGTTAAGTCGCTCAGTCGTGTCTGACTCTTTGCCACTCCATGGACTGTAGCTCACCAAATTTCTCCATCCATGGGATTCTCCAGGCAAGAATACTGGAGTGGGTTGCCTTTTCCTTCTCCAGGAGATCTTCCGGACCCAGAGATGGAACACAGGTCTCTCGTTTGCAGGCAGACGTTTGAACCTCTGAGCTACCAGGGAAGCCTATTTTAAGTATAATAATATGTATATGTCAGTCCCCAATTCCCAATTTAGCCCTTCACTCCACCTTTCCCCATGATAACCATAGGTTTATTTTCTAAGTTTGTGACTCTGTTTTGTAAACAAGTTAATTTGTATCATTTTTTCTAATTCCTTATATCAACAATGCTATATATATTAGTCTTTCTCTTTCTGACTTCACTCAGTATGATAATCTCCAAGTCCATCCATGTTGCTGCAGTGGCATTATTTCATTCTTTTTAATGGCTGAGTAGTATTCTGTTGTATATATGTACCATATCCTTTTTATCTTTTTCTCTGTTGATGTACATTTAGCTTGCTTGCTTCTTTGTCTTAGCTATTGTAAACAGAACTGCAAGGAATACTGGGCTGCATATATCCTTTCAAACCATGTTTTTCCCACAGTATATGCCCAGGAGTGGGATTGCTGGATTTTATGTTAGCTCTATGGTTAGTCTTTTAAGGAATCTCCATAGTGTTCTCCATAGTGTCTACACCAATTTACTTTCTCACCAACAGTGCAGGAGAGCTCCCTTTTCTCCACACCATCTCCAGCATTTATTGTTTGTAGACTTGATGACGACCATTCTGATGGGGGTGAGGTAATATCTCATTGTAGTTTTGGTTTGCATTTCTCTAATAATTACCGATGTTGAGCATCTTTTCATGTGCCTCTTGGCCATCTGTTTGTTTTCTTTGGAGAAATGTCTGTTTAGATCTTCTGCGCATTGTTTCATCAGATTGTTTATTTTTAAATATTGAGTTGAAAGCACTTTTTATAAATTTTGGAGATTAGTTCCTTGTTGATTGCATCATTTGCAAATATTTTCTCCCATTCTATGGGTTATCTTTTTGTTTTGTTCTTGGTTTCCTTTTGAGTTTAATTAGGTCCTATTTATTTTTGTTTTTATTTCCATTACTCTAAGAGATGAAATGAAAAAGATTGCTGCAATTTATGTCAAAAATTGTTCTGCCTATGTTTTCCTCTAAGAGTTTTATAGTATCCAGGCTTACCCTCTGGAGAAGCAAATGCAACCCACTCCAGCACTCTCATCTGGGAAGTCCCATGGGAAGAGGAGCCTGGCGTGTTACAGTCCATGGATTTGCAGGGTCAGACATAATTTAGCAACTGGAAACAACAAAACAAAATCTTATATATTTAGATCTTTAACTCATTTTGATTTTATTTCATGTGTATGGTGTTAGATAATTAAAAAATGAAATAAAAATAAATAGTATTTTAATACAGTACAGTATAGTTTACTTTTTCTACTATTGCTATCGTAACTATTACTATTGTATGTATACCCTTTATTGTAGAAGTATAGAGTGCTGTTAGTACAGGTTATCAGACATCAGCTAGACCAGTATCTTCCCACCTTTATCCTGTATTTGTTAGTGAAGAAACTAAGTCCCCAAACTAACAATTTATGGGATTTTAAATAAATTGCCTAATTGCAGTTTAACATGATTTAACAGATTTAGGTTACTGTTTTTCTTTTGCTTCTCCATTCAAAAGTTAAAAACAAAAGCATATAATGTCAGTGGTATGAATGTCGTATCTGTATTACTTGCTTTACCTATATTACTTGTTCCAAGGATTTAATTTTGAAATAATTTAAGAATATAAATATCCATGAAAATTGCTTCTTTAAAAATCTAGTTTTAAAACAATATGTATTCTATGACCCAGTTTTTGTTTATGTGTGTGTATGTATATTTGTACAGATGTATCTATGTATATTCCAATAAAAGTTCTTATGGAAGAACATTCTTCCATCACTTCTCAGTAATGCTTTCTGGGATCAGAGTTGAAGACAATAAGGAAAGAACTCTAACTTTTCTCTTTGTACACTCCTGTACTAATTGAATTTTTCAATGATTCTCAAAACTTTTATAATCTATGAAATTTGCTTTGCCAATTTTATATGATCCCATCAAAAACAGCAAGAAAAGAAGCCAAAACTTGAGAACATAAATACAACTAAATCCATATTAATTATTTAAACCTGTCCTTAACTTTATGTAGTTAAAACATAGCTGAATGGAGCAAGGAAAAAAAAAAACTCTATATACAGAGCACTAGAGCAATAATGAGTAATCTAATAGTGATTACTCCTTACTCAAGAGACAATCAGTTTAAGAATAGTGTAATTGATTGTCAAGGTGTATCATCAAACACTGGGTCAGAAGGTATAAGGGTGCTATCTTCCTCACTGTAAATTGTAGAATGAAAAAGTGGAGGGGGAGGAAGACAAAGAGAAGAACAGGAAGAACAGAAGAAAGAGGAGGATAAGGGAAGATTAGAGAAAATAAAATATAATCAGTTTTTATTAAACAATCCCATGTAGAGATTATTTGAAAATAAAACAGTAAACATCACCTCACTAGGCAAGGTTTTAAGTACTCAGTGAGTAAAACAAATACATGTGTTCTTGTTATGATTTAAGATTTTTCTCAATCATGTGAAAACTTGTATAAAGTATGGAACTTTAATATAATAGTATGTAGAATTAGAGCTTTAGTATTTTCAGTAATTTTAATTTGTTTTAAAGAAAATCTTCCAAGTACAAAGCAACCTACTATGAGTTTTGCCTATTTTTGTTTTATGTGTCAAATTTTTTATGGAATTAAAGAAATGATGAAGGGAAAATTGGTGAAAGCTATTTTTTTTTTTACAAAGTACCAAATTTACAATGTACAGAAGACACAAATAAAACACTGACCTAGAGAATTAGCCTATAAATATGATAGTTCTTACATTCATGGAAGATAGGTAATATGACTCATCTTCTGATTAAACTGACTATGGGAAGTTGTGAAGAAATTAATATTCTGTGTGTTATTCATAAAATGAGTATGTTTATACATTTTGAGAGGGATAATGAGCAAAGTTCTTTACTTTAAATCAGTATGGCTTGAAAAGAAAATAAAAGTTAAATCAGTGATATTTATAAAAAAAATTTAAGATCTACATATTATATTTTCTAACAAGGTTGTGGGAAATGAATGAGGAACTATAAAATACCTAGAAATAAAAAGCAGAAATGATGCATTTTTCTAAATGAATATATTTTGTTACAAAATAGGACAAGTCTCAATAACGTTATTTCTTTTCTTGGTTAAATTTCAGTTCTGTTGAATCATATGGGAACAAAGATTAGGCTGGAATTTTTTTTAAGAGGGCAAGGGAGGATACAGGCACAAAAACCACCAGAGCCATTCTGAAGGAGATCAGCCCTGGGATTTCTTTGGAAGGAATGATGCTAAAGCTGAAGCTCCAGTACTTTGGCCACCTCATGTGAAGAGTTGACTCATTGGAAAAGACCCTGATCCTGGGAGGGACTGGGGGCAGGAGGAGAAGGGGGCGACAGAGGATGAGACGACTGGATGGCATCACTGACTTGATGGATGTGAGTCTGAGTGAACTCCAGGAGTTGGTGATGGACAGGGAGGCCTGGCGTGCTGCAGTTCATGGGGTCGCAAAGAGTCGGACACGACTGAGCGACTGAACTGAACTGAACTGAATTAAAATCGTTAACTTCCAATGCAACCCAATACTTCTAAAATTTATTTTTTCAAGATTCAAACAAAAAATCTAGAACTCACATAAAGCAATGGTTAATTAAAAGAAAAAATCCTAAGGAAATAATAGTTTCTGAAACAGAGTAAAATGTCTTTCTATGTAGGTAATTAAGCTATAGAAGAAAAACAAAGGTTTAATTCTGAATAACAGACAATTAAATGAAAATTATAATGCAAGCATATTACAGAATTCTATTAAATCCTACTTCTTGTGAGTTTATCTTTATATATATTTCAGTTGAGTGATATAATTGGCATGTTAATAACATGTTTTCTATTTTTGTCCTAGAAAAAGAAGAAAAGCAGAAAAAGGAGATAATGAAGAAACAGCTGTTACACAGTCATTTTTCTATGAACCTTACCTGGAAGGAGAACCGCTTCTATATGATTCATTTCAAGGTACCAATAACATCACTTAGCAATTATCTTCTGTTATAGTGCTAATATACCTAGATAGAGTAATCAGTCTTTATGCCATCTTAGTATAAATTTAGTTTTTAGTAAAAATACCCTAAATGTGTGCATGTGCTTGTGTTTATGTAGATGAGAAACAGAACATTTTATTAATTATTATGTGTTAAGAGAATGTTCAGAAGATTTGTGCAATAGAGATAACAAGTTTTAATAAAATAAAGTACAATGAAGAAGAGAAATACTGCAATTTAAGTAGTAATCAAATACATAAAGTAACTAGATGATAAGATGCTAGCTTGAAATACAGTCAAGTTCTAAAGTTTTTTATTTCTTTCTCAATATAATAGTTTTTTTTGAAGATGACTATATGCTTAGGTAAAAACATCACAGGATTTTTAACAGTTCTTATATATCATAATTCTACTTTAATTAAGGAATTTGTGATATATCAAAAGTGTAACTAATCTAGGTACATAAGGAAATGGGAACTTTATGATGACTCTTCTTAGTACATCAATATATTCATTCATTATATGTGAGTGAGTGAGTGAAGTTGCTCTCTCGTGTCTGATTCTTTGCAACCCCATGGACTGTAGGAGCCTACCATGCTCCTCTGTCCATGGGATTTTCCAGGCAGGAGTACTGGAGTGGGTTGCCATTTCCTTCTCTTCATTATATGTACATCAATATATTCCTTATTGATCACAAACTATACTCCAGACACTATTTAGTTCTAGGCATACAACTGTGAAGAAGATAAACAGTCTTTGGCCCATGCATTTTCTTTTCTATTGAGAATAAGACAATGAACAAACGTGCTAATGAACAAAACAGTTTCAAATTGTCCTGAGTTCTATAAGAGATAGAACCAAGGTATTGTGCTGGAAACCAATGCTGGAAAGGATGGGTGGTTATTTTCAAAATCTTCTAATAAGAAACTCAGGGAATTCTTCTTTGAACACGTGATGTTTCAGCAGAGACCTACAAAACAAAAATAAACTGGTTCTGTCAAAATTCCTGGGGAATCAGTTTCCTTGATTTGATATGTGTAGTCAGGGTGTAGTAACCAAGAGGGGAGAGGTTTGAGATGAAATTAGAAGGAGGAGAGGAGGGAGATACAGGCCCTACAAGTTTTGGTAAGAAGTATGTCTTTTAATCCAAGTGAAAAGAGAAATCATTGAAGAGTTTTAAGCCATTTTTTGACATAAATATCAATATTATTTGTCTTAGGTATGTACTAGTTCCTAGATGCCTCAGACTCCAATAACCTGTCTGACTCAAATCATAGGTAGTTAATATTATCCAAAGTGCAGAGAAAGAACAGGAAATTATGTCAGAAGAGGAGTTTGGGGTAGACTGAAGAGGATGGGTAATGAGAGTCCTTTATGATCCAATAAAGTTGGGGAAAAAAGATATCAAGTGAGAAAAAAAGCAAAGAATGAGACAGCTCTTCTGAAATCCAGTCAGAGGTGTGGAGTTAACTGAGGAGAAAGCCCAGTCAGAAAGGTTTTTTGCCCATTTCGATTTTGAACTCTGGAAAGTGTGACAACATGGGTCAGCCATGGCACAGAAAAAAAAAAAAAATGAAGTTATGGTATTGTTAGGCAGAAAGAGAACCTGAGCAAATGCTCAGGGCTTCCCTTGTTTCATAGGGCAAGGATGGGACTTGGAAGTGCCCACATGTCCCACAGACAAGCTGGAAGAGGATAGCTGAAACCAGAGCTTGGCGACTGGCTTGTGGGTGGCTACCCTGGGATGAAGCAAAGTGGCTGTGGTGCAAAAGCACAGCAAAGATAGCCTAATTTGGCACCAGATGGTTGGGCTTTTTAAAAATGGGATGGGGGGGACAACAAAGCTCTCAAGTGTCCAAGAGAACAATTCACATATTTATACTGCATCTCAGAACATAGTGCAGTAAGCCTGGGGGTGAAGAAGCCATTGCATAGCTGAGATCTGGGAGGACCCAGACATGCAGAGGTCACTCTAGGAGTCCCAGGTCTCCCCTCCATCTCTGCAGAGGCCAGAGACCCCCTTGTTGTCCTTCCCCACATTCCCAGTAGCCATTTTGAGATTTGCGAATGGCCGTCTATAAAACAAAGCACTTTCCCGGAACAATGTTCAAGCCAGAGTCTGAGATGCTATTAATTAGCCAGTTAAAATCTCCACCATGAATTCTGTCCTTGTTTGACAGGGTCAGGGCTTGTGAGGAAGATTAGATTTGTTAAAGATAATCAAGAACCTTCAATTACTCTATATGTTGGAGTTGTCCTGAGTGTAAATGTGCAGGAGGACCACAGCACTTAGATTTAATAATTATTCCATTTATTTCAGTTCACTGACTGTCTATATATAATTAGTGTACATTTACAAATACATGTTTATGAAGATTTGTGTACTGCTATTAGGAAGGTCTCTGAAATGAAGAGTATATTGAACCTGAGTAAGAAATCTTATCCATGGCCGACACTGTCACAGCCACCAACTGGTTCTGTAACCTGGGGCAAGTCATTTAATTTCTCTGGGCATTCATTTTCTCTGGAAAAAAAAAATGAGGAGACTGGACTAAATCATTGCTAAGGTCAATTTTGATTTCTGATGTCTATCATGCGAGTGCTAAAATGAGTCCTGCTGAGATGATGGTGGTTAGATTTGCATTAATCAAGAAACAATGATAATAAGTATAAAACCATTTAGTGAATTCAGGCCATTTGCCTGGCACAAAGTAAGTCATTTTATGTAGGTTATTTCTAATCATCTAAATAAACCTATGAGGAAATAGAAGTTCAGAGAGGCTGTAATTTGTTCTGTGCTGGGAAATGGCAAAGCCAGGCTTGCCACATCTTCTCTGAAGTTTCTGGATTAGATATTATGGTACTTATTATTCATCTCTCTATATTGCTTGATTTGAAGAGTCCACCTTCTAAGCATTTTTAAAATCCTGTCCTTCAAACTCCTTGTTTTATGAAGCCATTTTTATATTAATAGCATCAAGACAAGACAAACTCTACCCTGAATACCTGAAGAATACATTTAGCACTTATATATTTCATTGACTGTTTATATGTAATTAATAACATTTACGAATACATGTTTATGAAGATTTGTGTACTGCTATTAAGGGAGTTCTCTAAATGGAAGAGTTTTCTGAAATGAAGAGTGTGTGTGCATACATACATACACACACGTATAAATCTTCTGTAAATATCTCCAGTGTGCATGCATGCTCAGTTGCTAAATCATTTCCGACTCCTTATGACCCTGTGGACTGTAGCCCACCAGGATCCTCTGTCCATGGGATTTCCCAGACAAGAATACTGGAGTGTGTAGTCATTTCCTTCTCCAGAGGGTCTTCCTGACTCAGGGATTGAACCCATGTCTCCTGCATTGGCAGACAAGTTCTTTACCACTGAGCCACCAAAGAAGCCCATCTTCTATGCACTGCAACCAAATTGTATACGCTCTGAAGGAAGGCCAAGGACCCAGGTCAAGGAATGATCAGGAGGCGTGTGGTACCTCTGGGGATGGAATTCAGAGTGAGGTGGTTGAGTGATGCTAGAATCTCAGGAGTCACTCACTTCCAGGGTCATGCCATTGCAGGGCCATCTCACCCCCATCCTGGTCTTGGGCAGCGCAAAGCAGCTGGTGGATAAGTAGTTCACTGGGACCATTTGAAGTTCAGCAAGATTAGTTCTCAGCAGAGATACCAATGGAAGTTTGGCTGCACAATGAGATGCTGTGCGATGCCTAGAGAACCAAACTGGTGGAAACAAAACTGGTATCCAGAAAAATATAGAGCAGAGAAGCATTGGCGGTACAGTGGTGAGAATAACTGTCTTCCAGAGAGACAGAGAAGAGGCAAGCCAGGGCAGAGGGCCATTCCCTGGTAGCATATCCTTACAGTAGAATAATGGGTCACCAGGAGAGCTGAAACAAAGGTAAATGAACATGTCTTTCCATGCATTTATTTCCCAGGGCTAACCCCTACTGATACACTGTTATAAATGGAAAAGTTTCTGAAGCAACTACTGTGAGTTGTTTCAGGCTTTTGCCCACATGTGTTAGTCTCTAGGGCTGCCATAACAAAATACTACAGACCCAGTGGCTTAAAGAGCAGAAATTAATTTCCTCCATTTCTGGAGCCAAAAGGTCCAAGGTCAAGGTGTTGACATGGTTAGTTTCTCCTGAGGCCTCTCTCTTGGACAGAGATGGCTGTCCTCTCACTGTGGCCTCAGTCTTTTCTCTGGGAATGTGCCTCCCTATGTCCCTTGTGTGTCCACATTGCCCTTTCTTATAAGGATACCAGGCAGACTGAATTAGGGCTCTCTGTTCTGCTGCTGCTGCTGCCAAGTCGCTTCAGTCGTGTCCGACTCTGTGCGACCCCATAGAGGGCAGCTCAGCAGGCTCCCCCATCCCTGGGATTCTCCAGGCAGGAACACTGGAGTGGGTCGCCATTTCCTTCTCATGAAAGTGAAAACTGAAAGTGAAGTCACTCAGTTGTGCCCGACTCTTAGCGACCCCATGGCCTGCAACCTTCCAGGCTCCTCTGTCCATGGGATTTTCCAGGCCAGAGTACTGGAGTGGGGTGCCATTGCCTTCTTTGAGGGCTCTCTCTAGTGGCCTCATTTTTAGCTAGTTTCTTTCTTTCCAGTTTTATTGAGATATAATTGACATATGGCATTGTAGCACTGTATAAGTTTAAGGTATACATCATTAATGATTATCACAGTAAGTTTAGTAAATATTCATCACTTCATATAAATAAAAAATTAAAGAAAGAGGAAAATATGCTTTTTCCTTGTTATGTGAACTCTTAGGATGTGAACTCTTAACTTTCATGTATAATATAGAGCAGTGTTCATTATATTTATTATGCTATACATTATATCCAGGTACTTATTTTTATTTTGTGACTGGAAATTTGTGCCTTTTCACTGTCTTCATCCAATTCCCTTCTCCCCACTCTCTGTCTCTGATAACAACAGCAAGTGTCATCTCTTTTTCTATGAGTTAGGTTTTTTTACACACAACACTATGCTGGTTCCTAGTGCACGATGTAGTAGTGATTTAATATTTCTGTATGTTTCAAAATGAGCACCATGGGATAAGTCTAGTTACCATCTGTCACCATACAAATATATTACATTATTATTGATTATATTCCCACACCCTGCATTTCATACTTTTGATTCTTTCATTTTGTAATGGAAAGTTTGTACTTGTCCATCATCTCTCTCTCTCCTCCACCCATCCCTCTCCTCCATCCATCCCATCCCCCTTATGGCAACAAACTTGATTGGATTCGGGTTCACTCTAATGGCCTCATTTTAATTCAATCACTTTTTGTTAAAAGTCTTATATACAAATAGTCACATTCTAAGGTACTAGGGATTAGGCTTTTAACATATGGATTTGTTGGGGAACATAATTCACCCCATAATACCATGGATTTAGAAAATTAGAAGCTTTCACATTGGTACATGTCCTTGTAGTTGCTACCAGAATGTCACACACATTAATAGATGATAAGAACAGTTGACTCTTGAACAATGAATGGATGAGGGATGCCAACTCCTGTGCAGTTGAAGATCTGCTTATAACTTTATAGTTTATCCTCTGTATCTGTGGTTCCCTATCAACAGATTCAGCCAAACTCTGATCTTGTAATACTGTGGTATTTGTTGAAAAAAAAGTCTGGATATTAGTGTTATGAAACCAGATTTGGGTCCTTTCTCCAATGCACAACAAAGTAGTCTCCTAATGCCAGATTATGGTGAAGGAAAGAACAGATTTATTGCCAGACCAAGCAAAGTATACTGTTAACTAATGCTCAAAGGACCTGAACTCCTTGATGGATTTCAGGGAAAAGGTTCTTAAAGGCAAGCTAAGGAAGAGAGTTTCACAGTATGTAATCAGCTCATGCACAATTCTGTGATAGGTTGATAGTGAAGTAACAGGGTTATATTAAAGAGGTTAATGTCATCAGTCCTCAGGTTCCATCTAGTCTGGGGGCTATGTGTTCTTGGTCATCATGCAGGGGGGTGGTTTATTAGATTGGTACAAAAGTAACTGTGGCTTTGGACTATGAATTTTAAATCATTATAACTAGGCTCAAACATATCTTTATTAATCAAAATAGGAACCATTACAATCAACACATTTTTTGCCAATGAGAAATAAATTTGTTTATTCCTCTAGTGGTAAAGTCCATGCTTTGGGATTCAGCAAACTCTTAGAAAACATTTTCTGCCTCCTGCTGGTTGTGAAAGTGTTTTCCCTGCAACAAGTTATCCAGATGCTTGAAGAAATGATAGTTGGTTGGTAAGAAGTCAAGGGAATATGTTGGATGAGGCAAAATTTCATAGCTCAATTCCTTCAACTTTTGAAGCTTTGGTTGTGGGAGGTGTGGTTGGGCGTTGCCATGGAAAAGAATCAGGCCCTTTCTGTTGACCAATGCCAGCTGCACGCATTTGCAGTTTTCAGTGTATCTTATCCACTGACTGAGCATACTTCTCAGATTTAATGGTTTCACTGAGATTTAGAAAACTCTAGCAGATCAGACCTGCAGAAGACCTGTGACCATGACCTTTTTATGGTGCAAGGTTGGCTTTGTAAAGTGCTCTGGAGCTTCTTCTTGGTCCAAGCCCTGAGCAGGTCATATCACTAGTTGTCATATACAATCCATTTGTCATCACACAACATGATCCGATCAAGAAATGATTCATTGTGTAGAATAAGAGAAAGTGACACTTCAAATGATGATATTTTTTGCTTTTCAGTCAGCTCATAAGGTACGCACTTATCGAGCTTTTTCACCTTTCCAATTTGTTTCAAAAACTGAATGACCATAGGATGTTTAACACTGAGTTCTTCAGCAACTTCTTGTGTATTTGTAAAAGGATCAACTTTGATTATTGCTTTCAGATCATTGTCAACTTCTGATGGCCAGCCAGTATGCTCCTCGTCTTCAAGACTCTATGCTCCTCATCTTCAAGGCTCTCATCCCCTTTGCAAAATTTGTTGAACCACTACTGCACTGTATGTTCATTAGCAATTCCTGGGCCAATGCGTTGCTGATAATTACAAGTTGTCTCTTGCTTTGCGACCCATTTTGAACTCAAATTTAAAAACCATTTGAATTTGCTTTTTGTTAACATCTTTTCCATAGTCTAAAAGAAATATAAAATACATAACAAGTAATAAGTCATTAGTGAAAAAAAAGTAAAGTGGCAAATATACATTAAAATGACATATAACATACCCACATACCCAATATCAAATGACAAAGTTCAAGACTGTAAAATCACAATTACAATCACACCAACCTAATAGTATTTGTGAAACAGCTCAGACACCATTATGTATATCCTTCAAGGAGGAACTGAAGAGTCTGTGACTCTGCTATATGACTAGTCTATTGTTTAAAATATTACCAGTTCTCACAGTCCAGTGCTATCTTTTACTACTACATGTTCACATTTTTCCAATTAATTACAAAGTTTTGAGCCATCCCTTTATATCTCAGGGGAGGCTTAGGAAACTAAATCTTTTCTGCAAACAAGAAAGAGAGTTGGACATGACTTAATGACTAAACATCAACAAGAGATGTAGCTGAGATACAAATGAATAAATCACCCACTTTTTGGTCATTTGAAAGCTAATATTTTAATGAGATCATTGAACATAAGCAATGTCACAATCTAAGGTTTAATCAGACCTAATTCATGGTCCCAGTATGAACTGGCTATTCATCACTCTTGTGTTTATGTGTGTGCATATGTTTTCAGTCACTCAGTTGTGTCTGACTCTTTGCCACCTCATGGACTGTAGCCCACCAGGCTTCTCTGTCCGTGGGATTTTCCAGGGAAGAATACTGGAGTGGGTTGCCATTTCCTTCTCCAGGGAAATCTTCCTGATGCAGGCATTGAATCCACATCATCTTTTGCATGTCCTGCGTTGGTAAGCAGATTTTTTACACTAGGGCCACCTGGAAAGACCCTATTTATCACCCTTAATCCTATATTAATACTAAATCATTTTTGGACTGACTTTCTAGTCTCAGGTTATCTTGAAGTAAAAATATCATTTTGAGTTCAGCTGCTGAAAGGTCTCTGCATCACACATATGTATTTTAAGTATTTATTTAAACCATTATGCTAATAATGGATAGTCTCCCTTGAATTTTAATTTATTCATTATATTTTTAGTATTATACAGCTCCTCATCAGCCAAAAGATCGGGACCTTTTCCCTTGAATTCTTTGTGCTAATATCTTCCGATTTATCTTTATCACATAGCCATGAAAGGAAAAGAGAAACTAATTGTCGAGATTTCCTTCTTTTGCACATTACAGTATACCACCAACATTCCTGCCAAGATACTGGCTAATCAGATGATTATTTCCTTCTTGGCTCTTTCAGAATAAAATAGTCCATCACTCATCAGTTATTACTAGCAAAAATCACTGACTTGTTTTAATTTGAAAAATAAATTGAACAGTTTACCCTTAGAAGCACACCAATAGCAATTGAACTCATAGAACCTGTGGAAAGGTCCTCAAAACATCTGTTTTTGGAAAAGTCTATATTTTTATTTATTACGTATATTTTTATATTATTTTCACTTGAAATATTTGAGCGAGATTACAAATTATGAGATGAAGTGATATATTCTATTCTATTCTTAAGATAGAATAGAATTTCTTACTGAGTTTTCATTAGATTTATTTAAAACAGAATCTAGCAAGCAGAACTTGTGCTAAGTTTAAAAGACACAGAAGACATAAACTCATAGATTGGAATAATTATTTTACAGATAAAGAAACGGAAGTTACATTGTATAGGCAAAGTTTGAAAGCATTTTCAATTTTATGTTCAGATTTTTGAGAAAAGTGTTCCTGACAGACTATTGAGGAATAAATAACTCTGTTTGCAGATAAACATGCATGCACCAAAAATAATTCATTCATTCAGAGGAGTGTTGAGGTGCTTTGGTAAGTTTTCAAGCCAATGGAAATTGAGTTTTGTGCATTGGAAGAAGGGAGTCAGTTGAGAAATGGCATAGGGAAAGTTGAGTGTGACCTAAATGCATAGCTTGTGACAATGCAGGCTGACAAAATGGGCTAAGATGGGAGAAGCGGGGTTAAGAACGCCTGTAAGAAGACAAGTGAATTTGAACCATTTGTGAATTAAGTGGAATCTGGACAAAGACTATGAAAATGATGGTGAAGAAAAACACAACAAAAATTGCCTCACGTACTATTTGTTGTTACTCTTTAGTCGCAAATTTGTGTCCAGCTCTTTGTGATCCCGTGGACTGTTGCCTGCCAGGCTCCTCTGTCCATGGGATTTCCCAGGCAAGAATACTGAAGTGGGTTGCCATTTCCTTCTCCAAGGGATCTTCCCAACCCAGAGATTGAAGCCCCATCTCCTGCACTGGCAGATGGATTCTTTACCACTGAACCTCATTTTAAGTCCTGAGTATAGCCTCATGACACTGAAATTATTCAGGTCAAAATTCCAAAAAGAAAAATGTAATCTAGAAAGTAGGAAAAAGTTATCCTTAGAGAGGGTTAATAATGGATGGAGACATCCAAAACTGAGGTTGTAATATTTTTTGTAGAATAAATGAACTAAGCCTACATTTACATTTCCTTAGGAGTTACTGCTCACAAAAAGAAATTTTGGCCGATTCAATATATTGACCCGATAAAAAGATTTTTTAAACGCACCCTGCCTTTTTTATTTTGTGTATTTAGCAGCTCTACTCAGAGGGTCTTATATTTTAGACTTGAGAGTCAGTCTGCCTAACAGCACATAGATGCAATGATGAAGGCAAGGGGGAAAAATGTCTTTGCTTTCACACTTTCTTTGTGCCAAAGTCACTTGCCACCATGGAAAAATACCCTTTCTTTCTTCCCAGTGATGTTTACGGTAGGGAGGTGGCAGCGTCTAGTTTCACAGTATGCATTTGCACCTTGTTTGTATGTTAAGCATTCTACCTCTGAGGACCTTTAGCTGGTGGGAAAGCTCAGAATCAACTCATTTGAAGTGGGAAAACAACTCTGATGTAAGCCCCCTTTTCTTTGTTTTCCTTGGTTGCTCAGCCCCCTACAGTGTTTTCAATCCTAGAAGTGTGAATGGCAATGTAAAGCAAAAACATCACCAGGGCAAAGGATATGTCTAATCTAAATTTGTCGATATGCATTCAGTCAGTAATTGTACAACACTTTCTGAAGAGGGAGTATATATCACAGTTTAAAGCTGGGCAACTTCATGAAAAAGAACTAATTTAATTGGGGTTGAGGAAACAACTTTTTTTAACTTACTGCCCCCAAGGTCATGAGATATGACAGCTTGCTTGACTAAAACCGATTCAAGGTTTGTTTCCTCACCTCTTCTTTTAGTACACATTTTGGTTCAGGAAAACTAGTGTTGAAATTCCAAGAATTATTAGATGATACTCTGTAGCAAGTTGAATTACGTTCCCTAAAAAAGGCTATGCTGAAGTCCTAATGCCTGGTCCCTATGAATTTTACCTTACTTAGAAATAGAGTCTTGGAAGATATAATCAAGTTATGATAAGCCCATACTGGATTCTGGAACTCTCTTGCTTTTTCCATGATCCAGCGGATGTTGGCAATTTGATCTCTGCTTCCTCTGCCTTTTCTAAAACAAGCTTGAACATCAGGGAGTTCATGGTTCACATATTGCTGAAGACTGGCTTGGAGAATTTTGAGCATTACTTTACTAGCATGTGAGATGAGTGCAATTGTGCAGTAGTTGGGGAATTCTTTGGCATTGCCTTTCTTTGGGATTGGAATGAAAACTGACCTTTTCCAGTCCTGTGGCCACTGCCGAGTTTTCCAAACTTGCTGGCATATTGAGTGCAGCACTTTGACAGCATCCTCTTTCAGGATTTGAAACAGCTCAACTGGAATTCCATCACCTCCACTAGCTTTGTTCATAGTGATGTTTAAAGGCCCACTTGACTTCACATTCCAAGATGTCTGGCTCTAGATTTAGTGATCACATCATCATGATTATGAAGATCTTTTCTGTACAGTTCTTCTGTGTATTCTTGCCACCTCTTCTTAATATCTTCTGCTTCTGTTATACCAGGCCATTTCTGTCCGTTATCAAGCCTATCTTTGCATGAAATGTTCCCTTGGTATCTCTAATTTTCTTGAAGACATCTCTAGTCTTTCCCATTCTGTTCTTTTCCTCTATTTCTTTGCATTGATCGCGAAGAAGGCTTTCTTATCTCTTGCTATTCTTTGGAAATCTGCATTCAGATGCTTATATCTTTCCTTTTCTCCTTTGCTTTTCACCTCTCTTCTTTTCACAGCTATTTGTAAGGCCTCCCCAGACAGCCATTTTGCTTTTTTGCGTTTCTTTTCCATGGGAATGGTCTTGATCCCTGTCTCCTGTACAATGTCACGAACCTCATTCCATAGTTCATCAGGCACTCTATCTATCAGATCTAGGCCCTTAAATCTATTTCTCACTTCCACTGTATAATCATAAGGGATTTGATTGAGGTCATACCTGAATGGTCTAGCGGTTTTCCCTACTTTCTTCAATTTAAGTCTGAATTTGGCAATAAGGAGTTCATGATCTGAGCCACAGTCAGCTCCCGGTCTTGTTTTTGTTGACTGTATAGAGCTTCTCCATCTTTGGCAGCATAGAATATAATCAATCTGATTTCGGTGTTGACCATCTGGTGATGTCCATGTGTAGTCTTCTCTTGTGTTGTTGGAAGAGGGTTTTTGCTATGACCAGTGCATTTTCTTGGCAAAACTCTATTAGTCTTTGCCCTGCTTCATTCCACATTCCAAGGCCAAATTTGCCTGTTACTCCAGGTGTTTCTTGACTTCCTACTTTTGCATTCCAGTCCCCTATAATGAAAAGGACATCCTTTTTGGGTATTAGTTCTAAAAGATCTTGTAGGTCTTCATAAATCCATTCAACTTCACTTTCTTCAGAGTTACTGGTTGGGGCATAGACTTGGATAACTGTGATATTGAATGGTTTGCCTTGGAGACGAACAGAGATCATTCTGTCATTTTTGAGATTGCATTCAAGTACTGCATTTCAGACTCTTTTGTTGACCATGATGGCTACTCCACTTCTTCTGAGGGATTCCCGCCCACAGTAGTAGATGTAATGGTCATCTGAGTTAAATTCACCCATTCCAGTCCATTTTAGTTCGCTGATTCCTAGAATGTTGACGTTTACCCTTGCCATCTCTTGTTTGACCACTTCCAATTTGCCTTGATTCATGGACCTGAAAAAGCAAGAGAGTTCCAGAAAAACATCTATTTCTGCTTTATTGACTATGCCAAAGCCGTTGTGTGGATCACAATAAACTCTGGAAAATTCTGAAAGAGATGGGAATACCAGACCACCTGACCTGCCTCTTAAGAAATCTGTATGCAGGTCAGGAAGCAACAGTTAGAACTGGACATGAAACAATAGACTGGTTCCAAATAGGAAAAGGAGTATGTCAAGGTTGTATATTGTCACCCTGCTTATTTAACTTCTATGCACAGTACATCATGAGAAACGCTGGACTGGAAGAAACACAAGCTGGAATTAAGATTGCCGGGAGAAATATCAAGAACCTCAGATATGCAGATGACACCACCGTTATGGCAGAAAGTACAGAGGAGCTAAAAAGCCTCTTGATGAAAGTGAAAGAAGAGAGTGAAAAAGTTGGCTTAAAGATCAACATTCAGAAAACGAAGTCCCATCACTGGTCCCATCACTTCAAGGGAAATAGATGGGGAAACAGTAGAAACAATGTCAGACTTTATTTTGGGGGGCTCCAAAATCACTGCAGATGATGACTGCAGCCATGAAATTAAAAGATGCTTACTCCTTGGAAGAAAAGGTATGACCAACCTAGATAGTATATTCAAAAGCAGAGACATTACTTTGCCGACTAAGGTCCGTCTAGTCAAGGCTATGGTTTTTCCTGTGGTCATGCATAGATATGAGATTTGGACTGTGAAGAAGGCTGAGCGCCGAAGAATTGATGTGTTTGAACTGTGGTGTTGGAGAAGACTCTTGAGGGTCCCTTGGACTGCAAGGAGATCCAACCAGTCCATTCTGAAGGAGATCAGCCCTGGGATTTCTTTGGAAGGAATGATGCTAAAGCTGAAGCTCCAGTACTTTGGCCACCTCATGTGAAGAGTTGACTCATTGGAAAAGACTCTGATTGGGGGCTGGAGGAGAAGGGGACGACCCAGGATGAGATGGCTGGATGGTATCATGGACTCGATGGACGTGAGTCTGAGTGAACTCCGGGAGATGGTGATGGACAGGGAGGCCTGGGGTGCTACGATTCATGGCGTCGTGAAGAGTCGGACATGACTGAGTGTCTGAACTGAACTGAACTGAACTGAACTGAACTGAACATACTGGATTCAAATTGATCCAAAATCTAATGACTGGCATCTTATAAGCAAAGGAGATTTAAAGACACAGAGACACGAGCACAGAGGGAAGAGAGCCATTTTCAGGCACAGGTAGATATTGGAGAGACAGAGCTATAAGCCAAGAAAGGACCATGGTAGCCAAGAAACACCAGAAGCTAGAAGAGGCAAGGAAGAATTCTTCTCTAGAAACTACTGGGAGAATGTGGCCCTGATATCACCTAACAAGCATATTTGGCCTTGAAGTATAGAATGAGGCAGGGCAAAGGCTAACAGAATTTTGCCAAGAGAATTCACTGATCATAGCAAACGCCCTTTACCAACAACACAAGAGAAGACTCTACACATGGACATCACCAGAGGGTCAATACTGAAATCAGATTGATTATATACTTTGCAGCCAAAGATAGAGAAGCTCTGTACAGTCAGCAAAAACAAGACCAGGAGCTGACTGTGGCTCAGATCATGAACTCATTGCCAAATTCAGACTTAAATAGAAGAAAGTAGGGAAAACTACTAGGCCATTCAGGTATGACCTAAATCAAATCCCTTACTATTATACACTGGAAGTGACAAATAGACTCAAGCAATTAGATCTGATAGAATACCTGAAGAACTATGGATGGAGGTTCATGACATGTAAGATCACCCCCAAGAAAAAGAAATGCAAAAATGCAAAATAGTTGTCTGAGGAGGCCTTACAAATAGCTGTGAAAAGAAGAGAAGTGAAAAGCAAAGGAGAAAAGGAAAGATATACCCATTTGAATGCAGAGTTTCAAGGAGAGATAAGAAAGCCTTCCTCAGCGATCAATGCAAAAAAATAGAGGAAAACAAAGAATGAGAAAGAATAGAGATCTCTTCAAGAAAATTGGAGATACCAAGGGAACATTTCATGCAAAGATAGGCTCGATAAAGGACAGAAATGGTATGGACCTAACAGAAGCAGAAGCTATTAAGAAGAGGTGGCAAGAATACACAGAAGAAATATACAAAAAAGAACTTCATGACCCATATAATCACGATGGTGTGATCACTCACCTAGAGTCAGACATCCTGGAATGTGAAGTCAAGTGGGCCTTAGGGAGCATCACTTCGAGCAAACCTAGTGGAGGTGATGGAATTCCAGTTGAGCTATTTCAAATCCTGAAAGATGATGCTGTGAAAGTGTTGCACCCAATATTAGAGCAAATTTGGAAAACTCAGCAGTGGCCACAGGACTGGAAAAGGTCAGTTTTCGTACGAATCCCAAAGAAAGGCCATGCTAAAGAATGCTCCAACTACCACACAATTGCACTCATCTCACAAGCTAGTAAAGTAAAGATCAAAATTCTCCGAGACAGGCTTCAGTGGTTTGTGAACCGTGAACTTCCATACGTTCAAGCTGGATTCAGGAAAGGCAGAGGAAGCAGAGATCAAATTACCAACATCCGTTGAATCATTGGAAAAGCAAGAGAGTTCCAGAAAAACATCTACTTCTACTTTATTGACTATGCCAAAGCCTTTGACTGTGTGGATCACAACAAACTGTGGAAAAATCTGAAAGAGATAGGAATACCAGACCACCTCCTTCTTGAGAAATCTGTATGCAGTTCAGGAAGCAACAGTGAGAACTGGACATGGAACAACAGCCTGGTTCCAAATTGTTGAGGCTGTATATTGTCACCCTGCTTATTTAACTTACAAGCAGAGTACATCATGAGAAATGCTGGGCTGGATGAAGCACAAGTTGGAATTAAGATTGCCAGGAGAAAAATCAATAACCTCAGATATGCAGAGGACAGCACCCTTATGGCAGAAAGCAAAGAAGAACCAAAGAGCCTCTTGATGAAATTGAAAGACGAGAGTGAAAAAGTTGGCTTAAAGCTCAACATTCAGAAAACTAAGATCATTGCATCTGGTCCAATCACTTCATGGCTAATAGATGGGGAAACAATGGAAGCAGGGACAGACTTTATTTTGGGGGGCTCCAAAATCACTGCAGATGGTGACTGTAGCCATGAAATTAAAAGACACTTGCTCCTTGGAAGAAAAGCTATGACCAACCTAGACAGCATATTAAAAAGCAGAGACATTACTTGGGCAACAATGGTCCATCTAGTCGAAGCTGTGGTTTTTCAGTCATCATGTATGGATGTGAGAGTTGGACTATAAAGAAAGCTGAGCACCAAAGAATAGATTCCTTTGAACTCTGATATTGGAGAAGACTCTTGAGAGTCCCTTGGACTGCAAGGAGATCCAACCAGTCCATCCGAAAGGAAATCAGTCCTGAATATTCATTGGAAGGACTGATGTTGAAGCTGAAACTCCAATATTTTGGCCACCTGATACAAAGAACTGATTCATTTGAAAAGACCGTGATGCTGGGAAAGATTGAAGGTGTGAGGAGAAGGGGATGACAGAGGATGAGATGGTTGGATGGCATCATTGACTCAATGGACATGAGTTTGAGTAAACTCTGGGAGTTCTTGATGGACAATGAGGCCTGGTGTGCTGTAGTCCATGGGGTTGCAAAGAGTCAGACACAACTGAGTGACTGGACTGAACTGAACTTAGACTCCTTCCTTCCAAAGCTGTGAGAGAGTACATTGTTGTTGTTGTAAGTAACCCAATATTTTTACAATAGTCCTAGGTAAGTAATCCATATTCTGAACCATGTTTTTACTCTAATTATAAGTTTTGTATTTTTGTTGTTTAGTTGCTGAATTGAGTCCAATTCTTGGTGATCTCATGGACTGTAACCTGCCAGGCTCCTCTGTCCATGGGATTTCCCTGGCAAGAATATCAGAATGGATTGTCATTTCCTCCTCCAGGGGATCTTCCTGACCCAGGATTGAATTCTCCTACATTGACAGGTGGATTCTTTACCACTGTGCCAGTTGGGATGCCCATAAATTATCTACTCATTGTTATAATATTTTCTCATTAAAAGAACTCACTTCTCAGCTTTTTATATAGATAATATTGAGGATATCTTAAAAGACTTCTAGTAACCTTGGGAAGTTGTAAGCAGAATATACAAATTTAAAGGGAAGAAAACATTTCATCACCTTAATGAATCAATGTCAATTGTGTGAATATGAACATTCTAATTTCCATCTTCAGTATGGACTTAGCTTCACTTGCAAACATCCCAGAATTAAATTGTATGACCTATTAACTTCTTATGTGTCTCAGAAGCAGATAGATGAGGATGGTTGTTGTGCTGGTGATGACTAGAATTAGAATAATTCATATCGTAAATCTTCTTAGTATTTTCAGATATGTTGTATACACATATGTGTGCAAATAGATATTATGTGTGTATAGATAGACACACACATATATTTATCTGTTGGATAAAAATGTTTTATGTTTTCTTTTCCCTTTATCATGGTTGCAGAATTCCCAGAAAACAAAATCTGAAATAAAGGAATATATGTGAGACTTTACTGAGAGGCTAGGAAATATATACACACATTTACTGAGGGGGAAAAGCATGGAAGGAGGGGTATTTGCTATAACATTTTTTATCATGTTGGCCACAAATTTGGGGAATCCTGAAGTTAATATTTTATGATAAAGAAACTCCTCTATATCCACAGAAAACTCAGTGAATGTAGCCTTCCACCTCCTTGACTGAAATTAACTTGGTCCTTCCTAGAGGTCACCACTCTGTAGCCCACAGAGGAAGCATCATCCTCACACTCGAGGTATTATAGGACTCCAAAGAGACCAGGGAGTCTTTTTGCTTCCTCTGTTATGTTGTTTCCTTGTCTTGAATTTCTGACCCTTTCCTTTGATTCTCACAGTCTTTCTCTGTGCACTCCAGTTACTGCCAGCAATTATAATGACATCAACATTGACTGGAAGGTTTCACCAAATACGTGAACTCTGAGTTCCTGGACCTTCTCATTCCCAAAGGCCTGCCTTTCACTGGAGCTCATCCTTGTCTGCTGCTGTATTGCCCTTAACGTCTTATTTTCCCAGTGCCTTAAACTACCTTGCCTCTATATCTCATGAGTGGAGGCCCAAATCTGGAAGGCCCACATGGCCGACCTGCTTCGTGGAAAGTTGACTGTCACACGGGAGCTGCAATATGAATAGACCATGTGTCGAGAAACTGAAGGCAGCCTGTAGATAAAAGCCAGTGAAGAACTAAGGTCTCAGCCCAACAGCCCACAAAGAAGTAAATCCTGCCAACAACCATGGGAGTGAACTTGAATGCAGGTCTTTCCCCAGTTGAGCCTTGAAGTGACTGAAGCCCTGGCCAATACCTTGATTAAAATCTTGTGAGAAGCCCTGAGCCTCAGGTTCATAGCTAAGTGTACCCAGATCCCTGACCCACAGAAACTGTGAGATAATGAAAGTTGGTTTTTAAGCCATCAAGTTTTGGTACAGTTTGTTATTCAGCAACAGATAACAATTGGAATATCTGAGGCCAAAAAACTAAAAGTCATACATTCCTTTCAAAATTGATGTAAACACTGAAAACCAGTGTTTTGTAATTAGGTAATTGTTGAATGGAAAGCAATAATAAAGTCTCTAAGAAGAGAGTAAGAAGGGAAAATAACTGAAGGGAAGAACATATATCCCATGGTACACCCCATGCGTGCATCCAGATTTCTCCTTTTCCCATAAAAGTGCTATTGGTATCATTATTATTTATGATCAGCTCCTAAGGACTTGATATTCTAGTCAAACAGTACATAATGGGTAGAATGATTCTAAATGCATTTTTAAGCCCTCTTTCCAGACTATATGAGCAATTTAATAACACTCATTTCTGCCCTATTTCCAGCCTTCCCCTGCTCAGACAATTTATGTAGGAACATTTTTATCTTATCCTACTCTCACCAATAGCATGTAGGTTTTCCCAAATTCTTCTTTGCACCCTTTCTCCTGCTGTTGTTTATATGGACTGTGATCATAATACTAATAAAATGACGATGACTGAAGGTTCTGATCATATGCACTTATATAAGCCATTTGGGAGCAGGTCACTATCATTAACCTTTGCCCCTGTGTGGTTAAATTCTATGGTTCCCATGTGGTGTCTCTATTCTAAATTGATACTAGGATTTGCTTGTACTGTATTTTTGTACTACATCTCAAAATGTTATTAGTGCAAAATGTTATTGGTGCAAAATTAATAGCAGTTTCAGACCCTTAATTTTAAATCATTATTACTAGGCTCAAACACATCCTTTGTAATCAAAATAGGAACCATTACAGTCAACACATTTTTGCTATTGAGAAAAAAGTTGTTTATTCCTGTAGTGTAAAAATCAGTGCTTCAGGATTCGATGAACTCAGCATTTTCTGCATCCTGCTGGCTGTGAAAGCATTTTCCCTGCAAAAAGTTGTTGAGATGGTTGAAGAAGTGGTAGTCGGTTGGCAAGAGGTCAGGTGGATTTGTTCAACTTTTGAAGCACTGGTTGTGCAATGATGTGTGGTTGGGCATTGTCACAGAGAAGAACCGATTCCTTTCTGTTGATCAGTTCCAGCTGCAGGCATTGCAGTTTTCTAGTATCTCCTCAAGCTTGGAATGATGTACTCCTGTTTTTGTTTGTTACTTTTGTTTTATTTTCAATATCAGACAGTACCATAGTAATTTGCGGTCCATGTTTGAATGTTGGGATACTGATGCTCAGGACAGCACTTTCCAGTCTTTCTTGGAAGTATAGTTTTGTTCTGTGTGTAAGAAAGGTCCAGTCTCACCCTTTGATAGAATGAAACAGAACCATTAAATAAAGCAGGATGTACACCTATTTTATGGTGGCCAATATCTTGTTTTTAGATGTATAAAAGTGTAGTAACATCATAGAAGGGAGCCATGTTGGTGGAAGGGGGTAAGCTATCAATCAGTCCATCCAGGGAGTTAAATCTTTTGCTCTGACTTATTGCCATTTAAGACATCATTGCTGAGAGTCCTGAATATCATGTTTATGAAAAATCAGAAGCATATAGTGAAAAAAATATCAAAAAAACCATTTTTGTGTCTAGATCTAGTATCATCTTGTATTTCACATTTTTATTTTTATAAGAACTGACTGACTGTAGAGAGCTATCAGGTCCTAATGTTTATCTGTAGCTCTGGTGAAAGCCCCGCCTGTCTGCTTCTGGCTTGCGAGAGTTTCTTTCCTTTGGGGTTGTGGCTGGTGCCAGAATGAGAGGAAATATCATGCCCTCTGAGAGTCAAGAGCAGCTGGCGCAATTGCCCTGGTGTTTATGGGATATTATAGGCATAAAGGCACATTTGGAGCTGGTTGGGGAAAGAACTTAATGCTTCTTTCCTTTATCTTTATAATCCACTTTCCTAGCAAGGATTATCCTACCATTCATACTAAATTTAGCAAATGCAGATTTAAAAAAAAAGAGAAGAAAAAAAGCTAGGCTGCCACAAGGTACTCTGAGGAGGCAGTGCATGTGCTGGGTAGATAAACTGCCTTTTATCAAATGAAATAATAAAGACACAAAGAAACTTGTTCAAATTGTTTCTTTTTTTGAACAATGAAAACCATTTTTGTTAGAATTAACCAGAGGGAGTTGCACATCTGGAAAGTGGTAAACACATAGCTTCTATTTGGGAGAAAACTGGTGTTATTGCCAAAAAAATTATGCATCTGCAGTATGATCCAAATTTGTCAAGCTGGGGGTGTCATGGAGAGGAATTTGCTACCAGAAATTTGCATTAGATGACATTTTTCACTATTTATTTTCACTGACATCTTCCTTCATTTTTGGCAGAATTTTTATAGTGTTTATTTCATGAAGAGCTATAGAAATTTAATATAATAAAAAGAGTAAAATGTCAACATAGCAAAACTAGGTTCCTAAACTCATAATGGTGACTTTTATTTCCTCACAAAAGCCAGGTCTTAGGCAAATTTTGCAAATCACAAATGTTTTTCCTTAGTGCTCTGTTGTCTGCTTTCTTAATATTCGCATACTTCCCATTGCTGTTGCTGTTCAGTCCCTAAATCATGTCTAACTCCTTGAAACCCCATGGACTGTAGCCACCAGGCTCGTCTGTCCTTCACTATATCCCAGAGTTTGCTCCAATTCATGTCCATTGAGTCACTGTAGTTATCTAACTATCTCATCCTCTGTCGCCCCCTACTCCTCCCATCTTCAGTCTTTCCTAGCATCAGGGTCTTTTCAAATGAGTCAGCTCTTCACATCAGGTGGCCAGAGATTTGGAGCTTCAGCTTCAGCATCGGTCCTTCCAATGAATATTCAGAATTGATTTCCTTTAAGATTGACTGGTTTGATCTTGCAGTCCAAGGGACTGTCAAGAGTTCTCTTCAGTAGCACAGTTCTTCCTCATCATATAAAACAGGCCTTTTTGTTGCTTATTTTCCATCCCTTCCAGTGAACATCAGCACTTAGGATATTCCCTGTCTGCTTTATTTATGAGTTAAATAATTAATTCAGAAGACAATTGAGGAGTAGCTACAGCCCACAGACTTGAGAAGGCACTGAGGATGAAAAGATGAATATATATTTAGTCAGTATGTTAGTGAATTTTTTCTCAAAGCATTAATATATAGGAATGCTGTGTAAGTGAAAACTATTAACTATTATAGAGCTGAGCTCAAAGATAAAAATGAATGTTATCAAATGCTATTAATGTACTAAGAATAAAGTTAATGCAGAGTGGAAGTTGTGATTGGCCCAGGCTTCTCCAAAATAGAGTTAAGTTTTATGGGGTTGGATCACAGGTTTTGATGCGGAAATAAGGTTGCAAGAAGAGACCCTCCCATGCCTTGAAAGGCATGAAACCTCCATATAAACGCAGGAAACATGAGCTGTATTCTGCTTATTCTTCTGGAATATGGTTCTGAAATTTTAGATCTTTCCACACCTCTAGGGGAAGAGAGTGAACTGGGAAAAATTGGAACCCCACATATAGCTAGAAGATTAGAATTTTTATTCTCAATATTTGAGAGTAAATTTTGCCTCTATCAGAAGCAAACTTAAAAACCATATGTATGCTTACATCTAAAACACGGGGTACTCCCAGAAAACACAATGCCCACTGGACATAATCATAGTATCAGAAGTTACCAACCACAAAATGAAGTAAACATCCATGAAAGAGTAAACAGATGTAACAAAGGTAAGGTAAATAGAATTCATTTATCATAGTTAACATTTTTAGAATTCAATGTGTTTTTATTTTGGAACAATACTTTAGTATTTATCACAATTTTTATGTAGACTCTTAATTCTCATTCCTCTTCCTATATCTGTCTACTGACTTGCACTGAAGGTAAGTTAAACGAATTTTATTGTTTTCTGGAATTTGAAGGGGGATTTCATGTACTTGCTTACTCATGTCCTCAAAAGTATTTATTCAGAAGTAAGTCATATCAAGTGCTGTGCAACATACTTTAGATACAGCATGAAATGATACCATCACTGTGGCTCAGGAGATAAAGCCTAATGAGGCAGGAGGCTAGTAAGAGAGCAGCTCTATTTCAGTGCCACAGATTAATGACAACAATAAACACTATAGCACACAGTACTCTTGAATTAATCTAACTTTTTACAATCCAGGAGAAGTGTTAGGTTTACCATGGTTAAATTTTTGATTCAATGTATAGACACCAGAATGAGATAAAATTTTGTCTTAATGGAAGTCACAAATCAAATTGGCTTCAAATATCTACTCTAACTGAATTTCCAGTGATTTGGCAGTATCTACACAATTATTGGTGAAGAAAATGGTGTGCCTTAAAATTCTGTGTATCTAAGTTTACAATCACATGAGAAATTAATAGACAGATAACCTTACAAATATGTGAGCCTAGAAAGCATGCCATATGTTACTCAATGAAAAAGTTGATGAAGAGCACATTATAATTGAACAAGTTCAGTTCAGTTGCTCAGTCATGTCCAACTTTTTGCAACCCCATGGACTGCAGCATGCCAGGCCTCCCAGTCTATCACCAACTCCCAGAGTTTACTCAAACTCATGTCCATTGAGTCAGTGATGCCATCCAACCATTTCATCCTCTGTTGTCTCCTTCTCCTCCTGCCTTCAATCTTTCCCAGCATCAGGGTCTTTTCAAATGAGTTAGCTCTTCACATCAGGTAGCCAAAGTATTGGAGTTTCAGCTTCAGCATCAGTCGTTCCAATGAATATTCAGGACTGATTTCCTTTCAGATGGACTGGTTTGATCTCCTTGCAATCCAAGGGACTCTCAAAAGTCTTCTCCAACACCACAGTATTTTTGCCTTGAGAACCCCATGAACAGTATGAAAAGCTGAACCAGAAATAAACCAAAATAAAAATAGGAAGATTGGGTTTCAAAAGGATATAATCCCAAGGCAAATATAATTCCAAAATAAAAATCAAGTGTTAAAAATATTCTTGAAGAAGAAAGTACATTCCCTGAAATGAAAGTAGTAAGAATAATCAGGGATCTTTGGCTAGTGGGATAGTTCCATGTTGGTTGGTTAAGAAAAAACATCTTATTAAAAGCAAGAAATAAAAAGCCAAAAAGAATACGATTGATCTGTTCTCAAATGAGATTGGTATAATGTGAATCTGTGTTCCCTATAGTAAATATCATGGCAACACTAATGAGGGGACAAGGGCTCCTGGACCCAGAAGTTAATTAAATGGTCTCAAGTTCATGTTTCTTTACAGTGAGCCTTGCCAATTCATGTGATGATGATATTGCATCTACAAATTTTGATTTCTCTTAATTACTAAAGTTATTTGGAACAAAACCTGTATCACCAACTTTCCTGAATTAGATATTTTTCTAGGATAAAATGTATATTACTAAAAAAGGGTATTCTGTGATTTAAATTCTTAGTGATATCAAAACTATAAGTGGTTGTTGTTGTTCAGTTGCTAAATCATGTTCAACTCTTTGATACCCCATGGACTGTAGCACACCAGGCTCCTCTATCCTCCATTATCTCCCAGAGTTTGCTCAATTTTTTCATTGAGTCTGGATGCTAACCTTCTCATCCTCTGCCACCCCCCTGCCCTTTTGCCTTCAATCTTTACCAGCATCAACAAGATATTTTACAAGTCTGCTCTTCACATCAGGGGCTAAAGTATTAGAACTTCAGCTTCAGCAACAGTCTTTACACTGAATATTCAGGGTTGATTTCTTTTGGGATTGACTGCTTTGATCTCCTTACAGTCCAAAAGTCGCTCAAGAGTTTACTCCGGCACCACAATTTTAAGTATCAATTCTTCAGGGCTTGGACTTTTTTATGGACCAGCTCTCACATCCATATATGACTACTGGAAAAATGATAGCTTTGACTATATGGAACTTTGTTGGTAAGAGATTGTCTAGATTTGTCCTAGCTTTTCTTCCAAGGAGTAAACATCTTTTACTTTCATGGCTGCAGTCACTGTCTGCAGCGACTTTGAGCCCAAGAAAATAAAATCTGTCACTGCTTTTACTATTTCCCCTTCTCTTTGCGGTGAAGTGATGGAACCAGATGCCATGATCTTAGTACTTTTTATTTTTTAGATTTATTTATTTATTTATTTATTTTTGACTGAGCTGGGTCTTCGTTGCTGCTTGAGGGCATTCTCTACTTGTGGAGAGTGGGAGCTACTCTCTTTTTGTTCTTTTTGCTGTGTGTTGGTTTATTTGCAGTGGCTTCACTTGTTGCAGAGTACAAGCTCTAGGCATGTGGGCTTCAGTAGTTGCAGTGCATGGGCTCAGTAGTTATGGTACAGGGGCTTAGGTGTTCTGTGGCAAGTGGAATCTTTCCAGACCAGAAATCAAACCGGTGTCCCCAGCATTGGCAGGCAGATTCTTAACCACTAGATGACAAAGGAAGCCCTTAGTTTTTTTGGTGTTGAGTTTCAAGACAGCTTTTTATTCTCCTCTTTCACCCTCATCAAGTGGTTCTTTAGTTCCTCTTCATTTTCTGCCATCAGAGTGGTATCATCTACATATTTGAGGCTGTTAATAGTTCTGCTGGCAATCTTGATTCCAGCTTGTGATTCATCCAGCCCAGCATTTCACATGAGGTACTCTGCATAGAACTTAAATAAAGAGAGTGACAATATACAGCCTTGTCGTACTGCTTTCCTGATTTTTAACTAGTCAGTTGTTCCATGTCTGATTCTAGCTATTGCATCTTGTTTTGCATACAGGTTTCTCAGGAGACAGGTAAGGTGGTCTGGTACTCCCATCTCTTTAAGAATTTTCCACATTTTGTTGTGATTTACACAGTCAAAGGCTTTATCATAGTCAACCAGAAATAGATTTTTTTTTTTTTTTTCCTGGAATTCCCTTGCTTTCTCCATGATCCAACGAATGGTGGCAGTTTGATCTCTGGTTTCTCTGCCTTTTCTAAATCTAACTTATACACCTCAGTTCATGTACTACTGAAGCCTAGCTTGAAGGGGTCTGAGCATTAACTCTATCAGTATGTGAAATGAGCCCAATTGCATGGTAGTTTGACATTCTTTGACCTTGCCTTTCTTTGGGATTGGAATGAAAACTAGCTTTTTCCAGTGTTGTGGGCTCTGCTGAGATTTTTAAATTTGCTGGCATATTGAGTGCAGCACTTTAACATTATATTTTAGAATTTTAAATAGCTCAGCTGAAATTCCATCACCTCCACTGGCTTTGTTTATTGTAATGCTTCCTAAGGCCCCCTTGGCTTCATACTCCACTATGTCCAATTCTAGGTTAGTAACCACACCATCGTGGTTATCCAGGTAACTAAGACCTTTTTTTGGTATAGTTCTATGTATTCTTGCCACCTCTTAATCTTCTCTGCCTTTACTGTTTCTGTTCTGTTTCATGTCCATCCTTGCACGAAATGTTTCCTTGATATCTCCAGTCTTCTTGAAGAGATCTCTAGTCTTTCTCATTCTATTGCCTTCCTCTATTTCTTGGCATTGTTCATTTTAGAAAGCCTTTTTATCTGTTGAGGTCCTTTAATGAACCAGAACGTGGTGGTCTGGAGTCGACTGATAAGAAAGTAAAGGAGAGAGAAAGAGGCTGATATTCCTTGGTTTATGCAGAAAGCCAATAAATCCCCTGGCACGGGGCTTGCTCTGTTCACTGAGGCCTCAGGCACCCTCTCGATGCGGTGAAAGTGCAGAGCACCTTCTTGAGAGGGTCTTAGAAGCCTGGGCAGGAAAGTGAATTCAGAGAGCGTCTGTGCTCCAAAGAAATAGCCTCAGAGAGAGAAAGAGAGAGAGAGAGAGAGAGAGAGAGAGAGAGAGAGAGAGAAAGAAAGACATAGAGACCAAAGCTCTGATGGAGCAAAGGTGTTTTAATCAAGATGGTGTGGGTATATATACTATAGTTATTCGCAGCAAAGATAAAGATTAAAATTTCATACTTACAAAACATAAGCAATCCATATTAAAGAGAGAGAGAGTTGTAAATAATCACTTTTACCGTATGGTTCACAAGAAGGAAGAGAGTACTTATCACCGTGTTGGAAATGCCTGGATCCCTCAGCCCCTGGAGAGGCTTGCCTCTCCTCTTAATTCCTGAGTATTCAGGAATTAATAAGGAACAGAGGATTCCTAACAGATCCAAAACAGCACACAGGAAGCCTCCTGTTAAATGCTTCTTAACACTTATCTCTCCTTGCCATTCTCTGGAACTCTTCATTCAGTTGGGCATATCTTTCCCTTTCTCCTTTGCCTTTCATGTCAATGGTTATTTACTCATTTTCCTATCTTTTCAGTGTGTTTTACTAAAATGTACCACAGATATATGCCAAAAACCTGTGTGAGCAGTACCAACAGGTTCATAAAATATGGAACAAGACAATGAAAAGCATGATAAAGACAAATGATTTGAAATAAGTAGTCAACTGTTTTCACCTGGGGATACTGTGAAAAATTAGAAAGCACTTGCTAGATTGTTTATGCATTATCTGTTATCATCTTTAAGCTTTGGAAAAGTCAAAAGACTAAAGAAGGTCAAGTTTGTAATGGGAATTCTAATAGAACTTTATGATAAAGGTAAAGTAGTTTTTGGGAAAAATTTTGCAAGTGGAAAAAATAGTGAGTCAAAATATCAGTTAATATGAAATAAAAATCAAAAATTAGAAAGACAGCAGTGAAAAAATAATAAAATATCCTCATAAAAAAGAGAAATCAACCACTGCTAAAAAGTTGTGAAAATATAACTGGAGCCTGATTTGTGTTTTAAGATTGTAAGTGAAAGGTCTAGGAATGTTAAAGCAGGCTATTTGCTGTTCAAATCACCAGAGAAATTAATGAGGAAAAATGAAGAGCATAAGATAAAAATTATTAAAATAAAATTACTAAAATGATAGGTAGTAAATCTTAAAATAAAAAGAATAAACATGACCCTATTTAATATTATAGTAAAATACATTAAAGTAATTCCTCATCCACAATTTATTAAATTTGTCTTAAATGTATATTTCTATTATAAGTGGTTTTGGAGTTCATAAAGAAGAATACTTTTCTAGACCTTATAAATATTATTATATAAAGGTTTTAAAAAGATAATTAGCTTACTGTATTAAAAAGAAAGAAAAAAATGTGAAGATGTAATGGGTTATTACACTCAAATTAAACTCAAATTATTTCATTATGATTTAACTTGTACAGTGATTCAATCAGGTTTCTTATTTTGCAGTTGGATTCATAACATTATTTTTCATAATCAAATAATATTCAATTTTGTAAAAACTGTCATAACAAAATCATATTGAATAAACTCCCATGTTCATGCATTAAAACAGCTAGTGCAAAATATATTTCCTGTCAACTGTAGATTTCTCTTTTCAGTTAAAAATAAAAATGAAATATGAAACAAAGGAAAGATATTAGCTTCCAAACCAAGGTAAGAGTTCTAAAAATTGAATATATTTTCAATATGTGTAAAGAGTCTGCTTTCAACTGAAAGGAAAATAAATCTTGAAAATGAGTTGAAATGGGGTTGCAATGTGACCAACCTCTTCAAACTTAATCCTTTCTGATAGCCATGTTTCCTCCGGCCATAGGATCTTTGCACATACTGTTCTCTCAGTCTTGGATGCTCTTCTTCCTTGCCACCCCCTCAACCCTAGTCCCTTCCTTAGACCTTACTTCAAGGATTAATTCCTCCTCAAGAAAATTTATTTCCTCTTTTATGCACTCATGCCACTATTTCGTCTAGTTAATTATAATTTATCATATTTCATTGAATCTAAGATGCTGCTGATGGTAAGATACATCTTATTTTATGTGATACCACTAGAAAAGAAAATATGATGCCAATTAAGCTATTAAATGATGTTTCATAAGATTCAGAATTTTTATTTTCCTTTTATTGAAAGAGCTCTTTCAGTATAGACCTATTTTACCATCTATTCCTCTTGTGCACATATAAAAATTTTTTGAAATGGAATAAATTGCTCTAAAATGTTCACATTCCGAATCCAACCTGCAATTACTTTCAACTCAAGAAGTCATTATCCATGTGATACTGATCAATTCCACATAATCTTTTTTTAATTTATTATTATTTTTTTTACTTTACAATATTGGATTGGTTTTGCCACACATCAACATGAATCCACCATGGGTATACATATGTTCCCAATCCTGAACCCCCCTCCCACCTCTCCCCCCAACACCATCCCTCCGGGTCATCCCAGTGCACCAGCCCCAAGCTTCCTGCACCCTGCATCAAACCTAGACTGGCGATTCGTTTCTTGTATTATATTATACGTTTCAACACCATTCTCCCAAATCATCCCACCCTCTCCCTCTCCCACAGAGTCCAAAAGACTGTTCTATACATGATCTTTTTTAAAGGCATCTGAAGCCTTGGTGGTTCAGTGTTTCCTAGAGTTTGCTTCAAACTCCAAATCACTGCTTTCTTCTATAAGCTTGCTCCAAGTTTCTCCCTCACTGGCACATTTGTATAGATAAAAGTTACCAGAAGGCTTCAAACTAAGGCTTTCTGATACAAGCAAACATTCTATTTTCTTCCTCAAATGGATATGAATAGTATCTAATCAAGCTACCAGAATAGACAAACCAAGTCCAAGTCCAAGCTTGTATAGACAGTGCTGTCTTTCACACGTCTTTCACTTCTTTTAAGTAAGTGCACCACTGATTCTGAAAGCCTAATTTCCAAAATGTTAAACCGCATATTGTATTTTTGCCTTATTAACTTTTATTGGAGTATAGTTGGTTTACAGTGTGTGTTTCTGCTGTACAGCAAAGTGAATCAGTTATACAATATATAAAATAGATAACTAATGAGAATCTAGCACAGAATCTAGGGTACTCTATTAAATAGGAAGGAAATCTAAAAAAGAGTAGATATATGTGTATAAACAATATATTTTATGTTGATGAAATGTGCTGTGTAAATGTCAACATGCCAAGCCTTGTTTTAAGCACTTTATGAATATTAATTCATTTCATCTTCATGACAGTCCTATGAGGTAGGTACAGTTAATTCCTTTTTATATAGGAGGAAATGTATGCACAGAACTTATGAACTTCACAAAGTCAGAAAGTGACAGAACTGTGTTAACTTGTGTATATTCTATAATTACATTAGTAGTTTCCCTGGTTTAAAATTTAATCCTATCAGATCAAATCTGGTCTACTACCAGACTGTAAACTTTATAATGGTATATTTTGTCTATATCAGGATAAGTTTTGTCTATTGAATCCCCAGCACATTTCAGTGCTTTATGCAAACTAAAAGCCAAGAAATGTTCGTTGTAGACTGATCATAGATATTCAGTTTTTTCTCAGATCTCAGCATCTTTCCTTTTCTGTTTTTTTGCTGTTAACTTGCTGCTGCTGCTAAGTCACATCAGTCATGTCCGACTCTGTGTGACCCCACAGACGGCAGCCCACCAGCCTCCCCCATCCCTGGGATTCTCCAGGCAAGAACACTGGAGTGGGTTGCCATTTCCTTCTCCAATACATCAAAGTGGAAAGTGAAAGTGAAGTTGCTCAGTCGCAACCCCATGGACTGCAGTCTACCAGGCTTCTCTGTCCATGGGAGTTTCCAGGCAGGAGTGCTGTTAACTTAGACACTTATAATCTAGATTTGTGTGTGGCAAGAGAATACGTCCTCTCATACATTGTATAATGAGGAAAGTCAAAAGGTTTTCACTTGAAATTATTTTCCTAAGTAATTAAGCCAACTTTTAATGATTCACAACTCTGTATTTAGCATCTTTCTTGGAAGTCCCCTCTTTAAAATGTAAATACTGTTTATGAGAGGTATAATATGTCAAATAATACTGAGTGAATTTGTTTAGCTTATCTCTCTTACTAATAAACAGTAAAAATAGGTTTAACATGAAGATGCCTTTTGTGGGAATCAGGGTGAAATCAGGGAATCTGGAAGAGTGGAAATTAAACCTCATTGAACTCAGATTGTTTTAACTTCTATTGAAATATGACATACATACAAAAAAAAAGTGTACCAGTCATAAAAGCACATCCTGATGGGATTTTTCACAAAGTAAAGACACTTTCAGTTCAGTTAAATCGCTCAGTCATGTCCAACTCTTTGCGACCCCAGGGACTACAGCACTCCAGGCCTCCCTGTCCATCACCAACTCCCAGAGCTTACTCAAACTCACGTCCATCAAGTTGGTGATGCTATCCAACTATCTCATCCTCTATCATCCCCTTCTACTACCCCTTCAATCTTTCCCAGCATTAGGGTCATTTCCAATGAATCCATTATTCAAATCAGGTGACCAAAGTATTAGAGTTTCAGCTTCAGCATCAGTCCTTCCAATGAATATTCAGGACTGATTTCCTTTAGGATGGACTTCTGGGATCTCCTTATACTCCAAGGGACTCTCAAGAATCTTCTCCAGAACCACAATTGAAAAGCATCAATTCTTCAGTATTCAGCTTTCTTTATAGTCCAACCATCACATCCATACATGACTACTGGAAAACCATAGCATTGATTAAATGGACCTTTGTTGGCAAATAATCTCTTTGCTTTTTAATATGTTGTCTAGGTTGGTAAAGGACTAGATCTGATAGACAGAGTACCTGATGAACTATGGACGGAGGTTCATGACATTGTATGGGAGACAGGGATCAAGACCATCCCCATGGAAAAGAAAGGCAAAAAAGCAAAATGGCTGTCTGAGGAGGCCTTACAAATAGCTGTGAAAAGAAGAGAAGCGAAAAGCAAAGGGGAAAAGGAAAGATATTCCCATTTGAATACAGAGTTCCAAAGAATAGCAAGGAGAGATAAGAAAGCCTTCCTTAGCAATCGATGCAAAGAAATAGAGGAAAACAACAGAATGGGAAAGACTAGAGATCTCTTCAAGAAAATTAAAGATACCAAGGGAACATTTCATGCAAGGATGGGCTCGATAAAGGACAGAAATGGTATGGACCTAACAGAAGCAGAAGATATTAAGAGCAGAAGATATTAAGAGGTGGCAAGAATACACAGAAGAACTGTACAAAAAAGATCTTCATGACTCAGATAATCACGATAGTGTGATCATTCACCTAGAGCCAGACATCCTGGAATGTGAAGACAAATGGGCCTTAGAAAGCATCACTATGAACAAAGCTAGGGTAGGTGATGAAATTCCAGTTGAGTTGTTTCAAATCCTGAAAGATGATGCTGTGAAAGTGCTGCACTCAATATGCCAGCAAATTTGGAAAACTCAGCACTGGCCACAGGACTGGAAAAGGACAGTTTTCATTCCAATCCCAAAGAAAGGCAATGCAAAAGAATGCTCAAACTACTGCACAATTGCACTCATCTCACACACTTGTAAAGTAATGCTCAAAATTCTCCAAGCCAGGCTTCAGCAATACGAGAACCATGAAATTCCAGATGTTCAAGCTGGTTTTAGGAAAGGCAGAGAAACCAGTGATCAAATTGCCAACATGCACTGGATCATGGAAAAAGCAAGAGAGTTCCAGAAAAACATCTATTTCTGCTTGATTGACTATGCCAAAGCCTTTGACTGTGTGGATCACAATCAACAGTGGAAAATTCTGAAAGAGATGGGAATAGCAGACCACCTGACCTGCCTCTTGAGAAACCTATATGCAGGTCAGGAAGCAACAGTTAGAACTGGACATGGAACAACAGACTGGTTCCAAATAGGAAAAGGAGTCCATCAAGGCTGTATATTGTCACCCTGCTTATTTAACTTATATGTAGAGGACATCATGAGAAATGCTGGGCTGGAAGACACACAAGCTGGAATCAAGATTGCTGGGAGAAATATCAATAACCTCAGATATGCAGATGACACCACCCTTATGGCAGAAAGTGAAGAGGAACTAAAAAGCCTCTTGATGAAAGTGAAAGAGGAGAGTGAAAAAGTTGGCTTCAAGCTCAACATTCAGAAAACGAAGATCATGGCATCTTGTCCCATCACTTCATGGGAAATAGATGGGGAAACAATGGAAACAGTGTCAGATTTTATTTTTTGGGCTCCAAAATCACTGCAGATGGTGATTGCAGCCATGAAATTAAAAAATGCTTACTCCTTGGAAGGAAAGTTATGACCAACCAAGATAGCATATTGAAAAGCAGAGACATTACTTTGCAAACAAAGGCCCGTCTAGTCAAGGCTATGGTTTTTCCAGTGGTCATGTATGGATGTGAGAATTGGACTGTGAAGAAAGCTGAATTGAAGTGAAGTGAAGTGAGATCACTCAGTCATGTCTGACTCTTTGTGACACCATGGACTGTAGCCCACCAGGCTCTTCCATCCATGTGACTCTCCAGGCAAGGATACTGGAGTGGGTTGCCATTTCCTTCTCCAGGGAATCTTCCCAACCCAGGGATCGAACCCAGGTCTCCTGCATTGAGGGCAGGAATTTTACCCTCTGAGCCACCAGGGAAGCAGACTGAGCACCAAAGAATTGATGCCTTTGAACTGTGGTATTGGAGAAGACTCTTGTGAGTCCCTTGGACTGTAAGGAGATCTAACCAGTCCATCCTAAAGGAGACCAGTCCTTGGTGTTCATTGGAAGGACTAACGCTGAGGCTGAAATTCCAATACTTTGGCCACCTCATGTGAAGAGTTGACTCATTGGAAAAACCCTGATGCTGGGAGGGTTTGGGAACAGGAGGAGAGGGGATGACAGAGCATGAGATGGCTGGATGGCATCAGCGACTCGATGGACATGAGTTTGGGTGAACTCCAGGATTTGGTGATGGACAGGGAGGCCTGGTGTGCTGCGATTCATGGGGTTGCAAAGAGTTGGGCACAACTGAGCAACTGAACTGAACTGAACTGAACTTAGCTTGGTCATAGCTTTTCTCCCAATCAGCAAGCATCTTTTAATTTCAAGGCTGAAGTTCATTTGGAATGATTTTGGAGCCCCCCAAAATAAAGTCTAACACTGTTTCCATTGTCTCACCATCTTTTTGTCATGAAATAATAGGACTGGATGCCATGATCTTCGTTTTCTGAATGTTGAGCTTTAAGCCAACTTTTCCACTCTCCTCTTTCACTTTCATCAAGAGGCTCTTTAGTTCTTCTTCACTTTCTGCCATGAGGGTGGTGTCATCTGCATATCTGAGGTTTTTGCTATGTCTCCCAGATCTTGATTCCAGCTTGTGGTTCATCCAGCCCAGCATTCCTCATGATATACTCTGCATATAAGTTAAATAAGCAGGGTGACAATATACAGCCTTGATCTACTCCTTTCCCGATTTGGAAACTGTCTTTTGTTCCATGTTCTGTTAGAACTGTTGTTTCTTGACTTGCATACAGATTTCTCAGGAAGCAGGTAAGGTGGTCTGGTATTTCCATCTCTTTAAGAATGTTCCACAATTTGTTGTGTCCACACAGTCAATGGCTTAGAGGCAAAGTCAAAGATAGCTTAACCAAGCACAGAACAATATTAACATTCTAGAATCTCTAGTCACTTACCCTCCAAAGAACAAAAACTTTCTGATTTCTTTCTTCATTGATTACTTTGCCTATTTTTGTACCTAATATAAACAGGATGCTAAATCATATACTTTTGTGTATGGCTTCCTACACTCAATTCTGTTTCTGAAATTTATTTATAATTTATGACTCCTTGTAGTTCATTCATTCTCATTGCTGTGTTGTATTCCACTGCATAAGCACACATCATGATTTATTTACCTCTTTTATTGTTGATAGTTGCTTGCATATTTCCAGTTTGAGACTGTTATAAATAATATTGATAAGAACTGTATATGTGTATTTAGTAAAAATGAATTTATTCTGGGTATATACCTTGGAATAGATTTTGGGGGCCATGTGACATGTGAAAAGTTTCAGTTCAGTTCAGTTCAGTCGCTGAGTCATGTCCTCCCCTTCTCCTCCTGCCCCCAATCCCTCCCAGCATCAGAGTCTTTTCCAGTGAGTCAACTCTTTGCATGAGGTGGCCAAAGTACTGGAGTTTCAGCTTTAGCATCAGTCCTTCCAAAGAAATCCCAGGGCTGATCTCCTTTAGACTGGGCTGGTTGGATCTCCTTGCAGTCGAAGAGACTCTCAAAAATCTTCTCCAACACCACAGTTCAAAGGCATCAATTCTTTGGCGTTCAGCTTTCTTCACAGTCCAAATCTCACATCTATACCTGACCACTGGAAAAACCATAGCCTTGACTAGACGGATCTTTGTTTGCAAAGTAATGTCTCTGCTTTTCAACATGCTATCTTGGTTGGTCATAACTTTTCTTCCAAGGAGTAAGCGTCTTTTAATTTCATGGCTGCAATCTCCATCTGCAGTGATTTTGGAGCCCCAAAAAATAAAGTCTGACGTTGTTTCCCCTGTTTCCCCATCTATTTCCCATGAAGTGATGGGTCCAGAGGCCATGATCTTTGTTTTCTGAATGTTGAGCTTTAAACCAACTTTTTCACTGTCCTGTTTCACTTTCATCAAGAGGCTTTTTAGTTCCTCTTCACTTTCTGCCATAAGGGTGGTGTCATCTGCATATCTGAGGTTTTTGATATTTCTCCTGGCAATCTTGATTCCAGCTTGTGCTTCTTCCAGCCCAGGATTTCTCATGAGGTACTTTGCTCCTTATCAAATGAAAGAATGATAAAGTAAATACCTGTTATTCTTAGATCTCTATTTCCAGTAAAATTATCCAAAGATGTAAACTAGAAGACTGCTGTTGTTTAGTCGCTAAGTCATATCCAAATTGGTCTGCCCACAGGATTTTCCAGGTGAGAGTACTAAAGTGGGTTGCCATTTCCTTCTCCAGGCGATTTTCTCAACCCAGGGACTGAACCTGCATTCCCTATGTTGGCATGCCGATTCTGTGATAGCTGTGGAGCTTTCATTTCTTCTTCATAGTTTTCATTTTTATTTTATACCATATACAGCTAAAAGGTTTCCAGAAAAACATGCTGTCATGATCTATGCTCTTTGGACCCCAGAGACACCTAAGCATTTCTATCAAACTAATGCATCAGGCAACAAGTTCAGTTCAGTTCAGTTCAGTCGTTCAGTCATGTCCAACTCTTTGAGATCCCATGAATCACAGCATACCAGGCCTCCCTGTCCATCACCTGCTCCTGGAGTTCACTCAAACTTATGTCTATCGAGTCGGTGATGCTATCCAGCCATCGCATCCTCTGTCGTCCCCTTCTCCTCCTGCCCCCTACCCCTCCCAGCATCAGAGTCTTTTCCAATGAGTCAACTCTTCTCATGAGGTGGCCAAAGTACTGGAGTTTCAGCTTCAGCATCATTCCTTCCAAAGAAATCCCAGGGCTGATCTCCTTCAGAATGCACTGGTTGGATCTCCTTGCAGTCCAAGAGACTCACAAGAGTCTTCTCCAATACCACAGTTCAAAAGCATCAATTCTTCGGTGCTCAGCTTTCTTCACAGTCCAATTCTCACATCCATACATGACCACTGGAAAACATAGCCTTAACTAGATGGACCTTAGTCGGCAAAGTAATGTCTCTGCTTTTGAATATGCTATCTTGGTTGGTCATAACTTTCCTTCCAAGGAGTAAGTGTCTTTTAATTTAATGGCTGCAATCTCCATCTGCAGTGATTTTGGAGCCCAAGAAAATAAAGTCTGACACTGTTTCCACTGTTTCTCCATCTATTTCCCATGAAGTGATGGGACCAGATGCCATGATCTTCGTTTTCTGAATGTTGAGCTTTAAGCCAACTTTTTCGCTCTCCTCTTTCTCTTTCATCAAGAGGCTTTTAAGTTCCTCTTCATGTTCTGCCATAAGGGTGGTATCATCTGCATATCTGAGGTTATTGATATTTCTCCCAGCAACCTTGATTCCAGCTTGTGCATCTTCCAGCCCAGCGTTTCTCATGATGTACTCTGCATATAAGTTAAATATGAAAAGTTCAGCTTTAGTAAATACTGCCAAATATTGCACTCTCCACTTTTTCTTTTTCTTCCTTTTTTTGGTGATTTGGGAGTGAAGGGCTCATCTTGATCATCTTCCCTGAAATATTTTTTAATTAAAAAAATTAAAATACAAAGTTACTTTGCATTTACAGTTATTAAAAAATATTGGCTATATTCCCCATGCAGTACAGCACATCCTTGACCAGCCTATCTTATACCCACTAGTTTATACCTGCCAGTTCCCCACCCCTATAACTCCCCTCTATCACCTCCACACTGGTAACCACTAGTTTGTTCTCTGTGAATCTACTTTTTTTAATGTCATATTCACTAGTTTGTTGTATTTTTTTAGATTCCACATATATATGGTATCATATACTTTCTCTGCCTGACTTATTTCACTTAACATAATGCCCTCCAGCCCATCCATGTTGCTGCAAATGGAAAGATTTTATTCTTTTATGGCTAAGTAGTTTTCCATTGTATAAGTATTTATATATCCCATCTTCTTTATCCACTCATCTGTTGATGGACACTGTAGGTTGCTTCCATATCTTGGCAGTTGTAAATAATGTTGCCATAAACACTAGGGTGAATGTATCTTTCCAAATTATTTTTTTTTTCAGATATATACCCAGGAGTATATTACTGGGTCATACGTTAGTTGTATTTTTTGTTTATTGAGAAACCTCCATACTATTTGCCACAGTGCTAGTACCAATTTACATTCCCACCAACACCGTACTAGAGTTCCCTTTTCTCCACCTCCTCACTAACATGTTATTTGTGTTCTTTTTAATAAATGCCATTTTGACAGATGTGAGGTGATATTGTGGTTTTGATGTGTATTTCCCTGCTGATTAGTAACACTGAATATCTTTTCATGAGCCTTTTGGCCATCTGCAATTCCTCTTTTGAAATTTGTCAGTTCAGTTCTTCTGACCATTTTAAATAGTTTCCCTTTTATTGAGTTATATAGGTTGTTTTTATATGTTGAATATTAATCCCTCATGAGTCATATCAGTTGTCAATATTTTCTTCCATCAAGTAGGTTGCTTTTTCTTTTTATTGATGGTTTCCTTTGCTGTGCAAAAGCTTTTAACTTTAACTGTGTCCCATGTGTTCATTTTTACCTGTATTTCCTTTACTTTAAGAGTAAGATCCAAAAAATATGACCATATTACCCAAAGCAATATACAGATTCAGTACAATACCTATCAAAATATCAATGACATTTTTCACAGAACTAGAACAAATAATTTTAAGATGTGTGTGTGTGAACTTAGTCACCAATCACATCTAAATCTTTGCAACCCTATGGATTGTAACCTGTCAGCCTCCTCTGTTCATGGGATTTTCCCAGCAAGAATACTGGAGTGGCTTGCCATTTCCTCCTCCTGGATGTCTTCCTAACTCAGGGATCCAAAGGCATCTCTTGTGTCTCCTACACTGTCAGGCAAATTCTTTACCACTGCTCCACCTTCCTATTTTATGGAAACACAAAAACCCTGAAGAGCCAAAGAAGTCTTGAGAAATAAACTCAGAGCTGGAGGAATCACAATCATGCTCCCTGATTTGAAAGTATACTACAAAGCTACAGTCATCAAAACAGTAGAGTATGGCCACAGAACAGACCCATGGATTAGCAGAACAGGATAGAGAGCTCAGAGATAAACCCACACTCTCATGGTCAATTAATCTGTGACAAAGGGAGTGAGAGTATACAGTGGAGAAGACTGTCTCTTCAATAAGTGGTACTGGGAAAATTGGACAGCTAAGTGTAAAAGAATAAAATTAGAACATTCTCCAGCATCATATACAGAAATAAAATGGATCCTTTTATTTTATCTGAATGTAAAACCATATATTATAAAACTCCTAGAGGAAAACATTGGCAAAGCGTTCTTTGATGTAAACTGCAGCTGTTTTTTTTTTTTTTTTAATCTATTACATCTTACCTGATATATACATGATATATACATGATACACTGAACCCTTTATTCAGCATGTATGTATTGAGACCCTGCTGTGTACACAGAAAGACTGATAATGAATTTTGTGCTTTTAGTTTAAAAAACATGCATGCATGTAAATCTTCCATTCAGTCACCATAGAATCACTATAAAATAGATGGTTGTGTGGCATTATCATTCTTTATTATATTTGGATTATGACATTTGAGAAGATTAAATGGCTTGCTCTTCCCACCTGGTAAATAGCAGTGCTTGAACATGAGCACAAGACTTCTGACAGAAAATCCTTTTATGATGATTTTCCTTGGTCAGTTCACCTCACATTAGAGATATGACGTATTTTCTCCTATCGGTCTACTTGTCATTTGAGACCAGAATAATAAGGAAATTATTCTGGCCATAAAACCTACTCCTTTGTGACCCCAGGGAAGTGACTTTGACTTATTGCCTTCTACTATTTTACCTGAGGAGTTGCTAAATACAGGCATGATTGTGGGGCAAAGAAGTCAGTTCTCCTTTAATAGGCCCTGAATTTACCTAGAGGTAAAAGTAGGCTGGACTTTTCTAGATACCCCGCTATGCAAAAGCATGCTTTTGAGCCAGAGGAGACAGGCACAGAGCCAACACTATCCAGCCTGCTCAGTTATGCTTTTTCTGACAACCTCTTATTTCATACCTCCTTTCTCCCAAAATCTAATTTTATAAATCTACAACCACTTTTATCAGCCAGATAAAATGAAACTTTGACTAACAAAATTTAAAGTCAGTGGCAAAAGCATCCAGTAAGATGGCTAGTCAGAGAGAAAAGATGGAAGATAAATGGGAATTTAAAAAATAAAACATTTTTACTCAATTGTCAATACAGTTAAAGAAGTAGGATATAAAATATCAATGTACAAATGAAAAATGTCTAGTTGGTAAAGTACATTTTATAAAGACAAAAATCAAGCCAAATTGTACCTTTAATTATCTACCCATAAATTCATGTCAGTGCTCCTGGATTCATTCAGGGTCCAGAATGACACATTTTAATTGCACACAGAAGTCCTGGAACAATCTTTTGTTTCTTTATTTACCTCTATTATAAAACATCTTGGCAGACTTAGCCATTAACATTTTCTGCTTTCTCAAGGAAAAAATAATTTAGCCACTTAAAGATATTAGACTCCTGTGTATTGTTTCCCTCCATTTGGTACCCATGATTCCCCCTCTGAACATTTGAGTGCTTGCAATCAGGGCACAATGACACTCACTAATAACAAATGAACCACTACATCAGCCATAATGCTGTGCAGCTCCCAGATTCACCAGCGCCGAGCCCCAGCTATGTGAAACAGAGTCCCAGAGCAGAGGCAGCTCCTCTCCACAGCTACATCTGTTCCTTCTCCCTCTGGAGCATGTGCTATGAAGCATAATCCCTGCTGAGCATGTGTAGACCCCAATTTGGACCTCTTTCCCCTGAAATTCTCTGGCCCTAAAACTCTAGTGCTTGCGTTCAAATACTCAGACTCCAACAGCCATTGGAACCATGAGGGAGCTCAGAAGAAATAGTGTTCTTGCTTGTATCAAGGGTATTTTTCAACTGTCAGAAGTAGTTAAGAGAAGTTAGCATGACTTTACTGAAAGAAAAATAGATATTTTAATTTTTCTGATACATAGTAAAGAAAAGGAATCTTTTCTGTATATAAAGTGAAGATCATATGGATCTTAAGATTATCCCCATTGGAGGAATTTTGTCACTTCATTAGTTGTTTTACCTTGCAATGCCTTACCTTCATCCTCATGTTCAAGAATGTCAGGTTTTATTTTTATTGTATATGAATTAAAAATATTTGGCTGTTAAGGATCAAGAGTTGGCATGATCCCCATGAAAAATGAAGATAATCCAGTAAGTCACAATTCAGAATTTTTTGTAACTGAATTAACTCATGAAGGTAACATGGAATTTTCTGTTAGAAACAGCAGAATAATCAGATTTCCTAGTGGCAATTTTGATTCTTTGGGGGTAGACCATGTTGTATCCAGGGCTTCCTTCATGGTTCAGCAGGTAAAGAATCCACTTGCAATGTAGGAGACACAGGAGATGTGGGTTCGATCCCTGGGTCAGGAAGATCCCTAGGAGGAGGAAATGGCAACCCACTCCAGTATTCTTGCCTGGGAAATCGCATGGACAGAGGAGTCTGCTGGGTTTCAGTCCATGGGGTCACAAAAGAGTCAAACACAACTGAGGCCCAGCACAGAGCAGATAGCATATTGTACTAGGGTCACCACTCGTGGAGTTGTATTGCGATGGGTTCCCTCACAACTGTAATCTCACTTAGTCCTTTAAAAATTGTAACAGTTTAATTTAGGAGATGGGGAGGGATATATCTTTCTGTCTTTAAAAAAGCAATCCATCTTTGTTATCTCCAGTCAATACTTATAATGTTTTATTAGCCCAACAACATTCACCTCTGCTTATATTCTCCCATTTTTCTTAAGCATTATCCAACCAACCTGATCAACCAGTCCATAAACCCTCTGAAAACAGTGATCATCACTTATACAACTCAGCAGTGACTGATATAACAGCGAAGTTTGCTGTTAACATCTTTTGAATAAATGAATGATTAAAAGCATGAATTATAAGATTTCCCACATGCTTAGACCAGAGATTTGCCTTAGGAATGTCTGTTATTTTAATACCAAAATGTGGTTGATATTTTATTTAAGTCATTTTTTAAAATGGAAGTTTCCTGTTCTCTCACCGTATCCTGGACCTTATAAAGATAGACAAATGTCTACACTGCAGTAAGAATAATCACTAATTGACCTCTGGTCTTCTTCTCCCCTTGTCTTTGATTAGCCAAGCAGGTAAGCTAAGAGGCTCTTTTTCACCACATTTCAGTCTGTATTAGACCTGAGCTGTTGTCAGCAGGCTTTGTTTTGTAACAGGAATGAAACAGTGAAATATCACAGTCTTCCTAGTCTTTCTCTGTAAACTCTTTCAAGCTTCCTTCAACCTCAGGCTATTTGTAATACCATCACTATGCTCAGACCTATAAGAAACAGCCTCTTAAGCTAGAAAACTCAGGTTCCCAACTCTCTTTCCTCTGGGTAGCATACCAAGTATCACTGAGATTAGTTCTTTGTTGTTTTTGGCGGTGGCTCAGACGGTAAAGCGTCTGCCTACAATGCGGGAGACCCGGGTTCGATTCCTGGGTCGGAAAGATCCCCTGGAGAAGGAAATGGCAATCCACTCCAGCACTCTTGCCTGGAAAATCACATGGACAGAAGAGCCTGATAGGCTACAGTCCATGCGGTCGCAAAGAGTCGGTCACGACTGAGCGACTTCATTTCACTTTCACTTTAGCATTTATTTGCCTCCCTCTCTTTTAATAGAAGAAATTAGGTATGAAGCTCAATGTTTATGTTAATCTCATCATTACCTCTCAGCTGAGTTGGAAGATCAGTTAACTAATATATAAAGGGACCAGGAACATCTTTGCAGACAAGATATAATATTAATGACTAGCATGTACTTCCTATGGAGGAAGAGCCATACCCATATATGGCTCCTGACAGGCACCTACACCAGAGCCTGGAGGAACTCTCGTCACTCTGCAGCAGCAAGAATTCAGCTGAGAATGCCATGTACATAGTCAGAACAGCCTTTCAGCAGCAGAGGGGCTCTCGGTGTGTGCAGTCTCCTGCGTGTAGCTGGTTGGCATGGCCAGCCAGCTGTGGTTACCTGTGGGTATCAGCCAGGCAAGGCCACATACAGGAGAGGAGACCCAAGCTCCCACAACCCCTCCACATACAGATACAGCTCAGATCTGAGAAACAGTGTGCTTTTAGGCATGTGTAGTGGGCTAGCATAAAGGAAGATGATGGTCCCTCACAGATAACTCAGCCTCTCCAGGCAGCTCGAGCCAACAATGCATTTTATATCTATGTCTTTCTTTTTTACAAGTCACTGATGAGGTCTTTCTCTCTGCCTCTCTCTCCCCTCTTCCTCCCTCTTTCTATCTCTCTCACACGCACACAGATGCTGCCAAAAACAGAGAAGTGGCTATGCAAAGCTGCAGAGAAGTGACTTGTTTTTCTCCGAAATAGGGGAGTAAATCTTTAAATCCCTGCAAAAGCTTGCTACTTCCTCTTTTTTCATTTGTTTTCAGTTTAAATTTGGCCAAAATATCCATGGCAGGAAGGGAAGCATGATTGGAGGGTACAAGTCAGGCTTTCTCTTCTAAATTGTCTCAGCCCTGCAGAAACGTCTATTTGTGTGTTCTGAAAATGGCAAGTATTGTATATTCGAATAATATGGCAGTAAAAGCAAGATTCAAGGGTTGTTAATCTCAAACATATTATGGGATTGCAGAGCAACTAAGGAACTGAGTGTCTCCATTTTAATTACTCTGGTTGGCAGAGGAATCCAATTATGTTACTGTGTCCCCAACATAACCCTTCCTCTCTTTGTTTGCTGCTCCTCTATTCTGATCATGTTTTGATCACCTTTGTTTATTTATTTGTTATGCTATGTTTTCTACTATGCCAGTTTCTTGCTATAATTGGATAGATATTTTTTTAGGTTTTATTTTCAGTCAAAGAGCTGTTCATCTTCCTCTAGAAAGCATGCAATTTTTCATGTTAAGAATATTTTGTTTCTTTTATCATTCCCTAGTGAAATTGAAGCAATGAGGATGACTGGTTTCCCATATGTGCCAGACCATTGTTTGAATGTGATGGTTACCAGCATCAGTTGCACAAATTATTGTAACTCTGAGCTTCTGACATCCCTGGAAATTTCAAGCCGGGGTAAATTTTTCTTTCATAAGTATTCTTAATACAATGTGAAGAAAGGATCCTTAGATTTTCCACTTCCAAGTAGATTTCACACCATAGTGTCTGTAAGATCCCAGGACTGAGTGGAAATAAGTAAAATTTTCAATTCAAGTTAACACTGTCATTGAGAGTTGGACTGAAATATTACCTGTATAGATAATGACTATACTTTTATAATACACATCAGATTAGCCATCAAGTTCTTTACATTCCACCTTCCATTATCCATGAAATCCTCACTTTTGTTTCTTTTCCTTATTGCTACTATGTTAGCCCTCATTGTTCTTCTGTAAATATTTTAATAATTATTTGACTAGTCTCTCTGCTTCCAATCTACCCTTGCTCTCTCCGTCACTTTGATTTTTCCCCCCAAACAGAGGCATCTTATTTTTCTGCTCAAACATTTTACAGGGTTTCAATCTGCCTATAAACTATCATTCACTCTCCTCATCTGACATTTGAAACCTTATCTGTCATGGCACCAATCTAACCTTTCTATAGAAACTTTACTTCCACATGTTCAACACTTCCATCATACTGCATTATTTTTTTTAAAGAATAATCTATTTGATAAGTGGTATTTTATTTATCTTTTGAGTTTTTTATTGATCTATTTTTATTTTGGGATGTGCTGGGTCTTCTTGCTGCGTGTGGGTTCTCTTTAGTTGTGGCAGGCAGGGGCTTCTCTCTAGTTGAGTTGTGCCGGCTTCTTAGTGCAGTAACTTCTCTTGTTGTGGAGCTTGGGCTCTAGGTGTGCAGGTTGAGTAGTTGTGACTCATGGGCTTAGTTGCTCTGTGGTATGTGGGATCTTCCCAGACCAGGGATTGAACCTGTGCCCCCTGTGTTGTTAAGCAGATTCTTAACCACTGGACCACCAAGACAGTCCAGTAGGTAGTATTTTCATATAAAATTGTCATTTTAAGATTACAACATTAAATGTCATTGTTTTGTCCCCACAGATGGGATCCCCTTCATAAAAATCTGAATAAGCTATTTTAAATACATGGCCTTGAAAGTTCTTTTCTTATTAAACAAGTTGCCCTCCCTCTTTCTTCCTCCCTCATTGACTTGGTTTTTCAATTGAGCTATACTTAACATACAGTTTCAACTAAGTATGTTAGTTTTAGGTGTATAATATGGTGAGTTGATATTTTCATGCATTATGAAATGATCATCAAAATTAGCCTAATTACCATATGTCATATACAAAGTTGTTGCAGCATTATTGACTATAATCGCTATGTATACACTACCTCCTTCTAACTTATTTATTTTGTGGCTGGAAAATTCAATCCTCTTTACCTATGTTGTCTGTTTCCCCTCCACTCTAGCAACCCATATGTTTGTTCTCTTTATCTATGAGTCTGTTTCTGTTTTTGTTTTTTACTTATTTTTTTAGATTACACATGTAAGCAAAATCATATAATATTTGTCTTATTTCATTTAGCATAATACCCTTTAGGTTTATCATGTTATTACAAATGTCAAGATTTTATTCTTTCTTTTTTCTTAATTTAAGTTTTTATTGAATTTGTTACAATTTTTCGTCTGTTTTGTTTCTTTTTTGTTTTTTTCCCTTGAGGCATATGGGGTCTTAGTTCCTTAGCAAGGGATCAAACCCATACCCCCTGCATTGGAAGGCAAAACCTTAACCAATGGACCACAACGGAAGTCTCCTGTTCTTTCTTCTGGCTAAATAATATTCCATTGTGTATATGCACCACATCTTCTTCATCTGATAATTTATAGATGGACACTTAGGTTGTTTCCATATCTTGACTATTATAAATAGTGCTGCAAAGAACAGAGGAGTACACATATTTTTTGAATTTGTGTTTTCATTTCCTTCAGATAGTCAGAAGAGAAATTGCTGAATTGTATGATATACCCCACATCCGAGGTCAGGGCAGCAGCCAAGAGGAGCTACCCCACTCCCCAGACCAGGGGCAGCAGCCGGGAGGAGCAACCCCACCTCCAAGGAGCGGTGGCTGCACTGGCACACGGAGGGCCTAGAGGAGCTATTCCATATTGAAGGTCAGGAGGGTGGCAGTGAGGAGATAACCCTCATCCAAGGTAAGGAGCAGCGGCTGCACTTTCCTGGAGCAGCCATGAAGAGATACCCCACGTCCAAGGTAAGAGAAACCCAAGTAAGACAGTAGGTGTTGCAAGAGGGCATCAGAGGGCAAACACACTGAAACCATACTCACAGAAAACTAGTCAATCTAATCACACTAGGACCACAGCATTGTCTAACTCAAGGAAACTAAGCCATGCCCGAGAGGCCACCCAAGATGGGTGGGTCATGGTGGAGAGGACTGACAGAATGTGGTCCACTGGAGAAGGGAATGGCAAACCACTTCAGGATTCTTGACTTGAGAACCCCATGAACAGTATGAAAAGGCAAAATGATAGGATACTGAAAGAGGAACTCCCCAGTCAGTAGGTACCTAATATGCTACTGGAGATCAGTGGAGAAATAACTCCAGAAAGAATGAAGGGATGGAGCCAAAGCAAAAACAATACCCAGTTGTGGATGTGACTGGTGATAGAAGCAAGATCCGATGCTGTAAAGAGCAGTATTGCATAGGAACCTGGAATGTCAGGTCTATGAATCAAGGCAAATTGGAAGTAGTCAAAGAAAAGATGGCAAGAGTAAACATCGACATTCTAGGAATCAGTGAACTAAAATGGACTGGAATGGGTGAATTTAACTCAGATGACCATTATATCTACTACTGCAGGCAGGAATCCCTCAGAAGAAATGGAGTAGCCATCATGGGCAACAAAAGAGTCCAAAATGCAGTACTTGGATGCAATCTCAAAAACGACAGAATGATCTTTGTTCGTTTCCAAGGCAAACCATTCAATATCACAGTAATCCAAGTCTATGCCCCAACCAGTAACGCTGAAGATGCTGAAGTTGAACGGTTTTGTGAAGACCTACAAGACCTTTTAGAACTAACACCCCCAAAAGATGTCCTTTTCATTATAGGGAACTGGAATGCAAAAGTAGGAAGTCAAGAAACACCTGGAGTAACCGGCAAATTTGGCCTTGGAATACAAAATGAAGAAGGGCAAGGACTAATAGAGTTTTGCCAAGAAAATGCACTGGTCAAAGCTAATACCCTCTACCAACAACACAAGAGAAGACTTTACACATGGACATCACCAGATGGTCAACATCAAAATCAGACTGATTATATTATTTGCAGCCAAAGATGGGGAAGCTCTATACAGTCAACAAAAGCAAGACCAAGAGATGACTGTGGCTCAGATCATGAACTCCTTATTGCCAAATTGAGACTTAAATTGAAGAAAGTATGGAAAACCACTAGACCACTCAGGTAAGACCTAAAGCATATCCCTTATGATTATACAGTGGAAGTGAGAAATAGATTTAAGGGCCTAGATCTGATAGATAGAGTGCCTGATGAACTATGGACTGAGGTTCATGACATTGTACAGGAGACAGGGATCAAGACCATCCCCATGGAAAAGAAAGGCAAAAAAAGCAAAATGACTGTCTGGGAAGGCCTTACAAATAGCTGTGAAAAGAAGAGAAACGAAAAGCAAAGGAGAAAAGGAAAGATATTCCCATTTGAATGCAGAGTTCCAACAAACAGCAAAAAAAGATAAGAAATCCTTCCTCAGCAATCAATGCAAATAAATAGGGAAAACAACAGGATGGGAAAGACTAGAGATCTCTTCAAGAAAATTAGAGATACCAAGGGAACATTTCATTCAAAGATGGGCTCGATAAAGGACAGAAATGGTCTGGACCTAACAGAAGCAGAAGATATTAAGAAGAGGTGGCAAGAATACACGGAAGAACTATACAAAAAAGATCTTCACAACTCAGATAATCACGATGATGTGATCACTCACCTAGAGCCAGACATCTTGGAATGTGAAGTCAAGTGGGCCTTAGAAAGCATCACTAAGAACAAAGCTAGTGGAGGTGATGGAATTCCAGTTGAGCTATTTCAAATCCTGACAGATGATGGTCTGAAAGTGCTGCACTCAATATGCCAGCAAATTTGGAAAACTCAGCAGTGGCCACAGGACTGGAAAAGGTCAGTTTTCATTCCAATCCCAAAAAAAGGCAATGCAAAAGAATGCTCAAACTACTGCACAATTGCACTCATCTCACATGCTAGTAAAGTAAAGCTCAAAATTCTCCAAGCCAGGCTTCAGCAATACATGAACAGTGAACTTCCAGATGTTCAAGTTGGTTTTAGAAAAGGCAGAGGAACCAGAGATCAAGTTGCCAACATCCACTGGATCTTGGAAAAAGCAAGAGAGTTCCAGAAAAACATCTATTTCTGCTTGATTGACTATGCCAAAGCCTTTGACTGTGTGGATCTCAACAAACTGTGGAAAATTCTGAAAGAGATGGGAATACCAGAGCACCTGACCTACCTCTTGAGAAATTTGTATGCAGGTCAGGAAGTAACAGTTAGAACTGAGCATGGAACAACAGACTGGTTCCAAATAGGAAAAGGAGTCCATCAAGGCTATATTTAACTTCTATGCAGAGTACATCATGAGAAACTTCGGGCTGGAAGATGCACAAGCTGGAAGCAAGATTGCCAGGAGAAATATCAATAACCTCAGATATGCAGATGACACCACCCTTATGGCAGAAAGTGAAGAGGAACTAAAAAGCCTCTTGATGAAAGTGAAAGTGGAAAGTGAAAAAGTTGGCTTAAAGCTCAACATTCAGAAAACTAAGGTCATGGCATCTGGTCCCATCACTTCATGGGAAATAGATGGGGAAACAGTGGAAACAATGTCAGACTTTATTTTGGGGGGCTCCAAAATCACTGCAGATGGTGACTGCAGCCATGAAATTAAAAAATGCTTACTCCTTGTAAGAAAAGTTATGACCAACCTAGTTAGCATATTCAAAAGCAGAGACATTACTTTGCCAACAAAGGTCCATCTAGTCAAGGCTATGGTTTTTCCTGTGGTCATGTATGGATGTGAGGGTTGGACTTTGAAGAAAGCTGAGCACCGAAGAATTGATGCTTTTGAACTGTGGTGTTGGAGAAGATTCTTGAGAGTCCCTTGGACTGCAAGGAGATCCAACCAGTCCATTCTGAAGGAGATCAGCCCTGGGATTTCTTTGGAAGGAATGATGCTAAAGCTGAAACTGCAGTATTTTGGCCACCTCATGTGAAGAGTTGACTCATTGGAAAAGACTCTGATGCTGGGAGGGATTGGGGGCAGGAGGAGAAGGGGACGACAGAGGATGAGATGGCTGGATGGCATCACTGACTCGATGGACGTGAGTCTGAGTGAACTCCGGGAGTTGGTGATGGACAGGGAGGCCTGGTGTGCTGTGATTCATGGGGTCGCAAAGAGTCGGACACGACTGAGCAACTGAAGTGAAATGATGATAGTTCCATTTTTAGTTTTTTGGGAAGTTCCATAAAGTTTCTCATTATAAATTGTTTGCACCAAATGACATCCCACTCAGAGTACACAAGGGTTCACATTTCAATTCTTGTCAGCACTTGCTATTTCTTATTTTTTGGTGATAGCATCTCTGACAGTTAGAAGTGGTATCTCGTGGTTTTGACTTTCTTTTCCCTGATGATTAGTGATGTTGAGAAACTTTTCATGTGCATGTTGGCCATCTGTATATCTTGTTAGGAAAAATGTCTATTCAGGCCCACTGCCCATATTTTAATAAGATTGCTTCATTTTTTAGCATTCATTATGTGACTTCTCTTTTATATTTTGGATAAAATATATTGGATATATAAAATATATTGGATATCCAATATATTGGATAAAATATTTTGGATATACCTCTTGATGGGATGTATCCTTTGCAAATATCTTCTCCCATTCAGTAGATTGCCTTTTCTTTCTGTTGATGCTTGGGTTCCAGATGCTTTTTTAGTTTGATGTAGTACCATTTATTTATTTTTGCCTTTGTTTCCCTTGCCTGAGGAAACATAGTTACAAAAGTATTGCTAAGACTAGTGTCAAAGAGCTGGCTGCATGTTTTCTTTAGGAATTTTATGGTTTCAAGTCTCACATTTAAATCTTTAATTCATTTTGTGTTTATTTTTGTATGCAGTATGAGCAGATGATCCAGTTTTATTCTTCTCCACGTACTTGTCCAGTTTTCCAACACCATTTGTTGATTAAACTGTTTTTTCCTCCTTTGTATATTCTTGCCTCAATTATTGTAGATTCATTGACCATATGAGTGAGACTGTATTTCTGGGCTCTCTATTCTATTCCACTGATCCATGTGTCTGTTTTGTGCCAGTACCATACTGTTTTGATTACTATAGCTTGGTAGTATAGTTTCAAGTCTGGGAGCATGATGCCTCTGGTTTTATTATTTTTTCTCAGGATTGCTTTGTCTATTTGGGAACTTTTGTGGTTGCATACAAATTTTAGGACTATTTGTTATAGTTCTGTGAAAAATATCATTGGTATTTTGATAGAGATTGCACTGAATTTGTAGATTTCTTTGGGTAGTATGACATTTTAATGATATTAACCCTTCCAATACATGAGCACCAATACATGAGTATATCATTCTACTTATTTATACTGTTTTCAATTTCTTTCCTCAATGTCTTTTTCAGAGTACAGGTCTTTTACCTCCTTAGTTAGATTTATTCCTGGATATCTTACTCTTTTTTGGTACAGTTGTAAATGAAATTGTTTTCTTTATTTCACTTTCTGGTAGTTTGTTATTAGTGTATAGAAATGTAACAAATTTCTGTGTATTAATTATATATGTATATATATAGATAATTTACTGATTTAATTTATTAGTTCTATTAATAAATAACTTTTTAATAGAATATTGGGGGTGCTAGATATAATATCATGTCATCTGTGAATAATGACCACATTACTTCTTAATTTCTATTTTGGGGATGCTTTTTATTTCTTTTCTTCCCAGATAGCTAGCTAGGACTTCAAATAAAATGGTGAATAAAGTAGCAAGGATGGGCATCCCTTTCTTGTTCCTGACATTAGAGGAAATGTTTTTAGCTTTTCACATTGATTTTAGCTATGGGTTTGCCATATATGGCCCAGAAACCTCAGTTCTTCTTTAAGAAGAACTACTATATATGTAGGTGTAGATTCAGTATGTCGATGGGAGGAGGTGAGCTCAGGTTCTTTCTATGCTACCATGTTGAACCTATTCCCCAAAACTGCATTACTGAATAGGCAACATATTTTCTATTACTATCTTTTTGCTTTTCCTTGCCCTGTTAGAGCTAGGAATTAGGTTTCACTTCCATTTTCTTATATTCAAATTTTGTCTCTTAAGAAACAGCACAGTTATTACTCTTGCCTCATTCAATTTCAAAGAAGTCTTTATCAAAACCTCTTTGTAGCATATTTTATACTTGCTTAATCTTCATTATGTACATATTGATATCATGTAACATAATCAAATCCCTTATGATTATACAGTGGAAGTGACAAATAGATTTAAGAGTCTAGATTTGATAGATAGAGTGCCTGATGAACTATGGAATGAGGTTCGTGATATTGTACAGGGATCAAAACCAACCTCATGGAAAAGAAATGCAAAAAAGCAAAGTGGCTGTCTGGGAGGCCTTACAAATAGCTGTGAAAAGAAGAGAGGTGAAAAGCAAAGGATAAAAGGAAAGATATAAGCATCTGAATGCAGAGTTCCAAAGAATAGCAAGGAGAGAGAAGAAAGCCTTCTTCAGCAATCAATGCAAAGAAATAGAGGAAAAGAACAGAATGGGAAAGACTAGATATCTCTTCAAGAAAATTAGAGATACCAAGGGAACATTTCATGCAAAGATGGGCTCGATAAAGGACAGAAATGGTCTGGACCTAACAGAAGCAGAAGATATTAAGAAGAGGTGGCAAGAATACAAAGAAAAACTGTACAAAAAAGATCTTCACGACCCAGATAATCACGATGGTGTGATCACTCATCTAGAGCCAGACATCTTGGAATGTGAAGTCAAGTGGGCCTCAGAAAGCATCACTACAAACAAAGCTAGTGGAGGTGATGGAATTCCAGTTGAGCTATTTCAAATCCTGAAAGATGATGGTGTGAAAGTGCTGCACTCAATATGCCAGCAAATTTGGAAAACTCAGCAGTGGCCACAGGACTGGAAAAGGTCAGTTTTCATTCCAATCCCAAAGAAAGGCAATGCAAAAGAATGCTCAAACTACTGCACAATTGCACTCATCTCACATGCTAGTAAAGTAATGCTCAAAATTCTCCAAGCCAGGCTTCAGCAATACGTGAACCGTGAACTCCCTGATGTTCAAGCTGGTTTTAGAAAAGGCAGAGGAACCAGAGATCAAATTTCCAACATCCGCTGGATCATGGAAAAAGCAAGAGAGTTCCAGAAAAACATCTATTTCTGCTTGATTGACTACGCCAAAGCCTTTGACTGTGTGGATCTCAACAAACTGTGGAAAATTGTGAAAGAGATGGAATACCAGACCACCTAACCTGCCTGTTGAGAAATCTGTATGCAGGTCAGGAAGCAACAGTTAGAACTGAACATGAGTCCATCAAGGCTGTATATTGTCACCCTGCTTGTTACTCTGCTTATATGCAGAGTACATCATGAGAAACGCTGGACTGGAAGAAACACAAGCTGGAATCAAGATTGCTGGGAGAAATATCAATAACCTCAGATATGCAGATGGCACCACCCTTATGGCAGAAAGTGAAGAGGAGCTAAAAAGCCTCTTGATGAAAGTGAAAGAGGAGAGTGAAAAAGTTGCCTTAAAGCTCAACATTAGGAAAACTAAGGTCATGGCATCTGGTCCCATCACTTCATGGGAAATAGATGGGGAAACAGTAGAAACCGTTTCAGACTTTATTTTTTGGGGCTCCAAAATCACTGCAGATGGTGATTGCAGCCATGAAATTAAAAAACGCTTACTCCTTGGAAGAAAAGTTATGACCAACCTAGATAGTATATTGAAAAGCAGAGACATTTCTTTGCCGACTAAGGTCCATCTAGTCACGGCTATGGTTTTTCCAGTGGTCATGTATGGATGTGAGAGTCGGACTGTGAAGAAAGCTGAGCGCAGAAGAATGGATGCTTTTGAGCTGTGGTGTTGGAGAAGACTCTTGAGGGTCCCTTGGACTGCAAGGAGATCCCACCAGTCCATTCTGAAGGAGATCAGCCCTGGGATTTCTTTGGAAGGAATGATGCTAAAGCTGAAGCTCCAGTACTTTGGCCACCTCATGCGAAGAGTTGACTCATTGGAAAAGACTCTGATGCTGGGAGGGATTGGGGGCAGGAGGAGAAGGGGACGACAGAGGATGCGATGGCTGGATGGCATCACGGACTCGATGGACGTGAGTCTGAGTGAACTCCGGGAGTTGGTGATGGACAGGGAGGCCTGGCGTGCTGCGATTCATGGGGTCGCAAAGAGTCGGACACGACTGAGGGACTGAACTGAAGTGAACATACTGTAAGCTTCGTGATCAGAAAGGTTATATTTTACACATCTTCGTGTATCCTCAGTTGCCTTAGCACTCTGACATTAATATAGATATTCATTTATTCAACAAATAATCACTGAATTCCTATTCAGTGTCAAGTGCTATGCTAAATGCTAGGGATCTGGCTATCAACATAACACAATCATTTTTTCATGTTTGTGTAATATATTTTCTAGTAGAAGAAATATGTAGACCTGGGAAGGAAAGCAGTGCAAGAGGTATAAAATTGAGATGGTGGGAGATCATTTCAGGTAGGGAGACCAGGAAAAGTGGCATTAGAGAAAGCAAGAAAGTCCAAAGTAGTATGAGACACATGGCACGCATGGGGATGGGCTTTGCAGACTTCTAGGACAACAAGTGACAGACCCTGCGGAGGGTTTGCTGAAGGTGAAAGAGAAATTTAGAGAGTAGTAGGAAATGAAGTAAAATTATACTTGGATTGGATGGACAGTGGTGATCAATTATACAGTACTTTGGAGTTAGTTATAAAGACATTGGTTTTAATTTGAATACTACAGCACGTTATGATTAGAATTGGGCAGGAAAGGGAAATAACATGAATCATGTTTCGAAGCATCCTCCAGTTTTAGAAATTAGAATGGATTGAAGGAGTCCAAGGATGGAAGCAGAGAGAGCATTTACAATATTATAGGATGTGGTGTATTTTAGATATAAATGTATACTATCTCTGTTAAGCCCTTTCTAGCCAATTGTATGAAGGTAGAAGTTGCAGCTAGATATATACTCAATAATCTTTGCATTTTATTATCATGCCCTGAAAGTCAAAGCTAACTGGCTATTATACAATGTGACCTAATCAAAATAAGAAGGAGGAGGAGCAGCTCTTGTTGCACTGACCCATGAGTGCCACTTATATAAGATTGGATATAATTAATCAGTTCAGTTCAGTTCATTTCAGTCGCTCAGTCATGTCCGACTCTTTTCGACCCCATGAATCGCAGCACACCAGGCCTCCCTGTCCATCACCAACTCCCGGAGTTCACTCAGACTCACATCCACCGAGTAAGTGATGCCATCCAGCCATCTCATCCTCTGTCATCCCCTTCTCCTCCTGCCCCCAATCCCTCCCAGCATCAGAGTCTTTTCCAATAGGTCAACTCTTCCCATGAGGTGTCCAAAGTACTGGAGTTTCAGCTTCAGCATCATTCCCTCCAAAGAAATCCCAGGGCTGATCTCCTTCAGAATGGACTGGTTGGATCTCCTTGCAGTCCAAGGGACTCTCAAGAGTCTTCTCCAACACCACAGTTCAAAAGCATCAATTCTTCGGTGCTCAGCCTTCTTCACAGTCCAACTCTCACATCCATACATGACCACAGGAAAAACCATAGCCTTGACTAGTCGGACCTTTGTTGGCAAAGTAATGTCTCTGCCTTTCAATATGCTGTCTAGGTTGGTCATAACTTTTCTTCCAAGCAGTAAGCGTCTTTTAATTTCATGGCTGCAATCATCATCTGCAGTGATTTTGGAGCCCCCCAAAATAAAATCTGACACTGTTTCCACTGTTTCCCCATCTATTTCCCATGAAGTGATGGGACAAGATGCCATGATCTTCGTTTTCTGAATGTTGAGCTTTAAGCCAACTTTTTCACTCTCCTCTTTCACTTTCATCAAGAGGCTTTTTAGTTCCTCTTCACTTTCTGCCATAAGGGTGGTGTCATCTGCATATCTGAGGTTATTGACATTTCTCCAAGCAATCTTGATATAATTAATAGTAGAGAATAAATCATGGCACATAGTTACATCTTCTTTGATAGGCTGATTTCCACAGATATTTCTTTCTCCATGCATATGCTTTCTAAAAGTTAAAGCAAATTATTTCACTTCTATTCTTAAAATTCAGCTCTTTTGTTTAGTCTTTGGATACAGAAATTCTCTTTTCCTGGCTGCTCATCAGTTCTGTCATATGTTAATTAATAAACATACAAGATTTAATAAGCACCTACAAAATATTGCTCTATGCATCTAAGGCAAAGTCCCATAGGAAATTATAGTGCAATTGGGAAGACAATTATTATATGTGTCTAATTAGGATAATAGTCTTCCCTGGTGGCTCAGAGGTTAAAGCGTCTGCCTGCAATGCAGGAGACCCGGGTTGGATCCCTGGGTCAGGAAGATCCCCTGGAGAAAGAAATGGCAACCCACTCCAGTATTCTTGCCTGGAGAATCTCATGGACGGAGGAGCCTGGTATGCTACAGTCCACAGGGTTGAAAAGAGTTGGATACGACTGAACGGCTTCACTTTCAGTTTCAAATAGGATAATGGATCAATTAAATAAGGGTAGTGACTGAGCCTGGTGGGCTGCAGTCCATGGGGTCGCAAAGAGTCAGACACTACTGAATGACTTCACTTTCACTTTCCACTTTCATGCATTGGAGAAGGAAATGGCAACCCACTCCAGCGTTCTTGCCTGGAGAATCCCAGGGACGGGGGAACCTGGTGGGCTGCTGTCTATGGGGTCGCACAGAGTCGACACGACTGAAGCGACTTAGCAGCAGCAGCAGCAGCAGCAGTGACTGAAAGAAAAAAAAAGTGAAGAATCAACAAATATTTAACCAACTAGTTATATCTTATGAGCAAAAAAAAAAAAAAAAGAAACAAAGAAAGAAACACTAGCAATTCTGAACAATGCCATCTATTCTGTGCCTAAGTATTTGAGAAAACTTTATTGAAGAAAGAGTTGATATAAAATAGAATGAAAAAGAGGGAGAATTCCAGATATGGAGAATGCATAAATACATTCTTGAAGAAGTGTTTGGGTAATAAACTATCTATCTTGTGCTGCGCTTAGTCACTCAGTCGTGTCTGACTCTTTGTGACTGTTTGGACTGTAGCCTGTTAGGCTCCTCTGTCCATGCAATTTCCCAGGCAAAAATACTGGAGTGGGTTGCCATTTCCTTCCCCAGGGAATCTTCCCCACCCAAGGATTAATCTAGTGTCCCAAATACTTGACTTAATAAACTATCTAGGATAAACCAAATAGTTTGACATAGAATAAAAACAAGACTGTAAAGAAGCTTAAGCTCTTGTAATAGAAAGTGAAACTGATCTCAGAGGGAGAGCAGTGAGTGGTCCTGAAGAGCGATCTTAGTTCCCTGCCCAGGAATTAAACCTGGGTAAGCTGGATGAAAACCAAGAGTCCTACCCACTAGACCACTGGGTGCTAGAGGCTGGAAACAAAGCAGCCCTGGATCTTGCCCCTATTTGAAAGCAAGAAGTTTTCAAAGAGGCAAAAACTGTAAAATAAAAGGTACAAAGCTTATTATTAGAGACACACGCAATGTATGGGAGAGTACACAGGAAAACAATTTGTTTATTTAGCTCAAAAGCAAGGCAGAGACACACACCTAGAGTGGAATGCAGGCGTCCTGAGTGAGGAGGAGTGCAGTATGTCAGAAACTAGGTAGTGACAAAATAACCAAATAAATAAAGCTGGACTTTAGCCACTGGACATTTGATGGCTGCTGAATGACTTTTAGGGAGAGTAAGAAGGAAAGAAAATTTTTAAATTATAAAAACTTCATTTTAAAAAGGTCAAGCAAGAAGTCATGTACAGAACTGATTGGATAGAGAAATCTGAACATTAAAAAATTTTGAGACATCACTAAAATCCTATCTGTGTCTGTCTGTGGGTCTCCTGTCTTAACTAATATTGCTGTACTTGTTCTCAAACTTTTATACTGATATTTCACTGCAGCAAGTATATTTCAAACTTTTATAGTGGTATATTCATTGCTGGAGATAGATCACACATCCAGAATTTAATTTGGGGTAAATGGTTGTTATTTCCAAGTAAGTAAACCTAGCACAACCACACTTAGAATGGAACTTTTATTTTACAATGGTGACTAAATCCACATTGCTCATGATGTTGATTACTAATCTAAATGCCACAATGCAAAGAGAGGCACTACACACATGATGGGGGGACTAGTTATTAATAAAAGAAAGTCAAACTAGTCCAGCAACCATTTCCCACCTGCAGTCTGTGTAGATTAAAGCTAGGGAGACATTGGCGAGAACAGGATTTTTTAAAGTGAAGAAAATTGTTGGAGTAAAAAGAGCTGTCGGGATTTCCCTCTCCTCCTTGCTGTGCTCTCTAAATTTAGTTAGGATTTTAAAAAATCTTTGGAGAATTTAGGAGAAGTTGGGGTCAAGAAGGAGGAATTGACTTTTACTCCCTGGCTACACATTGCTAAGCTCAGAAACCCATAGATGCGGTCCTTTCCTCTGCCAGGGTGGAAAGTGTTTGGGAGGAGGGTTTGGCCTAGAGTTTTTGTATCAAAGAAACCAGCCTGGCTCTCACACTGAAACTTCTGGAGCTGGGAGAAAGCCTGGAGCATCCTTACACTGGTTAGGTGAAGAGAAGTCACAATGGAAGCAAGCTGAAATTCTGCAGTTTGACAAGCAAGAGGGTTTAATTTTCCCTTGAATCAAGTGGATGCTGTGGAAGATAGCTAGTCTGCAGTCATCTTGAAAATATTGCCCCCACCCCAGTAAGAAAAGGCTTCTGCCGTGGCGAGGATCTAGTGTGGTGTCCTGCAGGAGACACTAGCTGAGAGCAAAATCACAAGATCAGCTCAGGATGGCCACATTCTCACTAGAGAATATACAGTAGTGGAGACCACCATGGGGTGAGTAGAGAGGGGTGGTTCATAAAGAATCCGACCTTGTATTTCATGGAAGTTCAAGTTTGACATCTGCAATGACAGAGTAATGACCAGCTACTGCTAGCCAAGAAAGAATTCCCATGTATCCTGTTTAGTTAAAAACAAACAAACAAACAAACACCTTTACTCTAACCTTTACTCTTCTCCTCTAACCTTCTTCATTATGCTTTAGTTTAGAAGAACCAAGAGGATGAAGAGGAAGAGAGGACGGGCACAGTGCAGGCAGGTATGGGTTTACCTTGAAGCTGATGGAGCCCAAACTTCAGAGCCCCTCACTAGCACAGGTCTCCTAAGAAAGCCATGGACCAAATTAATAGTCATTATTTGTTTTATTTTTTCATAAAGAGAGTGCATCTCCCCAAATTTTAAATGTTTAAAGCGCTATAAAACCTGGGTAGGACAAAAATAAAAGGGTAAATAATTCGTGTCATTTTCTTGTTGCTGCTTGCCTGGCCATGGGATAGACTAGATTGGTGTGTACTTACTGGCTCAGTCATGTTTGACTCTTTGTGACCCCATAGACTGTAGCCCATCTGGCTCCTCTGTCCTTGGGATTCTCCAAGCAAGGATACTGGAGTAGGTAGCCATTCTCTTCTCCATGGGATCTTCCCAACCCAGAGACTGAACCTGCATCTCCTGTGTCTCCTGCATTGCAGGCAGATTCTTTACCTGCTGAGCCAGGACTCGATTGGGGTGGTGTTTAAATGAAAGGGGAAATTAATGTTTTCATATAGAATGGGCCAGACTTTTTAGTATCTGAAATTAAGACACTTCTAATATCTGAAAGATACTGGAAATCTAAGAAATGTGCTCGAGTTGCTGTGAAGAAACAAGGGAAGGGAGATCTGAGAGAGGGTTGGAAGACTGTGGAGGGAAGAATAAGCTGCTTCCTATTATACCATAGAAGTTTACCTCACTGAATACTTGTGTTTTGTTAGAAAAGAAAATATCAGTGCCAGTTTTATGGTGAGACTTAAACACAATTTGGAAGGAAGGCAACTTAAATCTTCTCTTTCCATTTCCATGTTTCATGTTTGGACTGAATTTTTATCCTTAAAGCCAAGATTTCAGAGAGGTGCAAGGCAAAATGGTTTGAATGTTGTACACACGCACATACAAGAACACATACTAATGGGTGAGTGCACACAAACACAAATATTTCTAACCACCATTTGTAGTCAAGCTGTAGTCAATCTGTAGTACATCTATAGGAAAATTGCTCTAAAATTTCCAGCCTTGTGCTCATCTCATGCACAAAGAATTCATTAAAAAGGTGATAAGTTTATATTTTTGCCTCCTATTTGAAGTAGTACAGATGAAAAATGTGTACCTAAATAAATGACATTCTATTACCTCGAAAAATGCTCATTTTGCCTATGAAACAGTCCTACTTCTATGTAAAAATAGTTGGTGTGTTTACCATGTGACCAGTATATATAGCTTAATTTCATTTTTGATAAATGAAAAGATAAGAGAAGTCTTCTAAGTAAAGGAAAATAAAGCAGCGTGTTAAGATGCTAGTTGTAGTAAAATGTAATATTTAAGTGCAAAAAAAGTCTGAGTTGACATTAAATTGGATAGTAAATCTTCAATTTATAGTTAGTATGCTATAATGGTTTTGTGTTCTTGTTTATCAGAATATCCATGAACATACTATAATTTGCTCCCCACTAGTTATAATCAGCTCATATTTTATGTGAAATGTATCATCTTTTTCTTCTTAGAACATTGTGCCCTCCAGTCACATTTGTTATACTTTTGGTCCTATCACAAACCCTTTGGAATACAGAGTGTGTTGAACTGAGTCTCCATTTGGATTTCTTCCAGAATTATTGCTTTGAGAAGAGCACATGAAATAACAAAATTAGCATGCGCTGGTTTAACTCCATGTCTAACTCTGTTGTTTTCTGTTGATGACAAGTGCATGGAATAGTTGAAAATGTAATCTACAATGTCGTACATCTATGCAGGCAGATTACATTATATATAATTTAGCATTTATCTTCAGTTACATCCTGAAGCTTCACATATTTCAGTAAACATCTCTTTTTTAGCTTATGATGGATAATTGATGACAATAGAGGATTGAAAATGAAGAAGCAAAATGATAAAACTCCCATTCACTCACTTGCACACAATAGCCAACCTTGGGTTTTTCTCTTTTATTGTGATAGTTTTCTGTTCTGGCAAAGGCAGTAATGTGATCTGGGAATTTGATATTCTCTCTTTACTGCAAATGATATCAAATAAGGGTAAGCATCCTGGCCCTAATGAAACTTAAAGGAAGATCGAGGACATTAAGTGTTAATCAGAGTATTTTTTAGAGGAGTGTGTGCGAATACTACTGTAGGATCCTTGTTCTGATTTCGTATGTGTGAACAGCATTCTGGAATCATGCTTCTAAAAGAAATGTCAGTTGCTTCATTTGCGATTATTTTCTCCCATTCAGATTCCAGAAAAATAAACGACTCAATCAAAAAATGGGCCAAAGAACTAAATAGACATTTCTCCGAAGAAGACATACGGATGGCTAACAAACACGTGAAAAGATGCTCAATATCACTCATTATCAGAGAAATGCAAATCAAAACCACAATGAAGTACCATTTCACATCAGTCAGAATGGCAGCGATCCAAAAGTCTACAAGCAATAAATGCTGGAGAGGGTGTGGAGAAAAGGGAACCCTCTTACACTGTTGGTGGGAATGCAAACTAGTACAGCCACTATAAAGAACAATGTGGAGATTCCTTAAAAAATTGCAAATGGAACTGCCTTATGACCCAGCAATCCCATTCCTCCCATACACACCGAGGAAACCAGAATTGAAAGAGACACGTGTACCCCAATGTTCATCGCAGCACTGTTTATAATAGCCAGGACATGGAAACAACCTAAATGTCCATCAGCAGATGAATGGATAAGAAAGCTGTGGTACATATACACAATGGAGTATTACTCAGCCATTAAACAGAAAACATTTGAATCAGTTCTAATGAGGTGGATGAAATTGGAGCCCATTATACAGAGTGAAGAAAGCCAGAAAGAAAAACACCATACAGTATACTAACACATATATATGGAACTTAGAAAGATGGTAATGATAACCCTGTATGCGAGACAGCAAAAGAGACACAGATGTATAGAACAGACTTTTGGACTCTATGGGAGAGGGAGAGGGTGGGATGATCTGGGAGAATGGCATTGAAACATGTAAACTATCATGTAAGAAATGAATCGTCAGTCTATGTTCGATACAGGATACAGGATGCTTGGGGCTGGTGCATGGGGATGATCCAGAGAGATGACATGGGGTGGGAAGTGGGAGGGGGGTTCAGGATAGGAACTCATGTACACCCGTGGCTGATTCATGTCAATGTATGGCAAAACCAATACAGTATTGTAAAGCAAAATAAAGTAAAAATAAAAATTAAAAAAAAATAAAAAGAAATAAAAGAAATGCCAGTATTAGGTTAGAAAAAGTACCAATAAATTTTGATGTTCAAAATTTTCTTATAACCTTAGAGGTCAACCTAGGTTCCCCGTGCATCTATAATTCTATTCAGTTGCCTCCATTCCCTTCTCACACCATATGTCCTTGAACTTCAAGCTCCTGAGTATTTTATAACTACACCACACAATTCTCCACTTCTTAATTATGCTACCTGTATCATTTCACTTCTCATCCTAAAAGAAAAACAACAGATGTGTATGAGAACCTGATGAAGTAGTGGAACATATGAAGGGAATTGTTTCAGTTTCAACTTTGGCAAGAGATATATATTTCATTAGTTTACATTTTTTTTAAATTATATGAACCGTTATTAGCAGCTACTAAATGTTGCTTTGAAATAATCTTTAAATGTTTAAAGACAATAATTAATGTTTTAAAAGCCAAACATCTAAAAGTAAAATACTAATAAGCTTCAGATGATTTGAGAGAAAAGAGGAATGCTGTGTTTTATTAAGCTAGACCCTCACCTTCTTGGCTTCCCAGGTGGATTCGCAGAATCTGCTTACCAATTCAGGACATGCAGGAGATGCAGATTCGATCTCTGGGTCAGGAAGATCCCATGGAGGAGGAAACGGCAACCCTCTTCACTATTCTTGCTTGTAAAATCCCATGGACAAGGGAGCCTGGTGGGCTGCAGTCCATGAGGTCACAGAGTCAGACACGACTGAGCATGCACACACTCACTTTTTGTGAATAAACTGATGCTCTAGTAGTAAATAACAGCTAATCTCTTGGCTTAAATGCTGACTCTGAATTATCTGATTCTGCCCAAATATCATCTCCCTGTGATACCTTCAAGTAGATTCTATGATGATGAGTCTACTATGAAAGTAAAAGTGTTTGTCACTCAGTTGTGTCATACTCTTTGTGACCCATGGACTGTAATCCCTCAGGCTCCTCTGTCCATGGGATTCTCCAGGCAAGAATAGTGGAGTGTGTTGCCATTTCTTTTGACAGGGGATCTCCCCAACCCAGGGATCGAACCCAGGTCTCCCATATTGCAGGCAGATTCTTTACCATCTGAGCCAACTGTACCAATATTGTCATTTATTTTGTCTGTACTCTTTTCCTTTCAAGAGTATTAAGACTGAGAATGCCAACTATTGTTTGAATTATTTAGTAAAACCTAATTTTAAAACTGGGCAAAAGACTTGAACAGACATTCCATAAAGAAAGATATATGACTTTTCAATAAGTACCCCCAAAATAACTCACCATTGTTAATTATCAAAGAGCTACTAAAACAATAATGAAATATCCAGTATATTAGTTAAAAATGAAAACTATTGGCAAGAATCTGGAGAAAATTAAACTTTTTACATTGTTACTGAAAGTAAAAATTTTTACAACTACTTTGGAAATTGGGCAGGTATTTTCTCAAAAAAACTGAATATATATTTCTCTATCTTAAACTTTCATTTGAAATTCTGAGGTCAAATATGAAGCCATTTGAGAAAAAAGTGGAATGCTATAATTATAATTTCTCTAATTCAAGGCCACCATCCAAAACATAAATATTTCTAAGTTGTAATTTTACATGTACTCATTATTTTTTAGCAATTTGATTATGGTTTGCTAGTTGATGTTTTCTTTATGAATGACATATACTTCAAACAAAACATTAAAATTAATTTGAGGTAGATAATAGGCCTAGATTTAAAAAGCTCTCTTAAAAAGTAGAGACATTATTTTGTCAACAAAGGTCCATCTAGTCAAAGCTATGGTTTTTCCAGTAGTCATGTATGGATGTGAGAGTTGGACTATAAAGAAAGCTGAGCACTGAAGAATTATGTTTTGAACTGTGGTGTTGGAGAACACTCTTGAGAGTCCCTTGGACTGCAAGGAAATCCAACTAGTCCATCCTAAAGGAAATCAGTCCTGAATATTCATTGGAAGGACAGATACTAAAGCTGAAACTCCAACACTTTGGCCACCTGATGAAAAAAACTGACTCACTGGAAAAGACCTTGATTCTAGGAAAGATTGAGGGCAGGAGGAAAAGGGGATGATGGAGGATGAGATGGTTAATGGTGTCAGTGACTTGATGGACATGAGTTTGAGCAAGCTCCGGGAGTTGGTGATGGACAGGGAAACCTGGCATGCTACAGTTCATGGGGTCACAAAGAGTCAGACATGACTGAGCAACTGAACTGAACTGATAAAAGCTCTCACTTTAAGCTTTCTAAAACAAAACATTGGAGAATGTTTTTATGACTTTAGGGTAGCATAGCACAAAACTCATTAATCATAAAAGGAAAAAAAAGGCAATAAAACTGTCTTCACCAAAATTAAAATTTCTGCCCATCAGGAAACACCATTAAGACAGGTAAAAGACGTCATAGGATCATAGAACTTGTTTGAAATGCATTATCTCTCAGAAAGGGCTTCCCTAGTAGCTCAGATATTAAAGAATTTTCCTTTACCCAGAGACCTGGGTTTGATCCCTGGATTGGGAAGATCCCCTGGAGAAGGAGAAAGCTACCCACTCCAGTATTCTGGCCTGGAGAATTCCATGGACAGAGGAGCCTGGTGGGTTGCAACAGGTTGGACATGACTAAAGTGACTGAGCACCATGTGACAAAAGACTTGTATCCAATATATATGCATGTGTGTATGAGCATCAATATTACAAAAACAAATACGGGCAAGATACTTGAATAGGAACTTTATAAAAAATCAGAATTGCCAATAAACATATGAAAAAGAGTTTATCTTGACCAGCAATACACACATTAACATAATGAAAGGAAACCAGATTGGAAAATAAGAAGTAAAACTCCCAGTGTCTGCAGATTACAGGATATCCCCTACATAGAAAACCCCAAAGACACCACCAGAAAATTACTAGAGCTAATCAATATTAATGTTTCAGGATATAAAATTAATACATGGAAATCCTTTGTATTCCTATATGCTAAAAATGAGAAAACAGAAAGAGAAATTAAGGAAACAATCCAATTCACCATTGAAACAAACAAACAAAAACAGGCATAAATTTACCCAAATAAACAAAGACTTATATATAAAAAACTATAAAACACTGATGAAAGAAATCAAAGATGACACAAATAGATGGAGAAATATACCATGTTCATGGATTGGAAGAATCACTATAGTGAAAATGAGTATATTACCCAAAGCAATCTATAGACTCAACACAACCCCTATCAAGCTATCGGTATTTCCCACAGAACTAGAACAAACAATTTCACAATTTGTATGGAAACACAAAAATCCTCAAAGAGCCAAAGCAATCTTGAGAAAGAGGAATGGAACTGGAGGAATCAACCTGCCTGACTCTACTACAAAGCCACAGTCATCAAGACAGTATGGTACTGGCACAAAGACAGAAATGCAGATCAATGGAACAAAATAGAAAACCCAGAGATATATCCATGTACCTATAGACACCTTATCTTTGCCACAGGAGGCAAAAATATACCATGGAGAAAAGACAATCTCTTTAACAAGTGGTGCTGGGAAAACTGGTCAACCACCTATAAAAGAATGAATCTAGAATACTTTCTAATACCATACCCAAAATTAAACTCAAAATGGATTAAAGATCTAAATGTAAGATCAGAAATTATAAAACTCTTAGAGGAAAACATAGGCAGAACACTCTCCGACATAAATCACAGCAAGATCCACTATGATCCACCTCCCAGAGTAATGGAAATAAAAACAAAAATAAACAAATGGGACCTAGTTAGAATTAAAAGCTTTTGCAGAATGAAGGAAACTATAAGCAAAGTGAAAAGGCAGCCTTCAGAATGAGAGAAAATAATAACAAATGAAACAACTGACAATTAATCTCCAAAATATACAAGCAGCTCATGCAGCTCAATACCAGAAAAATGCATGACCCAATGAAAAGGTGGGAAAAAACCTAAAGAGACACTTCTCCAAAGAAGACATACAGATGGCTAACAAACACATGAAAAGAAGCTCAACATCACTCATTATCAGAGAAATGCAAACCAAAACCACAATGAGGCACCATCTCATGCCAGTCAGAATGGCAGCCATCAAAAAGTCTACAAACAATAAATGCTGAAGAGTGTGTAGAAAAGGGAACCCTCTTACACTGTTGGTGGGAATGCAAACTAGTACAGCCACTATGGAGAACCATGTGGAGATTCCTTAAAACCTGGAAATAGAGCTGCCATATGACCCAGCAATCCCACTTCTGGGCATACACACTGAAGAAACCAGAATTGAAAGAGACACACGTATAGCCTAATGTTCATTGCAGCACTAATTACAATTCCTATGACATGGAAGAAACCTAGATGTCCATCAGCAAATGAATGGATAAGGAAGTTGTAGTACATATATACACAATGGAATATCACTCAGCTATAAGAGAACACATTTGAGTCAGTTTTAATGAGGTAGATGAAACTGGAGCCTATTATACAGAGTGAAGTAAGTCACAGAGAAAAACACCAATACAGTATATTAATACATATATATGGAATTTAAAAAGATGATCATCCTATATGTAAGACAACAAAAGAGACACAGATGTAAAGAACAGACTTTTGGACTATGTGGTAGAAGGCAAAGGTGGGATGATTTGAGAGAATAATGTTGAAACATGTATATTACCCATACGTAAAAGAGATGACCAACGCAAGTGTGATGTACGAAGCAGGGCACTCAAAGCCAGTGCTCTAGGACAACTCAGAGGGATGGGGTGGGAAGGGTGATGGGAGGGGGTTCAGGATGGGGTTACACATGTATACCCATAGCTGATTCATGTCGATGTATGGCAAAAACCACCACAGTTCAGTTCAGTTCAGTCACTCAGTCATGTCCAACTCTTTGTGTAATTAAAAAAATATGACAGTGTGATGTAGTTACACAAGGACTATAATGATAAATTAAAAACACTGACAATTCCAAGTGTTGTCAGTAATATGGAGCAACTAATATTCTCATGCACTTCTGTGCTGGGAGTGTAAATTAATATAACCATTTTGGAAAACTATTTTGCTACATCTATAACAAATCCATAACTAAATCTATAAATTTATATCCTCATTATAATCTTAGAGAAACATGAAAATCTGTGAATCAGGATCTTCACAGCCAATACCCAATACCTATAAAGGACCCCAATGTCTGTCAACAGTACAAAGGATGAATATACTGTGGTGTACATATACCATGAAACACTATACAGCAATATTACATGCAACAATACAGATATATCTCACAAAGGTCCTGTTGAACCAGAAAAGCCAGGTAAATCAAGATTGGGAAGAAGCAGGAGAAGTCTTTCAAGTTATAGGTTACTTTTGAATTATGGACTTGGGGATGTACTCTCTTGGTAAAATTTTATCAAGCTGACAGTTGTGAATTGGGTCTTTTTCTGTATATATTCAGTAAAAGTCTATTTTTTAAAAAAATCCTTTTTAGTGCTGCAACCACAAATGCCCCAAAATATAATAAATAAAGCCTGTATAATACTTTTCTTATACAAGCATTGCCTTGATTCTCATTCAATATGTTGTTACATTTGCCATTCCCTTCTCCAGGGGCTCTCTCTGAACCAGGGATCAAACCCAGGTTTCAATTACAGGCAGATTCTTTACCCTCTAAGCCACCAGGGAAGCCCTTCTTTTACATTTAACTCATAGCAAACTACCTTTTCTTGATTTTGAAATAATAGCAGATGAGCAGTAGGTTGGGAGTATCGGTTCTTCAAAGAATGCTACCTGTCAACAGAAAGATAAGCAGTGAACCTGAGGAAAAAACAGAAGAAACACGTAAGTACTCAAAATTTACAGAAATTTGGAGGCATAAAGATCTTAGATTTTTAATATCTACTAGAGTAACCTGCCATATTACAAGAAGATAGAATAACAGATAATTCAGCATGACAATCTTTAGTCTACAATAATTCTTTTAATAAGTTAACTACATTTAATATTAAGTATTAAATTACTGGCATGGGAAGTTATAGTGACAATAGATGCCTCTTTGCTTTCATGGAGCTTGCATTTTCATCAGGGAAATAGAATGAATACAGGTAAACAAACACAAAAGACCACTTTAAATAATGCTAAATGCTGTGAAAAAAGATGGTGTGATGGCCTATAAGTGACATTTAATCTGGTACTTGAATGAGAGGTAATGGTTTGTGCAAAAACTATGAAGTAGAAACAAGCTAGATGTATTCAAGAACAGAAAGAGACAAATATGGATGAAACATGGTAACCATGGGTGGAGACTGAGGATGGGAGAAAAGTGAGGTCAAAGGAGGAGGCAAGATAGAGATCATGTGAAGTTTAAAGGCATGCAAGGGGTTTGTGTTTTAAGTGTGAATTTAAATTATTGTATAGTTTTAATCAGGGCTGGAATAAAATAATCTGACTTGTATTTTTTATCACTCTTTAGAAAATGGACTGTAGTAGGGGTGAGGAAGTCGGAACATATGAGTTATGTATCTATTGAACTATTTTGATTTGTGACATAGAGAAATAGGAAACAACATTCATAAATATAACTAATAAAAACTATAAGTTATATGGTAAATTATATATATATATAGTAAATTATCTATCTATATATATTTAGCTGTCCTAATATCTCAAATTTATGGTGTGATATATTCCCCAAATTTTCAATATATTTAGTAAGTCTGTTTTTTAAAAAAAGGAGCCCAAAAGAGGTAAAGGCATATTTATTTTCTTAACTTTGATTTATAAAAAAGATAATTGAAGAGTTACAAGAGGAAGGCAGAAGTTTGAATATTTAACTATGAAATATGCTCAGGGTATCTTTTTGTAATTTTAAGAGTTGAGTGTTTATTAAATTTGACAAGATTTGCTACTATTTACTTTCTAGGTGTTAAGAATCTGTTTTCTAATCATATATAGTGTTATATAGTGAAGCCACTCAGTCATGTCCAACTCTTTGTGACCCCATGGACTGTCCGACCAGGTTCCTTGGCCCATGGGATTTTCCAGGCAAGAGTACCGGAGTGGTATGTCTATATCCCATTTCCTTCTCCAGGGTATGTTTCCGATCCAGGGATCAAACCCAGGTCTCCCACACCGTAGGTAGATATTTTACCCTCTGAGCCACCAGGGAATAACAATTTCCAATCATAGAACCACTATTAAATGTGAGGTTTGAAGGATTAAGTGATCATTGAGAATATATTTAATTTAAATATTCAATGATCATCATCATGAATTTAAGTGATACTTGCTTACAGAACTGAAGGGTACAATTAACTGTATTTTCTGTATTTAGACAAATTGTTAGCCCTTACTAAGAGTTAATAGAAATATATTTTAAAGGTCAGTATAAAATAATGGGCTTCCCAAGTGGCACAGTGGTAAAGAATATGCCACCAATGTAGGACAAAGTGATGCAGATTCAATCCCTAGGTTAAGGAAGACCCCCTGGAATAGTAAAAGGCAACCCGCTGCAGTATTCTTGCCTAGAAAGTTCCATGGACAGAGGAGCCTGGCAGGCTACATTCCATGGGATCACAAAGAGTTGGACATGACTGATCACACAGGCATAACTCTAACTTTAAAAAATCTTTTTGAACTTGGACTTTTGGGAAGATGAAGTAGACATAGTTTATTCCTCCTCCTAGTAAATACATCTGTTAACTCTAGAATTATATGTAGAACAATCATAAGAATGCTCTGAAAGTTTACAGAAGGAGGAAGAAAAACTAAAGCCTAGGGTGCAAGGAGAGAGGATGATGAGTTCTCTGGGTTTTCTTTGTTTCATATGTCCCAGCTGAAGCTGGCAATCCAGAAGTGCCAGGGGATATAGACAAAAATGTCTTAACAGAAGTCTGTCCTCTGCAAAAATCCTTAACAAAATTGTAGCAAACAGAATCCAGCAACATATTAAAAAGGTCATATATCATGACCAAGTGGGCTTTATCCCAGGGATGCAAGGATTCTTCAATATCCACAAATCAATCAATATAATATACCACATTAACAAATTGAAAAATAAAAACCATAAGATTATCTCAAAAGATTCAAAGAAAGCCTTTGATAAAATTCAACATCCATTTATGATAAAACCCTCCAGAAGCAGGAATAGAAGGAACATACCTCAACATAATAAAAGCTATATATGACAAACCCACAGCAAACATTATCCTCAATGGTGAAAAATTGAAAGCATTTCCCCTAAAGTCAGGAACAAGACAAGGGTGCCCACTCTCACCACTACTATTCAACATAGTTTTGGAAGTTTTGGCCACAGCAATCAGAGCAGGAAAAGAAATAAAAGGAATCCAAATTGGAAAAGAAGAAGTAAAACTCTCACTGTTTGCAGATGTCATGATCCTCTACATAGAAAACCCTAAAGACTCCACCAGAAAATTACTAGAGCTAATCAATGAATATAGTAAAGTTGCAGGATATAAAATCAACACACAGAAATCCCTTGCATTCCTATACACTAATAATGAGAAAACAGAAAGATAAATTAAGGAACAATTCCATTCACCATTGCAATGAAAAGAATAAAATACTTAGGAATATATCTACCTAAAGAAACAAAAGACGTATATATAGAAAACTATAAAACACTGGTGAAAGAAATCAAAGAGGACACAAATAGATGGAGAAATATACCGTGTTCATGGATCAGAAGAATCAATATAGTGAAAATGAGTATACTACCCAAAGCAATCTATAGATTGAATGCAATCTCTATCAAGCTACCGACAGTATTTTCATGGAACTAGAACAAATAATTTCACAATTTGTATAGAAATACAAAAAACCTCGAATAGCCAAAGCAATCTTGAGAAAGAAGAATGGAACTGGAAGAATCAACCTGCCTGAATTCAGGCTCTACTACAAAGCCACAGTCATCAAGACAGAATGGTACTGGCACAAAGACAGACATATAGATCAATGGAACAAAATAGAAAGCCCAGAGATAAATCGATGCACCTATGGTCACCTTATCTTTGACAAAGGAGGCAAGAATATACAGTGGCGAAAAGACAATCTCTTTAACAAGTGGTGCTGGGAAAACTGGTCAATCACTGGTAAAAAAATGAAACTAGAACACTTTCTAACACCATACACAAAAATAAACTCAAAAGGGATTAAAGATCTAAATGTAAGACCAGAAACTATAAAACTCCTAGAGGAAAATATAGGCAAAACACTCTCCGACATAAATCACAGCAGGATCCTCTATGACCCACCTCCCAGAATATTGGAAATAAGTACAAAAATAAACAAATAGGACCTAATTAAAATCAAAGCTTCTGCACAACAAAGGAAACTATAAGCAAGGTGAAAAGACAGTCTTCAGAATGGGTGAAAATAATAGCAAATGAAGCAACTGACAAAGAATTAATCTCAAAAATATACAAACAACTCCTGCAGCTCAATTCCAGAAAAATAAATGACCCAATCAAAACATGGGCCAAAGAACTAAATAAAGAAGACATACAGATGGCTAACAAACACATGAAAAGATGCTCAACATCACTCATTATCAGAAAAATGCAAACCAAAACCACAATGAAGTACCGTTGCATGCAAGCAGAATGGCTGCGATCCAAAAGTCTACAAGCAATAAATGCTGGAGAGGGTGTGGAGAAAAGGGAACCCTCTTACACTGTTGGTGGGAATGCAAACTAGTACAGCCACTATGGAGAACAGTGTGGAGATTCCTTAAAAAACTGGAAATAGAACTGCCATATGACCCAGCAATCCCACTTCTAGGCATACACACCGAGGAAACCAGAATTGAAAGAGACACGTGTACCCCAATGTTCATTGCAGCAGTTTATAATAACCAGGACATGGAAGCAACCCAGATGTCCATCAGCAGACGAATGGATAAGAAAGCTGTGGTTCAGATACACAATGGAACATTACTTAGCCATTAAAAAGAATACATTTGAATCAGTTTTAATGAGGTGGATGAAACTGGAGCCTATTATACAGAGTGAAGTAAGTAGAGAAAAAAACACCAATACAGTATACTAATGCATATATATGGAATTTAGAAAGACGGTAACGATAACACTGTAAGCGAGACAGCAAAAGAGACACAGATGTATAGAACAATCTTTTGGACTCTGAGGGAAAGGGTGAGAGTAGGATGATTTGGGAGAATGGCATTGAAACATGTGTAATATCATATGTGAAACGAATCCCCAATCCAGGTTCAATGCATGATACAGGGTGCTCGGGGCTGGGGCACTGGGATGACCCATAGGGATGCGATGAGGAAGGAGGTGGGAGGGGTGTTCAGGATGGGGAACACATGTACACCCGTGCCAGATTCATGTCAATGTATGTCAAAATCAATACAATATTGTAAAGTAATTAGCCTCCAATTAAAATAAATTAAAAAAATATTTTTTAAAAGAGAAGAAATCTGTCCTCTTCAGCCAAAGGACTAGGAAGAGAGCAGGCTAGCATGAAAGAAAAATTTCAGAAAATAATTGATATACAATTGGTAAAAAATGTCATTCAGCTATTTTAACTAATGAAAAGTAGATATACAGACACTTGTGTGTGTGTATTTGTGTATTCATAGACCCATACATTCAAGTCCACAAATTCTGCAATGTTGAAACTTTTATACTTAGCCAAATAATAGTTAACTTTCTATTCTGAATTTGCAAGATGGCCACATCATAGAGGAAATCAACTAATCAAGGCTTTTCATTGTTTTAAATGTTGCTGTTGCCACTATGCACAATTCAAATTAAATTTTGGTAATAGTTTGATTATAAATCAGGTACTCATTTTTCCCTGGCAGTGAATTTTAAAACAATAATAGTAGCCTGCCTAACCAGCTCAAACTTTTAAAATGTATATGGAGTAAACATCAAACAAATAATAAATCTAGATTATAGCTATTTACAGGAAAAGATCTTTTAGGTCTTTGGGATAAATATAAAAGAAATGTTTTTAAATTTAATTCAAATACTTTAATTTTTCAGTTTTAAAGGGTTCTAACTTTTGACAAGGATCACTATTAAAAATTGTCATGTCTTAGTGTGACAGTGATCCAAAGCCTTCCTTGGCAAGATCCTATCTTCTTAAAGGTGATCTTTCTTAATATAAAGTCTCATTTTATTATGGCTGTGAATTATATGTCATTATGCTAGCTTTCAATATCATGCAATCATTTTACAGTTTTCATTAATCATTAAAGTCTTGTTCTGGAACAGTTAGCAGTTCTTTTCAAGCAATTCTTCAAATTGTTCTGTATTACTGTCCTATCTGAGCGAGGAAATTAAAAGGTGGAAAGTCTAAAATTCAAAGAATTGCTAGATAAATAAGTGTTAAAATCAGAAGGCTTTCCTAACCCAGGTTTTCTTTGCTGGTCTTTACAGATTTTTTTTTTTTTCATCTTTATAATCTCTTCAGCTAATCTTCTGAAGCTACATTTAACTTCTAAATAATTTGTATTTCCTTTTCTGGGTTACATAGTTTTGCTTCCTTACTGTTGTCTTTGTTTTTAATTCCTGTGAAAGAGAGGAAGAGGAAATAAGGAACAAGTAGAAAATCTTACCCAGAATAATAAAATTATAAATCTATAACTTAAGTTCAGAGACCATCTTGTTTAGTCTCTATCTTTCCTATCTTCACCAAATTAGGGAAAAATTTTATCCATTTTACAGTTTAAGCAATAGAGGTTAAGAGATGTTAGTGATTTCCAAGACTACTGCATGGTACATGTTAAGGACATAAATATTAGTTGAATGGATATTTGAATGAATGTCACTAAAATGTGCTAAAGTTGAGAATATAATCTACACTTATCTCTTTTAACCCTATACTACCACTAATTGCATTGCTGATTACAGTAAATATAAAGAACTTTATAAAATTATTAAATTCTATTTGTGTTCAAGGATGACATTTCTTGTTAAAATACTAATCTTTGCTTTTTTCTCTTCCCTAGAACTTTGTCTATTTAATGTTATGGCAAAGAGAAAAGCATAACCCAGTGGGAATCAGGAAATCATTCATTAAGCCACCCTATTAAGTCACTTAAATATCTGATATTCAATCCAGACCTTTCTTTCAAATGTCTTATTTGCATTCTTCTAGAAATTATATATTTTTCAAACAAGTACGAGATGTTTCATATGTCAACATCTTGCTATATCCACTTACATGAGCTGCTCAGCTTAAAATCATATTAGTCTTATAAAACTTTATTTTTGTTGGTTAACATATACATTTTACACTTAGGAACAGGTGTAAACTCTGACATCTGAAACATCCATCAGAAAAGAATGTCCCTGAGGCACTTACACAAGAGGATATCAATACACATTCACACAATGACATTTCAGACAGATAAGCGCCCTTATATCGGGGCACCAAATAAGAAAATAGAGAGCATGAGCAAAGAGCACATGACATAAAATGAAATACATATGTAGAGACTGACCAACATTTGAAGGGGTTAAAGCCTTATTCCATGGTAAAACTGAAGTCCATTTTAAAATGGAAGGTTTAACATTTAACAGCTAAACACATAAAAAGGAATTTGTTACAGAAAAAACTACATCAATGGAGTGACCTTTCTCAGAGATATCTTTTACAGATTTTTTCCTTCTGGCTGTCTCTTCTCTTCCTTGCTCTACCCTAGACCTTTTTCAATAGAGACCATTTTCTTTCTTTCCTCATAGATGAACCACATGTTAACATCTTTCGTCTTATGAAACAGCTTCCAAGGTGGAAAAATTTGAGATGATATTTCTGTCCTGGTGTTTGATGACTTTGGGAATTCCAGGATACAGACTCCTTCTGTCAGGAAGTTGGTTCAAATTATGATAATAGAAAAAAGAAACATGGAAATTTGTCATGCTTGATATACATTAAACCCTTCAAAAATCCTTTGTCATGTTTCCTTTATTTTATCCCATCAAAATAGGAGAGTAAGGAACCCTACTTGCCAGCCCAAAGTCAGGGCATTAAAAGAAAGTCATAAATTTGCTAGTAGAAGACTTTTTGAATGATGGATATAACCTCATTTTTATAATAAATTTGATTAATATTCTCTTGAGAATGGATTAAATAAACACTATAAAAATATCAAATCATTTTTTTCATATATATCCTTGGTCAGAACCTTTATTTGTATGGCAACTCACTCAGACCCACAGAGGAAGTTTTCAAAATTTACAAAACAAGTTATTCCAGTACCTAAATTGTAACCAAGTTGCATTCACAAGCTTAAAGTTTACAGTTTTGGGGAAAAGGTATAAGAAAATATCATACCTTAAGAGTTTAATGAGCAGGGCTTCTGAAATCTCCTCCAGTTCCCTCATTTAGATATGTCCTCAGATGGTGGCAGGCTTATGTGTTGGTCCAGAGTGAGAACTGATCATAAGCAGTTAAGACCATCAAGAAAGGGTTTAACAAACTTCTTATACCCCAGTCATATAACTTAGGAACTCTAATATTACATGGTTTATAGACACCTTTGTGAAAGACATGTTGCTTCTAACTTTAGGTTATAATTTCCTACTAGACAAACCTTATCCTTTATATATTTTCCATAGACTATATAAAAATGACAAGGCATCATCCTTGTATAACAACTTTGAAAAATATCTAAGAATGCACAGTTTGACCATGTGCAATTATTTATTTGACACAAGAATTTAAAAAAACCTGACCAAGTCTTATCAGGGCAAAAGAGTAATTTCTTAGAAAAGTGCTTCTTTAAGCTGATCATCGTAATGAGTCAAAATGATATATGTGGTACTTCAGTCTCCCACGGTCCTTGAGAATGGCCACTATGGTTACTGTTAGAAATAACTGTAATAACTGAGTCAGGCTAGGAAACTCAATCAATGACCCTGGTACCATGCCATCCAAACCAAGCCATATTCACAAGTAATGTTCTCTTTGTTCATGTATTAAAAAGGTCCATTATTTCCAAATGTAAACTATGGCACATCAGGGACAAATACAACAAAATAATTCACTTGAAATCCATTCACTATTATTTTTAAAACAATGAAGAAAATAGCCTATCTTGAATAGAATATTATCATTGGACTATATGTACATCTATGGCAAAGAAATCATAGCTTGAGAGACTAAATTGAATTCACTCTAAGATTCAACCAGTCTAATGAGTCTGTTTAAATGTCTACCAGGATCTTTTTGCATGCAGGACTAAGGAACTTCCTAGAAAAGAACAAATCTCTTGGAAAAAGATTCAATAGCACAGAATTGCTTTAAGTTTTGAGAGAAAATGGAAAATTCACATGTAGATCAGATATTACAAATTCCCTCTAATTTCTTAAAATATAGAGCAGATACGTGAGCATAGGAAATATACATTAAAAAGAGCTGGTTCTTTAAGAATCTCTGTAAAACGTAAAGAGAATAGAGCAACTAGAGCCTAGTGGTCTACCCAGCAGAGTATAGTACTTCCTGTAATTTACATAAGTATTGTCTCCTAGGTCACATTGGACATCCCAGTTGCCACTAATGGTAAACAACCCACCTGGCAATGCAGGAGATATAAGAGATGCAGGGAGGATTTCTCAGTCGGGAGGATTCCCTGGAAAAGGGCATGGCAACCCACTCCAGTATTCTTGCCTAGAGAATCCCATGGACAAAGGAGCCTAGGGGATTACAGTCCATGGAGTTGCAAAGAGTCAGACATGACTGAGATGACTTCACACAGCATAACATACACGGTCACATTATCTGAAGCAGAAAACCAATCCAACCTCTGTGTGGAATGAAGGGCTGGAACATCAGAGCATTAGTAGAAGAAAGACATGACCTTACAGAGTCTGGTGTAGAAGACAAGAGAAACAGAGGACTCCCTGTGGTGTCCACGAAGAGAAGATTATACTCTTTGAGTATGAACTGATGGACTGTATCTTGCTAACCTCATGGGGAAAGCTTGAAGTCTTTTGGAGCAATCTAAGGGAAGCTGAGCACTGAAGAATTGATGCTTTTGAACTGTGGTGTTGGAGAAGACTCTTGAGAGTCCCTTGGACTGCAAGGAGATCCAACCAGTCCATTCTGAAGGAGATCAGTCCTGGGTGTTCTTTGGAAGGAATGATGCTAAAGCTGAAACTCCAGTACTTTGGCCACCTCATGTGAAGAGTTGACTCATTGGAAAAGACTCTAACGCTAGGAGGGATTGGAGGCAGGAGGAGCAGGGGACGACAGAGGATGAGATGGCTGGATGGCATCACTGACTCGATGGACATGAGTTTGAGTGAACTCCGGGAGCTGGTGATGGATAGGGAGGCCTGGCGTGCTGCAACTCATGGGGTCATAAAGAGTCAGACATGACTGAGTGACTGAACTGAACTGAACTGAAGGGAAACTGAAGCTCCTGAATTGTTATGGATAGTGGCACAACCAGAAAAGTACTATTTTATTACTCTTGTTAATACATTATCTTTACTCCTAGACTGGTTTATGTTGGAGAAATATGGATTACAAATACATAGTATTTAGTGAATTTCTTCTCCTTCATATTATTTTTATAATGATCCTCCCTTAGAAAAATGTGAAGTCAAAGTCAACTTGAATAAATTTTTGATAGAATGCATAGAATGCTCCATTTTGAACAAATGGCTTGGATAATTTTGTATTGTCAGTAAGAGCTGGCTGGAAGTAGAAGTCTATTTTGGGGATTTGTTAAACTTGATGTCGCTAATCAGTTCTTCAGTGCTCAGCTTTAGTCCAACTCTCGCATCCACTGGAAAAACCATACCTTTGACTAGATGGACCGTTGTTGGCAAACTAATGTCTCTGCTTTTCAATATGCTGTCTAGGTTGGTCATAATTTTTCTTCCGAGGAGCAAATGTCTTTAAATTTCATGGCTGCAGTCACCATCTGCAGTGATTTTGGAGCCCCCAAAAATAAAGTCTGCCACTGTTTTCCCCATCTATTTGCCATGAAATGATGGGACCAGATGCCATGATCTTCGTTTTCTGAATGTTGAGCTTTAAGCCAACTTTTTCACTCTCCTCTTTCACTTTCATCAAGAGGCTTTTTAGCTCCTCTGCACTTTCTGCCATAAGGGTAGTGTCATCTGCATATCTGAGATTATTGATATTTCTCCCGGCAATCTTGATTCCAGCTGCTCCTTCATCTACCCCGGCATTTCACATGATGTACTCTGCATATAAGTTAAATAAGCAGGGTGAAATATAAAGCCTTGAAATACTCCTTTCCCTACTTGGAACCAGTCTGTTGTTCCATGTCCAGTTCTAACTGTTGCTTCCTGACCTGCATGTAGGTTTCTCAAGAGGAAGGTCAGGTTAGTAAAGAGAGATGTAATTAAAACTGGGCTTTCCTTGTAGCTCAGTTGGTAAAGAATCTGTGTGCAGTACAGGAGACCTGGGTTTGATTCCTGGGTTAGGAAGATCCCCTGGAGAAAGAAATGGCAACCCACGCCAGTATTCTTGCCTAGAGAATCCACGGATAGAAGAGCCTGGAAGGCTACTGTCCACAGGGTTGCGAAAGTCAGACATGACTTAACAATAAACAGACTTTCTATTTGACAGGAATTAACAAGATAGGTGCCTTCTTTATGGACTAACTCTTACATCCAAAAAGAAGGCATCTGTCTTGTTAATTCCTGTCAAATAGGAAATATGTTTGTATGCTGGGCACATGCACATAGTTCATTTGCTAGAACCATCTCTTTGCATCTGTTCCTATATAACACTTCATTATATTAGTAACATAATGTTACAGATTGAAGAGCTTTTTGCATTTTCAAACTTTTGATTATATATAATATGAAAGTTGATCCATAAAAAAAGGCTGAGCATCAAAGAATTGGTGCTGTTGAATTGTGGTGTTGAAGAAGACTCTTGAAAGTCCCTTGGACTGCAAGGAGGTCAAACCAGTCATTCCTAAAGGAAATCAACCCTGAATATTCCTTAGAAGGACTCTTGCTGAAACTGAAGCTACAATACTTTGGCCACTTGATGTGAAACACGACTCATTGGAAAAGACCCTGATGCTGGGAAAGATTGAAGGCAAAAGAAGAAGGGGAGGGCAGAAGATAAAATAGCATCACTGACTGACTCAAAGCATATGAATTTGAGCAATCTTTAGGAGATAGTGGAGGACAGAGGAGCCTGGCATGCTGCAGTCCATGGGATCACAATGAGTCAGACACAACTTAGTGACTGAACAACAGCAACAAGATAGATATAAAGCTGGATTCTGTCTCCCATTACAGAAGACAAAGTGAGGAAGTTGTCATATGGATGAGATTATTTCTAATAGATGTAGTAAAGTAGCATATCAGCTAATGTCAGAGATGGCAGAGAGTCCCATACTATGTTCTGTTTGAAGCTGACAAGTGTTAGGGTCTTGGCCTTCCTTAAGCTGGGTTTTCTAACCTTCTTTTATATTCCATGATGCATCCTTCCAGGAAATTCCTTTTCTGCTTAGGGAGCTGAAGTGGTTTCTCTCATTTATATTCAGAAATCCCACTCATACAGTGCCTTCATATGCATTGGCATTAAGCTATGATAGTTTAGGTTTGGCATGGACAAATACAGGGCCTAAGTAAGTGTGTTATCCTTTTGGATTCAGAACACACAAAAAGGAAATGTAGTTCACATTACTCATAAAAACATATTTTATAACTCTTTACTTTAAAATGTGAAATTGCTGATATTTGATGATTTTCAACAGTCAATGGAGATTTCCTATGTTTCAACATAATAAAAATAATATTGTATTGAATTAAATAGACCCATCTATGACACATTTTCTTCTTAGGATTATAGAAAATTAAATTTTTGCCACATTAATATTCTTATTTGCCAGAAGTTACTGGATTTTTGTGATAACCTATAAAATATCAGAATGTTATCTGGACTCAAGATGGAGACATTCATGTTTAGAAGGAAATAAATTTTGACTATGATTTATTGAGAGAGAATTATGAGGTGGTTTATTTTGAAAAAATTATGTGTGAATATATAACAGATCAAACACACCTTCCCCATGAGATCACTGTTTCAAAATATGGTGTTAACCAGCATATTTTTTAAAAAGGGATTCCAGAAAAGTCTTATGTAAAATATAAAGCAACTCAGAACAGAATACCTGGCAAGTACTTAATTTTTATTAATATTTAAAATCAAAATAGCTAACATTTATTGGATACTTACTATGTCCTAAGCACTACATTATGCTCTATTATATATATATATATAATATCATTATATATATTATCTCATTTAATCTTCACAACAAATCTGTTAGAACTATATTGTCATCATGCTTCAGTTCAGTTCAGTCGCTCAATGTGTCTGACTCTTTGCGACCCCATGAATCGCAGCACGCCAGGCCTCCCTGTTCATCACCATCTCCTGGAGTTCACTCAGACTCACGTCCATCGAGTCCGTGATGCTATCCAGCCATCTCATCCTTGGTCGTCCCCTTCTCCTGCCCCCAATCTCCCTGAGCATCAGAGTCTTTTCCAATGAGTCAGCTCTTCGCATGAAGTGGCCAAAGTACTGGAGCTTCAGCTTTAGCATCTTTCCTTCCAAAGAAATCCCAGGGTTGATCTCCTTCAGAATGGACTGGTTGGATCTCCCTGCAGTCCAAGGGACCTTCAAGAGTCTTCTCCAACACCACAGTTCAAACACATGAATTCTTCGGCACTCAGCCTTCTTCACAGTTCAACTCTCACATCCATACATGACCACAGGAAAAACCATAGCCTTGACTAGACGGACCTTAGTCGGCAAAGTAATGTCTCTGCTTTTCAATATGCTATCTAGATTGGTCATAAGTTTTCTTCCACAGAGTAAGCGTCTTTTAATTTCATGGCTGCAGTCACCATCTGCAGTGATTTTGGAGCCCCCAAAAATAAAGTCTGACACTGTTTCCACTGTGCCCCACCTATTTCACATGAAGTGATGGGACCAGATGCCAATCTTCATTTTCTGAATTTTGAGCTTTAAGCCAACTTTTTCACTCTCCTCTTTCACTTTCATCAAGAGGCTTTTTAGCTCCTCTCCACTTTCTGCCATAAGGGTGGTGTCATCTGCATATCTGAGGTTATTGATATTTCTCCCGGCAATCTTGATTCCAGCTTGTGTTTCTTCCAGTCCAGCGTTTCTCATGATGTACTCTGCATATAAGTTAAATAAGCAGGGTGACAATATACAGCCTTGATGTACTCCTTTTCCTATTTGGAACCAGTCTGTTGTTCCATGTCCAGTTCTAACTGTTGCTTCCTGACCTGCATACAGATTTCTCAAGAGGCAGGTTAGGTGGTCTGGTATTCCCATTTCTTTCAGAATTTTCACAGTTGATTGTGATCCATACAGTCAAAGGCTTTGGCATAGTCAATAAAGCAGAAATAGATGTTTTTCTGGAACTCTCTTGCTTTTTCCATGATCCAGCGATGTTGGCAATTTGATCTCTGGTTCCTCTGCCTTTTTGAAAATCAGCTTGAACATCAGGGGGTTCATGGTTCACATATTGCTGAAGTCTGGCTTGGAGAATTTTGAGCATTACTTTACTAGCATGTGAGATGAGTGCAATTGTGTGGTAGGCTGAGCATTCTTTGGCATTGCCTTTCTTTGGGATTGGAATGAAAACTGACCTTTTCCAGTCCTGTGGCTACTGCTGAGTTTTCCAAACTTGCTGGCATATTGAGTGCAGCACTTTCACACCATCATCTTTCAGGATTTGAAACAGCTCAACTGGAATTCCATCACCTCCACTAGCTTTGTTCGTAGTGATGATTTCTAAGGCCCACTTGACTTCACATTCCAAGATGTCTGGCTCTAGATGAGTGATCACATCATCATGATTATCTGGGTCGTGAGGATCTTTTTTGTACAGTTCTTCCGTGTATTCTTGCCACCTCTTCTTAATATCTTCTGCTTCTGTTAGGTCCATACCATTTCTGTCCTTTATCGAGCCCATCTTTGCATGAAATGTTCCCTTGGTATCTCTAATTTTCTTGAAGAGATCTCTAGTCTTTCCTATTCTGTTCTTTTCCTCTATTTTTTGCATTGATCACTGAAGAAGGCTTTCTTATCTCTTCTTGCTATTCTTTGGAAATCTGCATTCAGATGCTTATATCTTTCCTTTTCTCCTTTGCTTTTAGCCTCTCTTCTTTTCACAGCTATTTGTAAGGCCTCCTCAGACAGCCATTTTGCTTTTTTGCCTTTCTTTTCCATGGGGATGGTCTTGATCCCTGTCTCTATACAATGTCACGAACCTCAGTCCATAGTTCATCAGGCACTCTATCTGTCAGATCTATACCCTTAAATCTATTTCTCACTTCCACTGTATAATCATAAGGGATTTGATTTAGGTCGTACCTGAATGGTCAAGCGATTTTCCCTACTTTCTTCAATTTAAGTCTGATTTTGGCAATAAGGAGTTCATGATCTGAGCCACAGTCAGCTCCCGGTCTTGTTTTTGTTGACTGTATAGAGCTTCCCCATCTTTGGCTGCAAAGAATATAATCAATCTGATTTCGGTGTTGACCATCTGGTGATGTCCATGTGTAGAGTCTTCTCTTGTGTTGTTGGAAGAGGATGTTTGCTATGACCAGTGCATTTTCTTGGCAAAACTGTATTAGTCTTTGCCCTGCTTCATTCTGCATTCCAAGGCCAAATTGGCCTGTTACTCCAGGTGTTTCTTGACTTCCTACTTTTGCATTCCCATCCCCTATAATGAAAAGGACATCTTTTTTGGGTGTTAGTTCTAAAAGATCTCGTAGGTCTTCATAAAACCGTTCAACTTCAGTGTCTTCAGCGTTACTGGTTGGGGCATAGACTTGGATAACTGTGATATTGAATGGTTTGCCTTGGAGGTTAACAGAGATCATTCTGTCGTTTTTGAGATTGCATCCACGTACTGTATTTCTGACTTTTGTTGACCATGATGGCTACTCAATATCTTCTGAGGGATTCCTGCCTGCAGTAGTAGATATAATGGTCATCTGAGTTAAATTCAGCCATTCCAGTCCATTTTTGTTCGCTGATTCCTTGAATGTCGATGTTTACCCTTGCCATCTCTTGTTTGACCACTTCCAATTTGCCTTGATTCATGGACCTGACATTCCAGGTTCCTATGTGATATTGCTCTTTACAGCATCGGATCTTGCTTCTATCACCAGTCACATCCACAACTGGGTGGTGTTTTTGCTTTGGCTCCATCCCTTCATTCTTTCTGGAGTTATTTCTCCACTGATCTCCAGTAGCATATTGGGCACCTAATGAACTGGGGAGACCTCTTTTGGTATCCTATCATTTTGCTTTTTCCTACTGTTCTTGGGGTTCTCAAGTCAAGAATACTGAAGTGGCTTGCCATTCCCTTCTCCAGTGGACCACATTCTGTCAGTCCTCTCCACCATGACCCACCCGTCTTGGGTTGCCCCACAGGCATAGCTTGGTTTCATTAAGTTAGACAAGGCTGTCATCCCTAAGCACGGCTGAGAGGAGGTACCCCATGTCCGAGGTCAGGGGCAGCAGCCTAGTGTCAGGCTGCGATGGCAAAGGAATGGCCGAAAGGATCTACCCCATGTCCGAGGCCAGTGGCTGCCGGGAGAAGACACCCCACGTCCGAGATCAGGGGCGGACAGGAGAAGCCACCTCATGCCTGAGGCCAGGGCAGTGACCTTTAGGAGACACCCCAAGCCCGAGGCCAGAGACAACAGCTGGGAGGAGCCACCCATGCCCGAGGCGAGGGCTGTCGGTCGGGAGAAGCAACCTGAGGAGTGGTGGCTGCGCAGGCACAGGAGGGCCTGGAGGAGCTATCCCACGTTGAAGGTCAGAAACAGTGGCGGTAAGGAGATACCCCTCGCCAAGGTAAGGAACACCAGCTGTGCTTTGCTGGAGCAGCCATGAAGAGATACCCCATGTCAAGGTAAGAGAAACCCAAGTAAGATGGTAAGTGTTGCAAGAGGGCATCAGAGGGCAGACACACTGAAACCATACTCACAGAAAACTAGTCATCATGCTTACTTACCAAATAAGATATTCAATCTTTAAAAGGTCAAATAATATACTGAAGAATGTGGAGTAGAAAGTGACATAGCTAGGATGATAACCAGGTGTATCTGACTCTAAAAATTAGATTACTAGCACTATTTTATTAATTTAGCAGATGACCTGAATATTATTGCTAATTACCAGATAATAGGCAAACACGAAGCACATTGTGTCCAACAGGATTGAAATACTTTGATTTTCTTTTAACCCTTTGACAATGGCAGTTCCCTCTATTGGGAAAGCCCTTGTTTCTCCTGTGGCACCTGCATTTTCTTCTATATTATTTAAAGAACACTAGTTAAAGCTGATCAGGAAGATCTTATCCAAGGTACTACCAATGAGGTTTTGTAGTAGGAAAGAGGAGATACTGAGCTCACTTCCAAATACAGCATGAACAAGTAGGGATTTATAGCCAAGGAGCCATCAGGTTGGGGTGAGGGCTGTGGATAGAAAATTACAAGGAGAAGGCATCAGGAGTGGGGAATCTTGCTAACTTGGTCAACAGAATTCCTTCTGAAAGCAGGAAAGTGTAGTCAGATCCCAAAGATGGAAGAGTTTGGCTAAACTTATTTAGTGGGATTCTTGGACAATGCAGAGACTGACATTGACGTCCATAGGTTAAGGCCCAGTCCAGAAAATGGCTCAGAAGAGCTTGACTTAAATTTGGTTAGACAGTCTTTGTCAGGTCCTCCTTTGGTTGAATGAAAGAAAAGACGTTCTTCCTTCCTTTGAATAATGCATGTGCATTTTCTCTTACAGTTGCCTTTTGTTGCAAAACTTGGCAGTGTTACCCAACTCCAGTCAGGCTGCTCATCACTCAGAAGTCAATACTCGAGAAGCAAGTGCTGGTAAAAACAGAAAGGTTGCTTTAATCAGAAAGTCAGCACTCTGGAGATAAAGCAGATTCATGCCCCAGGACCAAATCTGAAGCTTCTGCGCAGCTGTGAATGTTTTTCAAGGGAAAAGGGAAAATAATCTCAATTAATCATTGAGATAGGGGATCAGAGTATTGCCAGCTCCCACAGCATGAAGCCTTGTGACTTCCTGATCTTTTTTTAGATACTATTTTGTTCATACAATTTGTTTGCAAGATTACTGAAGGGGGAGCTGGGAAAGAGACCTGGTCATCTGTTAATTACTTATTCTTTATTTCTACTTCTTTGATCTATGGGAAGAACCAACAGGCTAGGCAAGGTATTGTGTGATCAAAAGATTTGAAAAGTGTGCTTGGGCCAGAGATTAGTAGAGCGTGGGGTACCTGGTTTAAAATGGTAGTTACAATATAGCTTTGTTGAAGTGACAAGACAAAAGAGTCTCCTGCTGAGGTCAGTTTCCTGCAAAGAGCTGGTTACAGATCTCTACTTGTCAGACACCTTTCCATTTCTATGGAATCATAGGTGAAGATACATCTTCTGTAACTTCATGCTGATGTAGGGAATCATATTTTTAAAGTGGAAGGTGACTTGGGCTTATATCATCTCTTTGCTGATGGTTTTAGTTGCATGCTTACATATATGGACAGAGCAAGCTACAATTATTTTGATATCCACAAAGATATAGAATATTATAAGCAATAATATTAATCATCCCATTTTCTTGAGATCAGTTTTTGGAATTGTGTGGCCATAGATTCAGTACTGCTCAAAATGGAGCAGCTTATGTCAGGGTTAGAGTGTGGTCACCTTGCAGTAAGCTTCTTTTCCTCTGGTGGCAGTTATTGTATCTGTAAAGCAACTCAGAAATGTGCATCAGATATTGAAAGATTCTCTGTAACTCTATTATCTTAATCACTGACTACTTGAACCTACTCTTTTGTGACTAGGGAGCCTGGGAGACTTCAGCTTTTTTACCAACAAGAGACAGGGGAAAAGGAGGATTTTTGTACTTGCGGGGAGGGGCCTACAGTGTTCTGATTGATTTCAATTCATTTTCTTCGATACTCCTTAATCCTGAGGAGGAACAAGTGCAGAATGTGAAAGGAGTAAAGTTTTGGACTTTATCATAAACTTGACAGAGGAACTCAAGGGTTCTGTTCAATTTCAATAGCAGAGAATATTTGCTAAACGGTACAAGCAGTCAGGCATTTAATGAGAGGAATTTCTATGGGAAAAAAGAAAATAACTAGTAGTTTCAAACCTAGTTTCTGAATCAAGAGAACAACCAGTTGAGAGGATTTCTAGTTACTGAGCTCAAAATATCTTTAGTTAGAGGAGTGAGGACAACAGTCTTCTGGCAGAGTCATCCATGGCAGTACAGCCATGCCACATGCCTGCATCTGCAAAATGTAGGACAAACTACCTGTGCATTTACCCCTATTACTAATATATATGCTTCACATTCCAGAGAGGGGAGAAGAGTCAAGTAGAGAGAAAGAGACAAAAATGTTTTATATAATAGAAACCACAGTCCTATTCTAAATAGTGACATGTCTGTTGGTTTTTGGCTCTTAAGCCTCTGGTTTCTTCCCTCTAGTCCACACAGCCCAACAGTTCAAGATTCCAAAAGTATTTCATTTAGGCCTTTACTGATTAAACCAACACTGGCCATTAGATAACACGTAAACTAATTCAAGACCAGGTTACCTTTGTTAACTTCTAACCTAGCATTATATGAAGTGAGAACTTCCAGATGCTCAAGCTGAGTTTAGAAAAGGCAGAGGAATTAGAGATCAAATTGCCAACATTTGATCATAGAAAAAGCAAGGAATTCCAGAAAAACATCTACCTCTGTTTCATTGACTAGTCAAAGCCCTTGACTGTGTGGATCATAATAAACTGTGGAAAACTCAGAGATGAGAATACCAAACCATCTTATCTGTCTCCTGAGAAAGCTGTGTGTGGATCAAGTTAGAACCCTATCTGTAACAACTGACTGGTTTAGAATTGAGACAGCCATATGGTAAAGTTGTTTATTATCACCCCATTTATTTAACTTACACACAGAGCGCACCATGCAAAATGCTAGGCTGGATGAGTCACAAGCTAGAATCAAGATTCCTGGGAAAAATATCAACAACCTCGGATATGCAGATGATACCACTCTAATGGCAGAAAGTGAAGAAGAACTAAAGAACCTCTTGATGAAGGTAAAAGAGGAGAAAGAAAAAGCCAGCTTAAAACTAAATATTTAAAAAAAAAAAATCATGGCATCCAATGCCATCACTTCATGGCAAATGGAAAGGGAAAGGATGGAAGCAGTGACAGATTTCCTTTTCTTGGGCTCTAAAATCATTGCAGATGGTGATTGCAACCATGAAATTAGAAGATGACTGCTTCTTGGCAGGAAAGCTATGACAGACCTAGACAGTGTTTTAAAAAGCAAAGACATCACTTTACTGACAAAGGTCCATATAGTAAAGGCTTTTTATATATAGTATATATAGTATAGGTCTATATAGTAAAGGCTTTATATATATATTTTTTTTTATATAGTATAAATGTACTCTCTCTCTCTCTCTCTCTCTCTCTATATATATATATATATATATATATATATATATATGGTCGAGACAAAGGCCCATATAGTAAAGTCTTTCCAGTAGTCATGTATGGATGTGAGAGTTGGAACATAAAGATGGCACAGTGCTGAAGAATTGATGCTTTCAACCTGTGGTGTTGGAGAAGACTCTTGAGAGTCCCTTGAACAGCAGGGAGATTAAACCAGTCAATCTTAAAAGGAATTCAACCCTGAATATTCATTGGCAAGACTGATACTGAAGCTGAAGCTCCAATACTTTGGCCACCTGATGCAAAGAGCTGACTCATTGGAAAAGACCATGATGCTGGGAAAGATTGAAGGCGGAAGGAAAAAAGAGCAATAGAGGATGAGATGGTGGGATGGCATCAACGATGGACATGCACTTGGGCAAACTTTGGGAGATGATAAGGTATGGAGAAGCCTGACGTGCTGCCATCTATGGGGTCATGAAGAGTCAAACACAATTTGGCAACTGAACAAGAACAACCTAGGCTACTGATGACTTTTAGAGAGTTTAACAGTGTATAGCCCAGAAAAGGTTAGGACAAGGAAAAATACCTTATGATAATATAAGTTGCTTTGTTTAGGTGCTCCTTATGCCAACTGATAGGAGACTTAGCATCCTCATCTTTCATCCATATTCCCAAATTTGAAATCCAAAATTTCAGCCATAAAACAGTAGATATTTGTCCAAAAAATTGTTTTATCTAACAGATTAATTACTTTCAAAAAATTTTAACCAACATATTTTAGTATGTGTATATACATAGAATTTATCACCTTTATCATGTATAGAACATCATTGCTAACTGAGGACTGTGATGAGAATTGTTCTATAATAATCTATGGCTTTTAGAAATGCCAGACTTGTGCTAGCTCTTTGAGGGGGTAGGAAATGTATGGTGGTGGAGTGTTAAGGCTGCTAAGATGTATACTATTGAATTCATTTCTTTTATTCACCTGAGTACCACAGTATAATACAAGCTCTGAAAATATATTTTAAGGGTGGTTTCCAGGATACAAGTGACAATCTGCCCTGATGCAAATTAGTGGTCTCATTCATTAGCTGTTGAAAGCATCTCCAAAAATAAAAATATCCTCTTTTAGGCTGATTGTTTGGTATTGTCCTAATTTCCTTCTTTGTGTATGAGAAGAATGGGGTGGGGGGTGGGGCGCGGAATAATAATGAAAGCATACTGTGCACAGCAATTCAAGTGGCTGCTTAGAACCTTATTCTACTTGTATCATCAGAATAATCAATTTCACACAAATTCTTTTCTTGTTTCTTTTCTTTTTTGATGGGGGAGGGAGAACCTCCTGCTTGCAACATAAACCTTTTACATTTCAGGTCATTTATCAGGTTTATCCTCTTTGGTGTATGTGAACACGGCAGATTCTGAGCAAAGGAGTTATAGGACTCCTCACTAATATTTTGAGAGTAGCTCTCTACAGTACTGGGACAAGAATAGAAAGGTAGACTGTCTCAAAGGTAGTCTTGCTACCTTTGGAATTTGGCACAATGTCTGGAACCACCAGTGCTTTTGCAGAAGCCAGTCATTCACTTACTGCTGCCAGAAGAGAAGAGTTTGCAGCTGCTGACAGCCTTTTCATCTGGTGCTGGGTCTCCCTTGAAGAAGGCAACCAGAACCTAGTTGACAAGAGAGTATGTGAAATGTAATTTGCTGTCTTTAGCCTGTTGGTACAAAGGAGAGTCTAGAAGAGAGAAGAGTATGATAGGATTGAACATGAACTAATAGTGTGTGGTAACTCCCAACCCTTGGATTACTTGGCAATCATACTTTTTCTTGCCATATTTAAACTTTGAATAGCAACAATAATGCAACAGCATATTTCTACTCACCTGGTGCAACTATTCTTTATATAAATGATGATACTTTCATTCTTTTCCCCCTGAAAGTAGAAAAAATAGTCCTAAAAATAGCCTTAGCATCATAACTATTTTTGGAGAATGTTAATTCCTCTTTTATTTCAGTCACAATTTCATTCTCAATATTCTTTATTTAAAATAATGAGGAAAGTAATTGATCATAAGATGGTGTTTAACATTTCTGATTTCCTTCTTCCACTATCCATTCCTTTAAACTGTCTTGTCCAGGATTTTCCACAGTTTGAGATGGCCTAGCAACCTAAATATTTATTTCCCAAGGTCTAATCACTAAGTAATCTTCCCTTCATTTTTTACATGTAGTCTTCTATTAACTTTTACTTGAGCATTGAAGTACTAAGGCAATTCCCAGATAGTCTATTGGACCCTACACAGAATTCTCTCCTTAATAGTTGGCATCTATCGTAACAGAATAGAATACCTTCTTACTTTGCCTGTTTACCTCAAAAGCCCCAAATGGTAAGGTAGCAATCATAATTTTCATTTTCAAAAATAATTTTTGTCCTGTATTGGAATTATTTCTTCTTTTGAACTAACATTTTAAACTAATTGAACCCAAAATGTTCAGACAGGAAGCAAAAAATAGACACATGTGATATCAAGTTCATAAGAGAGAACACATTCTTACATCCATCTGTTAAATTCTAGACCAGTGTATACTGGTCATGGAAGACTTATTGGTTCAAAATATGCACTGAATTTTGTAGGACAGTGCCCAAGTTTGCAAAATGTTGTTCTTCAGCTGTCAGTGAGCCTTCAGCAAGTTATTTCATTGTTCCATTATTCTACAAAGCCACTGCTTCTAGTAGAGTATATTGTAAGAGCAGTTAATATTATAGGTATAAGCCCATTACTTAAAAAAATAAATAAATGAGTTATTTAGTCAAAACAACATGATTTAGAATACCATAGTGGAGAATAAAGTCTTTAGTAAGTCCAAAGATGGCAGTGTTAGCAACAGTGAAGTGGATGGGGAAAAAAGTAGAAATATCGATCCTTGTGAGAACCCCTCCAGGAAAGAAATGTCTGGTGTAGTCACTTTGCTATTAGATGGACAGATGGTCTGTTGGAATTCAGATACCATATCTGGAATTCAGGTTTGGCCTTTGCTAATGGCAACAAGAGCACTATTAGTAGCAAAAAAAAAAAGCTTTGTCGAATGGAGATGTTTGTTGCAGAACCCATTTATAACACCCTTTTCTGAAGCCATATTCACTTTGTGCATGAATCCATTGGTCATAGCTTGGGATTACTAGGGAAAGAAAAGTCAACTGATATCTAGAGAGTGGGCCATTGTGTCCACTGGTAGAATGTTCTCTGCAGTGTTTGAAATCACTAAATACAAATATCCTAATATGCTATGCTCTTCCCAACATGATTATTCATGTGCTTTGTACTCTGTCACTAATTTTTCCAAACTTGTTTTTTAAGTCCTTTAGTATCCAACTAGATGAAAGAAATGATGAAGGATATAATTTAAAAGAATATGTTTTATTTTTATGCAAATAATTATTGATTACTTGTGCCTAGCACTTTCTTGGGTGTTAATATTATGGTGAGCAAAACAGCCAGGAAATCGAAAGGTTAACAACACTGAACAAAAGGGATTTTGTTTTCAAGGAACTTAAAGTTTAGTACTGAATACACTAACCAAATAATTGTCAAAGAATGTAACATCAAATTCTCATGAGTCCTAGAGCAAAGAGAACATTATAGAAGCTATAAAAGCACATAGCAAATCTAGTATTATAAAGCTGTGTTCTGCATGAGTTAATTAAAGTTTAAAAAATTGAGGGGGTAGGAGGAATATATTTCCAGACAGAGAGTATGTTTAAAGATTCTGATATGTTTCAAGCATCTGAAAGAAGCCAGTGTGCTTGAGGTGCATGGACTGAGAAAGATGGTTGAGATGGTGCTGGAGATGGTGCTGTGAGATGAGGGAACTAGCTTATGTAGGACTTTGAAGGATAGATGAATTGGGGCCTTCAAACACAGAAAAGGGAAGCTTTGAAAGGCAAAAAGAAAAATAGTGAGACTTAAAGAATTACCTCTGACTTTAATATAGAGGAAAGATTAAAGGAAGTAAGAGAGAAAAGGAGATCATCAGAAGCTAAAATATCACCCTTACTGAAATTCATCCATATTAAGCTAAGTGGGCTCTGGCGTGTTGGCTTTGGAAGTCAATTGCCACTTACAGCACTGAATATATGGAAAAAACCAGTTCTTCCTTCTAACTCGTAACTCAAGTACAAAGGGACCTCTATTCGTGAAGTAGTAGTTTCTGCTCTATAAAGCTCTTCTCTGCCCACAACTCATTCAATATTTACATGGTAGACAAGGCTGCATAAATACCCATAATATGGGAATTGGAGGTAGGGTGAAAGGCATGAACTTTGGAAAAAAGATGACTTAATTTAGAACATCAGATTCATCCTTTGTTAACCAGGTTAGTTTTTGTAAATAATATCTCCAGGGCTTAGATTTTTAGCCTGACATATTGTTTGAGTTGGAACATGTGTAATAATACCTACTGCAAAGTGTCATCAAATGGTTTAACAGGAGATAATGGATATACAAGACCTAGTATACAGTGAAGCTGGTAGAAAGCAACCCAAACATTTTAATCCCTCACTAAAGTAATCTGGAAGCCTAGTGATAGGATCTTCAGGTCTATTAATATTACTTCCATATAACAATATCATTATAATTTATTGTATGTATTTTGCCCATCATTATACGCCATTTTCATGCATATTTCCATTGTTCAGATTATATAATGACTAGAGTAAAGTATGAACTACATCTTTTCACTTTTCTAATTAAAGCAAAAATATCTAGTATGTGGGAGTTTTTCTGGACAAAAGGTTAATAAATACTGGTTAATTCATATATTATAAAAATTGAAAGCACTTTATTGACTATGCCAAAGGCTTAGACTGTGTGGATCACAATAAACTGTGGAAAATGCAGAAAGAAATGGGAATGCCAGACCACCTGACCTGCCTCTTGAGAAATCTGTATGCAGGTCAGGAAGCAACAGTTAGAACTGGACATGGAACAACAGACTGGTTCCAAATAGGAAAAGGAGTCCATCAAGGCTGTATGTTGTCACCTTGCTTATTTAACTTCTATGCAGAGTACATCATGAGAAACGCTGGACTGGAAGAAACACAAGCTGGAATCAAGGTTGCCAGGAGAAATATCAATAACCTCAGATATGCAGATGGCACCACCTTTATGGCAGAAAGTCAAGAGGAACTAAAAAGCCTCTTGATGAAATTGAAAGAGGAGAGTGAAAAAGTTGGCTCAAAGCTCAACATTCAGAAAATGAAGATCATGGCATCTGGTCCCTTCACTTCATGACAAATAGATGGGGAAACAATGTCAGACTTTATTTTCTTGGGATCCAAAATCACTGCAGATGGTGACTGCAGCCATGAAATTTAAAGACATTTTCTCCTTGAAAGAAAAATTATGACCAACCTAGACAGCATATTAAAAAGCAGAGACATTAGTTTGCCAACGGTCCATCTAGTCAAAGGTATGGTTTTTCCAGTAGTCATGTATGGATGTGAGAGGTGAACTAAAGCTGAGAGCTGAAGAATTGATGCTTTTGAACTGTGGTGTTTGAGAAGATTCTTGAGAGTCCCTTGGACTGCAAGGAGATCCAACCAGTCCAATCTAAAGGAAATCAGTCATGAATATTCATTGGAAGGACTGATGTTGAAGCTGAAACTCTAAAACTTTGGCCACCTGATGCCAAGAGCTGACTCATTAGAGAAGACCCTGATGCTGGGAAAGATTGAAGGCAGGAGGAGAAGGGGGCAACAGAGGATGAGATGGTTGGATGGCATCACCGACTCAATGGACATGAGTTTGGGTAAACTCTGGGATTTGGTGATGGACAGGGAAGCCTGGTATGCTGCAGTCCATGGGGTCACAAAGAGTCGGGCACAAATGAGAGACTGAACTGATATCTAGAAAAAATGGCTTTATCATTGTTAAATTTGGAAGTCTTGAAAGAAGAATTTTTTCTTCTTCAAATAGCAAGAAATGGCTTTTAATCTTCTTCATAAGAAAAAGAAATAAAATAATAATTTAGCGTTTTAAAGGAATCACTCCATGGGAAGTTTTTTTATGTATCTATACCATTTTTTTTTTCTTCTGTACATTATTGTAGCCATTTTACACCACGGGAAACTGAAGACTGTCAGAAAGTTTAAATCTGTAGCCCAGTGGAATTCAGGCAGTAACTCTGAAGGAGCCAGAATTCCAATAAGGACCAGTTGGCTCATTTTCTCTCCTATCTGGTTGCGTTCTGAAGCAGCTACTAAGAGGAAGGGGTCTTAGTTTCCCTTTGTTTCTTCTCTGTCTCTGAGACTGGCTCAGTCCTCCTGGAAAATCAGAACATGACAAGGGACAAAATCTATTTAATAAGTCAGTGGCTTTCTTAATATCATGAAATCCTTGATAGAACTCAATAGCAAACAGGAACTCAGTATCATAAATAGTATATATAAATTTTAAAGGAAAGCAACAACACTTTTTCTTTCCCACTTCTTTCTTCTTTCATTTATTCATGTCAGGAAAAACTGCTCTTCTAAGGAATACTAGAAAGTATTTAAGTGTGATATCTGAATATCTGCTAGACAAGCAGTAGGAATAAGGCATATGATGCTTTTATGATAGGCATGTTTCCCCCTGGCTGTTGTTTAAAACCACATATGCCTTAGTAATTGTGGAATATACTAGTAGCAGACTCCTTTTTTGCCTATCTAGGCATTTTGGGGAAAACGTGACATTTTCCAGATGTTTCATCAAATCCACTTTAATTAAGCAGTATATCCTTAATTTTTTAAAGTAGTAATTTTATCCAAAAATTACTTGGAATCTAGTTTAGAAAAGAGCTTGCCTTAATAATTTTGATAATATTCTGAGGCTTGATTAAAATGTTATGTCCTAGAATTTATAAATTTAATAAAGACAGTAGCATTTCAAAACCTTGTCTAATAGGTTACTGCATTTGTGTGAATGTGTAGTTTTTAAGTTACAAAATGAATACTACTTTAAAATACTGAGTACAGATATATGAAACTCAACAGATGATATTACAAAAAATATAAAACAGAGTGAAGTGTTAATTTCAAAGTGTCCTTATGAATTCTGCCTTCAAGGTCCAAAAATTATAAGACCCAAATGATGCTGGTTCATGCTTCTCCATCCTCAAGGCAGTTCCCTTGTTCACACACCAGGGTTTAGAAATGACCCATGCTTCTTTCCACGAAAAGCTTTCTTTCTCACCTTTAGTGACAAGCTTAAAGAGTATGTGTTGGGTTGGCAAAAAAGTTAATTTGGGTTTTTCTGTAACAGAGAAATGGAAAAACCCAGATGAACTTTTTGGCCAATCCAGTATGTCAGGAAAATCTTAAACATAGAATGGTTTTTCCAGTAGTCATATACAGATGTTAAGTTGGACCATAAAAAAGTCTGAGCACCAAAAAATTGATGATTTTGAATCATGGTGCTAGATAAGATTCTTGAGAATCCCATGGACTGCAAGGAGGTCAAACCAGTCAATCCTAAAGGAAATCAACTCTGAGTACTCATTAGAAGGACTGATGGCAAAACTGAAACTCCGATACTTTGGCAACCTGATGCGAACAAAGAGTTGACTCATTGGAAAAGATTCTGATGCTCGGAACAATTGAAGGAAAAGGAGAAGGGAATGACAGAGAATGAGATAGTTAGATAGCATCACTGACTCAATGGAAGTGAATCTGAACAAATTCTGGGAGACAGTGTAAGACAGAGGAACCTGGTGTACTGCAGTACATGGGGGTCTCAAAGAGTAGGACATTACTTTAGGTCAGTTCAGTTCAGTCGCTCAGTCGTATCCAACTCTTTGCGAGCCCGTGAATCGCAGCACGCCAGGCCTCCCTGTCCATCACCAACTCCCGGGTTTCATGCAGACTCATGTCCATCGTGTCAGTGATGCCATCTAGCCATCTCATCCTCGGTCATCCCCTTCTCCTCCTGCCCCCAATCCCTCCCAGCATCTGAGTCTTTTCCAATGAGTCAACTCTTCGCATGAGATGGCCAAAGTACTGGAGTTTCAGCTTCAGCATCATTCCTTGCAAAGAAATTCCAGGGCTGATCTCCTTCAGAATGGACTGGTTGGATCTCCTTGCAGTCCAAGGGACTCTCAAGAGTTTTCTCCAACACCACAGTTCAAAAGCATCAATTCTTCAGCGCTCAGCTTTCTTCACAGTCCAACTCTCACATTCATACGTGACCACTGGAAAAACCATAGCCTTGACTAGATGGACCTTTGTTGGCAAAGTAATGTCTCTGCTTTTGAATATGCTATCTAGGTTGATCATAACTTTTCTTCCAAGGAGTAAGCGTCTTTTAATTTCATGGCTGCAATCACCATCTGCAGTGATTTTGGAGCCCAAAAAAATAAAGTCTGACACTGTTTCCACTGTTTCCACATCTATTTCCCATGAAGTGATGGGACCAGATGCCAATCTTCGTTTTCTGAATGTTGAGCTTTAAGCCAACTTTTTCACTCTCCTCTTTCACTTTCATCAAGAGGCTTTTTAGTTCCTCTTCACTTTCTGCCATAAGGGTGGTGTCATCTGCATATCTGAGGTGATTGATATTTCTCCTGGCAACCTTGATTCCAGCTTGTGTTTCTTCCAGTCCAGTGTTTTTCATGATGTACTCTGCACAGAAGTTAAATAAGCAGGGTGACAATATACAGCCTTGACGGACTCCTTTTCCTATTTGGAACCAGTCTGTTGTTCCATGTCCAGTTCTAACTGCTGCTTCCTGACCTGCATACAGATTTCTCAAGAGGCAGGTCAGGTGGTCTGGTATTCCCATCTTTTTCAGGATTGTCCACAGTTTATTGTGATCCACACAGTCAAAGGCTTTGGCATAGTCAATAAAGCAGAAATAAATGTTTTTCTGGAACTCTTGCTTTTTCAATGATCCAGCGGATGTTGGCAATTTGATCTCTGGTTCCTCTGTCTTTCTGAAAACCATCTTGAACATCAGGGAGTTCACGGTTCACATATTGCTGAAGTCTGTCTTGGAGAATTTTGAGCATTACTTTACTAGCATGTGAGATGAGTGCAATTGTGCGGTAGTTTGAGCATTCTTTGGCATTTCCTTTCTTTGGAACTGGAATGAAAACTGACCTTTTCCAGTCCTGTGGCCACTGCTGAGTTTTCCAAACTTGCTGGCATATTGAAATGTTCCCTTGGTATCTCTAATTTTCTTGAAGAGATCTCTAATCTTTCCTATTCAGTTCTTTTCCTCTATTTCTTTGCATTGATCACTGAGGAAGGCTTTCTTATCTATTCTTGCTATTAGTTGGAACTCTGCATTCAGATGCTTATATCTTTCCTTTTCTCCTTTGCTTTTTGCCTCTCTTCTTTTCACAGCTATTTGTAAGGCCATTTTGCTTTTTTGCATTTCTTTTCCATGGGGATGGTCTTGAGCCCTGTCTTCTGTACAATGTCATGAACCTCAGTCCATAGTTCATCAGGCACTCTATCTATCAGATCTAGTCTAAATCTATTTCTCACTTCCCCTGTATAATCATAAGGGATTTGATTTAGGTCATACCTGAATGGTCTAGTGGTTTTCCCTACTTTCTTCAATTTGAGTCTGTATTTGGCAATAAGGAGTTCATGATCTGAGCCACAGTCAGCTCCTGGTCTTGTTTTTTCTGACTGTATAGAACTTCTCCATCTTTGGCTGCAAAGAATATAATCAATCTGATTTCGGTGGCTGCATGGGCACTAGAGGAACTATTCCACATTCAAGGTCAGGAGGGGCAGCAATGAGGAGATACCCCTCTTCCAAGGTAAGGAGCAGCAGCTGAGCTTTGCTGGAGCAGCCATGAAGAGATACCTCATGTCCAAGGTAAGAGAAACCCATGTAAGATGGTAGGTGTTGCAAGAGGGCATCAGAGGGCAGACACACTGAAACCAAAATCACAGAAAATTAGTCAATCTAATCACACTAAGACCACAGCATTGTCTCACTCAATGAAACTAAGCCATGCCCGTGGTGCCACCCAAGATAGGTGGGTCGTGGTGGAGAGGTCTGACAGAATGTGGTCCACTGGAAAAGGGAATGGCAAACCACTTCAGGATTCTTGCCTTGAGAACCCCATGAACAGTATGAAAAGGCAAAATGATAGGATACCAAAAGAGGAACTCCCCAGGTCATTAGGTGCCCAATATGCTACTGGAGATCAGTGGAGAAATAACTCCAGAAAGAATGAAGGGATGGAGCCAAAGCAAAAACACCACCCAGTTGTGGATGTGACTGGTGATAGAAGCAAGGTCCAATGCTGTAAACAGCAATATCACATAGGAACCTGGAATGTCAGGTCCATGAATCAAGGCAAATTGGAAGTGGTCAAACAGGAGATGGCAAGAGTGAACATCGACATTCTAGGAATCAGTGAACTAAAAAGGACTGGAATGGGTGAATTTAATTCAGATGACAATTATATCTACTACTGTGGACAGGAATCCCTTAGAAGAAATGGAGTAGCCATCATGGTCAACAAAAGAGTCCAAAATGCAGTACCTGGATGCAATCTCAAAAACGACAGAATGATCTCTGTTTCTTTCCAAGGCAAACCATTCAATATCACAGTAATCCAAGTCTATGCCCCAAGCAGTAATGCTAAAGAAGCTGAAGTTGAATGGTTCTATGAAGACCTACAAGACCTTTTAGAACTAACACCCCAAAAAGATGCCCTTTTCATTATAGGGAACTGGAATGCAAAAGTAGGAAGTTAAGAAACACCTGGAGTAACAGGCCAATTTGGCCTTGGAATGCAGAATAAAGCAGGGCAAAGACTAGTGTTTGCCAAGAAAATGCACTGGTCATAGCAAACATCCTCTTCCAACAACACAAGAGAAGACTCTACACATGGACATCACCAGATGGTCAACACTGAAATCAGATTGATTATATTCTTTGCAGCCAAAGATGGAGAAGCCCTATACAGTCAACAAAAAAGGACCAGGAGCTGACTGTAGCTCAGATCATGAACTCCTTATTGCCAAATTCAGACTTAAATTGAAGAAAGTAGGGAAAACCACTAGGACATTACTTAGTGAATGAATAAAAACAAGATTTCCATGCTTAGCTCAACTATGTATAAACATAATCACATAGATGCCATACACACACAAACACAAGAGAATGATTACATATTTTTAAAATTTTTATTGAACTATAGTTGCTTTACATTGTTGTCTTAGTCTCTAACATACAGCAAAATGAATCAGCTATATGCATACATATATCCTCTCTTTTTTTTTAATCAAGAAAACTTCCCCTTGTCAACATGAAAAGAATCATCTCAAGAAAATTTACAACAATCATTGAGTAAACCTCTGTTTCCATACACACACAAAATTGAAAACAAGTTTAGAAGTCATTGTATTCTTGCTTGGCAACGGCCTAAACAAGTTTATTTTTAAATTTCGTGTAGTACAACAATTCTTTTTAGTAGGAAAAAAATACACTATGCCAGAAAATCAGTCTCTGCCCCTTGTATAGACGGTGATCTGTTTGTAGATGATGCCTTAATGCTGTCTATTTTGATGCACAGTGGGTGAACACAGTTCCTGGGAACTATCTCTCCACTGGCTTTCTTTTGGTGGTCCAGCAGATAGACTGAGACATCACCAGTGAAGCTGTGAGTATAATGTAAAGGTCACCTCTAGCATTAATATAAGGTCAGGAAAGATTCTGATTGCTAAGAGACATTCTTAAAATGCTTTATACACACAGGGCCATAGAATCCATTTACAAATGTGTTTTCATTGTACTTCTAATCTATGACAGAATTAACTGGATTTGCACTTTGATATGAAGTTAAGAAGAAATCTCTTAGCACTCTTGACTTTTTTTAAGCACGCACAAAATATCTGTATTTCTTATTAGGAAAAATAGAGTAATTTATGTAATTTAGATATGCTTATTTTAAAATAGACGTGATATATATGTGTGTGTATATATATATATATTTTTTTTCTCTTCATGAAAACAATAGCCAAATTAATTTTTCTTGAGTGGATAAGGAGAAAGAGTATAAAATGCATAGGATGATTTAAATCCCACCTTCTTCATAAGTACTGCTCTTTACTCTTATCCCTATAAAAGTACAGGATAGAATAAATTGTTTCTGAATGGAGGAGACAAATAGAAGTAAATGACAGAAAATGCAATGTAAATTGGCTTTTGAAGAAAAAAAAATGGTAAGATAAAATTATTGACTCCTATAATGGAAAGTCTTTGATCCAAGGTTCAAGCACTGTCACTGGGATGTCTGAGTATCCCCCCCCCCCACCCCAACTCTCATCCATTTCCTCAAATAGACACTTTCTTCATTGAAAGTAACTCCAACCATATTCTCCCAAGTTCAAATAAAGAATATTATATAGCACCTTTCTTTCCAGCCTAGATCCTAAATGAATTCTGATTAGCTGTGATTGAATCATGTGCTATACATGAACCAATTATTATGGCAGGTAAGGATTACGAATGTGGCAAATGATGCTTCCCCAGAATAAACTCAGGATATGTTACCAAAAGAAGAGGAATACACCCTACTATCAGTTCAGTTCAGTTCAGTTCAGTTGCTCAGTCGTGTCCGACTCTTTGCGACCCCATGAATCGCAGCATGCCAGGCCTCCCTGTCCATCACCAACTCCCGGAGTTCACTCAAACTCATGTCTATCGAGTCGGTGATGCCATCCAGCCATCTCATCCTCAGTCGTCCCCTTCTCCTCCTGCCCCCAATCCCTCCCAGCATCAGAGTCTTTTCCAATGAGTCAATCTCTTCACATGAGGTGGCCAGAGTACTGGAGTTTCAGCTTTAGCATCAGTCCTTCCAGTGAACACCCAGGACCAATCTCCTTTAGAATGGACTGGTTGGATCTCCTTGCAGTCCAAGGGACTCTCAAGAGTCTTCTCCAACACCACAGTTCAAAAGCATCAATTCTTTGGTGCTCAGCTTTCTTCACAGTCCAACTCTCACATTCATATATGACTACTGGAAAAACCATAGCTTTGACTAGATGGACCTTTGTTGACAAAGTAATGTCTCTGCTTTTGAATATGCTATCTAGGTTGGTCATAACTTTCCTTTCAAGGAGTAAGCATCTTTTAATTTATAGATAAAATATGTGTGTGTGTGCTCAGTCATTTCTAATTCTTTGCAGCCCCATGGACTGTATGTAGCCTGCCAGGCTCCTCTTTCCACGGGATTTCTCAAGCAAGAATACAGGAGTGGGTTTCCATTCTCTACTCCAGGGGATCTTCCTGACCCAAGGATTGAACTCATGCCTCTGTGTCTCTTGCATTGGCAGGTGGATTCTTTACCACTTGTGCTACCTAATAGATAACTAATAAGGAACCTCTCTATGGCACAAGGAATTCTACTCAGTACTCTGTAATGATATATATGGGAAGGAATCTAAAGGAGTGGATATATGTATAACTGATTCACTCTCCTGCTGTATAGCAGAAACTAACACAACATTCAAAATCACCATACTCCAATAAAAATTTAATAATTAAAGAACATATAGATGATTCATATCGATGCACAGAAGAAACCAACACAACTCTGTAAAGCAGTTATCCCCCAATTAAAAATAAATTTTAAAAGAAAAATAAAGAGGAAATTAATGGCCGGCAGCCCAAATATACAACTAATATTCTTTACATTAAGGGCAACTTTGATGAGTCCAAAATTAAATGCTGCTATTGAAAGTTTATCAAATTGTGAGTTCAAAGAAAAGAAGTTTCAGGTGTGTTGAAAGAATGGAAAGTATATCAAAATAGCTAGAAAACATAAAAAGATTTACATAAAGCTATAAGAATATTAAAACAGCTCAGAATGTGAAAAACATTTAATGAGGCAATAATTTTGGGCTCTGGTTCTGTAATTTATGAATGATCAAAACTTACAATATGAGTGGCAAGAATGTTATCTGCATTTAGCACAGTATTTAGTACCTTATATGCCCTCAAGGAAGGGTGCTGTTTAAGAAAATTAGTATGATGTTATTAAAACACTGAGTTGGAGTGATAGGGTAATACAGTTAGGATTCTGCTAAAATAGATCAGCAATGAAATTCAAAGAACCTATTGAGTTCTGATTTATCAAAAAATTTTAGGTCCTTGCCAGTTGATTCTAACTTTATTTGTTTGAAATTGGTTCAGAATTGTTAGGAAAATTCAACTGTCTCAAATGTCTGAATAGTGACAGCATCTGATTCAACTGATTGTAAATAATTCAAACCAATTAAGTAAGAGCTAATTCAAAATTGTTTTCATATTTAAACTGAGTAATCATAAGTATTTGGAGTCTTTCAAATACTGCTTTCTTGAATATTTATTCTGCTGGGAATCAAATTAGAGCTCTTTTAGAACAGAACATAAAAAATAATTAGGAATTTGACAATTGGAGACTATGTGGATGAAGAATTGGAGCAAGTAGTGACAAACACAGAATCTTCTCAATGACACCTTTTCTGCAAGCACTGAAAAGCAGTCCTTACTCTAGAGAGGGAGACAGTGCTGCTTTTCTTCTCATATTAGAAAGAGCTGAGAGAAAAATTACTCTTGTGTCTGTTGTGGTTTGCTGTCTTCTAGCTTGAAGTTTGTAACTTGCTTACTTTGTCCTTCCCAGTAGAGGAGGACAAATGATGTGTCTTTTCCACTCATGTCTGTATCATGTCCCTGGATCTGGTCACCTGACTGTCAGTCAAACCCATCCTTAGAAGAGACCCGCTCATGGAAATAGCTCAGTATGTATCCTAGCGGCTAATCAACCTTACTCTTTCTGGCATTTCTAGCTTTGTGTCTAGCCAGAGGGAACATAGATTTTTACTCCAAAGAAGCAATGGTTGAAAACTAAGTCAAGAACATTAAATGCAGTAAGATGAGTTATTTCATGTGGAGAGTGTGGTCCTCAGAGGCAGATGACCAGAGATGATATAGCCATGGCTCCGGAGTGATCTCATAGATACATGGTGCTTAGCCTTTTCAGACCTAATATCTATGTCTACAACTTAAAGTCAGTAATGTCCCTCCCTCATATGATGCTTGTGAGGAAACTCTCATAATGCATTCAGTTAATGTGCCCAGCCCAATATCTTACACATCCTATTCTCAACAAATATTAGCTCCAATAGGGAAGAGATCTGAGAAGAAATGCTTTATATACTTGGCTGGATGTGTGTGTTGCAGAGGAAGGTGATGGGAGATTCCTGAAAAGATGTGACATGTAAAATTAAGTTTTAATCAGTGTGGGAAGTAAAGTATTTTGCAGCTTATATTTTATGATGCCATATTGGAAGAGGGATGGCAGAAGATAGGAAAATCAAGTTTGACACTGAAGGATTCTAACAGATTTGATGGCTTAGGAAATTTTCAGGGAAATAATATGGCATTTAAAACATTATTAAATATATATCCAGAGTATAAGCCTATAATACAGGCAAAGCAGTCCACTGAAAGCCACTAAAGAAAACTGGAGATTCAAAATAAACAATTAGGTAGCAGGAGAAATGTTCATTCAATGGATATTGCCAATAGTCATTGTGAAAACACTTCGAAACTTAGAAAGTTTCCAACGGCTAAAGAAAGAAAAAATCTATTTAGGAAATACCTTGGGAAGAATATATTAACATATCCATATAAAAATCCCTTGTTTAGTTCTGAGAATTGGATATATACTGGGACAGATATAGAAAATTCAGACACTAGAATTCAACTGTTTTCTTATGATTTGAAATATAAAATATTAGACTTCCTAAGTGGTCCAGTGGTCAAGACTCCATGCTTCCAGTGTAGGGGGTGAGAATTTTATCCCTGCTAGAAGAACTAAGATCCTGCATGCCACATGGCATGGTCAAAATTTTTTTTTAATTAAATACAATATAAAATATTTAAAACCCTATTTCATCACTTTATACTATATTCAAGTTCATTCTTTTTTTAATTTATTTTTTAATTGAGGGATAATTGCTTTACAGAATTTTTTTTCCTGTCAAGCATCAACAAGAATCAGTCACAGGTGCACTCATGTCCCCTCCCTCCCGAAAAGTTGATTCTTTTGTAGCTTATATAATCATGACTTCTCAGTTAGAGAAAACTACCTTCTTCATTCTTCTTCTTCATAAGATTTTTCATTAAGCTAGCATTTGTGATTGAACTCCACACACATTTGTTTACCATTCTCATTCCTGTATGCTCAGTAGTATGCCAGGTCTTTATGCCAAGAATGCATAAAGTCTCAGGCAAGCTCAGGAAGAGACCCTTAACCAGATCTAGGTTTTTCCACTCTCTACCCCTCTTCTCTTCCAGAGAGCACTAACACAGGGTGACCAGAAAAACCACCAGGAGTATTTATACATGACATACAAAATTCTTTTATTTTGTTTCAGTTCTCTTAAACTCTGTAAGTCAAAAGGTTAGATTAAAATAACCAGCCAACAACTTTCTGAGTGTGCATGACCTATTAGTTATTTTAAGTGTAATCAGAATTTTAGAAGAAATAAGAGTTTTGAATGAAGAATGGGAAAAAATAATTTCATAGTGTAACATATAATAAGAATTACCACCAACTGAATATTTACTCTGTTCAAAATCCATAGCATATTCACATTTGGTCAGCCTTACCAAATGTTAAGATAGAGATACAGATTTCACCAGGTAACACATGAGGCAAAGAGGTCAAGGCAGTTAGCTGACTTTTACAAAGGTAGGTGGAAGTTGAGGTGCCATACTATGGTTGTTGTTCAGTTGCTAAGTCATGTCTGACTCTTTGTAACCCCATGAACTGCAGCACACCAGAATTCCCTGTCCTTCACTATATCCTGGAGTGTGCTCATACTCATGTCCATTGAGTCAGTGATGCCATCCAACCATTTCATCCTCTGTCATCCCCTTCTCCTTTTGCCCTCAATTTTTCCCAGCATCAGGATCATTTGCAATGACTCAGCTTTTCATATCATGTGGCCAAAGTACTGGAGCTTCAGCTTCAGCATCAGTCCTTTCAATAAATATTCAGGGTTGACTTCCTTTAGGATTGACTGGTTTGATCTCCTTGCAGTCCAAGAGACTCTCAAGAGTCTTCTCCAGCACTGCAGTTTGAAAGCATCAGTTCTTTGGTGCTCAGCCTTCTTCATGATCTCACATCCATACATGACTACCGGACAAACCATAACTTTGACTATATGGACTTTTGTCAGCAAAGTGATGTCTCTGCTTTTTAATACACTGTCTAAATTTGTCATATCTTTTCTTCCAAGGTGCAAACACCTTTTAATTTTGTGGCTGCAGTCATCGTCCACAGTGATTTTAAAGCCTAAGAAAGTGAAATCTGAAACTGTTTCCATTGTTTCCCCATCTATTTGCCACGAAATGATGGGAGTGGGTGCCATGATCTTAGTTTTTTGAATGTTGAATTTTAAGACAGCTTTTTCACCCTCCTCTTTCACCTTCATCAAGAGGCTCCTTAGTTCCTCTTCACTTTCTGCCATTAAAGTGATATCATCTGCATGTATGAGGTTGTTTGTGTTTCTCCCAGCAATCTTGATTCCAGCTTGTGAGTCATTCAGCATAGCATTTCGTATAATGGACTGTGCATATAAGTTACATAAGCAGGGTGGCAAGCTTTGACATACTACTTTTCCAATTTTGAACCAGTCCATTCTTCCATGTCCAGTTCAAACTATTGCTCTTATCTTGAATACAGGTTTCTCAGGAAGCAGGTAAGGTGGTCTGGTATTCCATCTCTTTAAGAATACTCCACCGTTTATTGTGATCCACACAGCCAAAGGCTTTAGCATAGTCAATGAAGCAGAAATAGATGTTTTTCTTGGAAATCCCTAGTTTTTTGTATGATCCACCACATGTTGGCAATTTGATTTCTGGTTCCTCTCCCTTTTCTAAATCCAGTTTGTACATCTAGAAGTTCTCAGTTCACATACTGTTGAAGCCTAGCTTGAAGGCTTTTGAACATAATCCTGCTAGCATGTAAATGAGTGCATTTAATTTGAACATTCTCTGGCAATGCCTTTCTTTGAGATTGGAATGAAAACTGACTTTTTCCAGTCCTATGGCCACTGCTCAGTTTTCCAAATTTTCTGGCATATTCATTGCAGCACTTTAATAGCATTATCTTTTAGGGTTTGAAATAGCTCAACTGAAATCTCATCACCTCTATTCAGTTCAGTTCAGTCTCAGTTGTGTCTGACTCTTTGCGACCCATGAATTGCAGCATGCCAGGCCTCTGTGTCCATCACCAACTCCCGGAGTTCACTCAAACTCACATCCATTGAGTCAGTGATGCCATCCAGCCATCTCATCCTCTGTCGTCCCCTTCTCCTCCCGCCCCCAATCCCTCCCAGCATCAGTCTTTTCCAATGAGTCAACTCTTCGCATGAGGTGGCCAAAGTATTGGAGTTTCAGCTTTAGCATCAGTCCTTCCAAAGAACACCCAGGACTGATCTTTAGAATGGACTGGTTGGATCTCCTGGCAGTCTAAGGGACTCTCAAGAGTCTTCTCCAACACCATCAATTCTTCAGCACTCAGCTTCCTTCGCAGTCCAACTCTCACATCCATGCATGACTACTGGAAAAACCATAGCCTTGACTAGACGGACCTTTGTTGGCAAAGTAATGTCTCTGCTTTTCAATATGCTATCTAGGTTGGTCATAACTTTTCTTCCAAGGAGTAAGCGTCTCTTAATTTCATGGCTGCAATCACCATCTGCAGTGATTTTGGAGCCCTAAAAAATAAAATCTGACACTGTTTCCACTGTTTCCCCATCTATTTCCCATGACATGATGGGACCAGATGCCATGATCTTTGTTTTCTGAATGTTGAGCTTTAAGCCAACTTTTTCACTCTCCTCTTTCACTTTCATCAAGAGGCTTTTTAGTTCCTCTTCACTTTCTGCCATAAGAGTGGTGTCATCTGCGTATCTGAAGTTATTGATATTTCTCCCAGCAACCTTAGCTTTGTTCATAGTAATGATTCCTAAGATCCACTTGACTTTGCACTCCAGGATGTCTGGCTTTAGGTGAGTGACCATACCATTGTGGTTTATCTGGGTCATTAAGAGCTCTTTGTACAGTTCTGTGTATTCTTTCCACCTCTTCTTAATATCTTCTTCTTCTATTAAGTCCTTGCTCTTTTTGTCCTTTATTGTGTCTGTCTTTGCATGAAATATTCCCTTGATATGTCCAATTTTCTTGAAGAGATCTCTAGTCTTTCCCAGTCTATTGTTTTCCTCTTTTTGTTTGCATTTTTTCACTTAAGAAGGCTTTTTTTTCTCTCCAAGCTATTCTCTGGAATTCTGCATTCAGTTCAGTATATCTTTTCCTTTCTTCTTTGCCTTTCACTTCTCAGCTATTTGTAAGGCCTCCTCAGACAACTACTTTGTTTCTTCCATTTCTTTTTCTTGAGGATGGTTTTGGTCACCACCTCCTGTACAGTGTTACAACCCTCCATCCAAAGTTCTTCAGGTAGTCCATCTACCAGATCTAGCCCCTTGAATCTGTTCATCAACTCCACTGTATAATCATAAGTGATTTGATTTTGGTTATGCCTGAATGTCCTAGTGGTTTTCCGCACTTTCTTCAATTTGAGCCTGAATTTTGCAATAAGGAGCCTAATGATCTGAGCCACAGTCAGATCTAGGTCTTGTTTATGTTGAATGTATACAGCTTCTCCATCTTTGGCTGCAAAGAATATAAACAATCTGATTTCAGTGTTGACAATCTGGTGATGTCCATGTATAAAGTTGCCTCTTGTGTTGTTGGAAGAGGGTTTTGCTATGACCAGTGCATTCTCTCGGCAAAGCAGTTAGCCTTTGCCCTGCTTCATTTTGTACTCCAAGGCCAAACTTGTCTGTTACTCCACGTATCTCTTGATTTCCTACTTTTGAATTCAAGTCCCCTATGATGAAAGGGACATCTTTTACTGATTTTAGTTTTAGGAGGTCTTATAGGCCTTCATAGACTCATTCATCTTCTTCAGCATTAGTGATTGGGACATAGATTTAGATTACTGTGATTTGAATGGTTTGCCTTGGAAACAACCTGAGATCATTTTGGCATTTTTGAGATTGCAACCAAGTACTGCATTTTGGACTCTTTTTGACTATGAAGGATACTCCATTTCTTCTATGGGATTCTTGCCCAGTAGTAGATATAATGGTCATCTGAATTCACCCATTCCAATCCATTTTAGTTCACTGATTCCTAAAATGTCGATGTTCACTATTGATATCTCCTGTTTGACCACATCAAATTTACCTTGATTCATGGACCTAACGTTCCAGGTTCCTGTGCAATATTGTTCTTTACAGAATCAGAATTTACTTTCAGCACCAGATACAACCAAAACTGGGTGTAATTTCCTCTTTGGCTCAGCCTCATCATTCTTTCTGGACCTATTTCTTTGCTCTTCCTAGTAGTATATGGGACACCTACTCACCTGGGCCTCTTGATGAAAGTAAAAGAGGAGAGTGAAAAAGTTGGCTTAAAACTCAACATTCAGAAAACGAAGATCATGGCATCCAGTCCCATCACTTCATGGCAAATAGATGGGGAAACAACGGAAACAGCGAAAGACTTTATTTTGGGGGGCTCCAAAATCACTGCAGATGGTGACTGCAGCCATGATATTAAAAAACGCTCACTCCTTGAAAGAAAAGGACCAACCTAGACAGCATATTAAAAAGCAGAGACATTACTTTATCAACAAAGGTCCATCTAGTCAAAGCTATGGTTTTTCCAGTATCATGTATGGATGTGAGAGTTGGACCATAAAGAAAGCTGAGCACCAAAGAACTGATGCTTTTGAACTGGGGTGTTGGAGAAGACTCTTGAGAGTCTCTTGGACTGTAAGGATATCCAACCAGTCAATCCAAAATGAAATCAGTCCTAAATATTCATTGGAAGGACTGATGCTGAAGCTGAAACTCCAATACTTTGGCCACCTGATGAGAACTGATTCATTTGCAAAGACCCTGATGCTGGGAAAGATTGAAGGTGGGAAGAGAAGAGGACAACAGAGGATGAGATGCCATTGGATGGTCACCAACATGGTGGACGTGAATTTGAGTAAGCTCTGGGAGTTGGTGATGAACAGAGAAGCCTGGCAGGCTGCAGTCCATGGGGTTGCAAAGAGTCAGAACCGAGTGAGTGACTGAACTGAACTGAACTGACCTGGGAAGCTCATCTTTCAATCTTATCTTTTTGCCTTTTCATACTGTTCATGGAGTTCTCAAGGCAAGAATACTGAAGTGGTTTGCCATTCCCTTCTCAGTGGACCACATATTGTCAGGTCTTAACTAGCTGGGTCATGCATTTCAGCTGTTCCAAGTAGCTGGATGACATACACGGTCCTGTGGTTGTCCAACTGCTATTCCTTTGAACGTGTAAACTTTCGCTGGCAGTCAGACGTCAGTCAACGTGTGGCCAGGGCTTGAGGCAGAGGTCCTGCTGGAGTGGCTGAGAACGGGTTCTGGGGGTGGCTGCAGCTGATGTTGGAGGATGCCAGGGAGCAGAGGGCATCCCCACCTCTCTGCTGCCTCTGGCGGGTTTGGAGCTGATCCAACACCCAGGAGTTGCTGAATGCCCTGGAGCCAGTATGCTGCCTAAGAGCAGAGGGCCTCCTGGCCTCACCACTGCTGCTGGCCATACTATGAACCCCAGTGTTTTGTTTTGTTTTGTTTTGTTTTAAATTATGTTTGAAGACTATTTTACATATCATAAAAATCATGTTTCAAGTGTACAGTTTAATGATTTTGTATTTTTTACTTTATTGAATGGTTTAATAACCACCGTAAATCAGTTTTAGAACTTTTTTGCCCCCTCAATAAGATTCTTCATGAACATCTACATTTAATCCTCATTCCCACCTCCTACCTCAGCAAATAATAATCTACTTGCTCTTTACAGGGCTTCCTTGATAGCTCAGTCGGTAAAGAATCTGCCTGCAATGCAGGAGAACCCAGTTCAATTCCTCAGTGGTGAAGATCCACTGGAAAAGGGATAGGCTACCCACTGCAGTATTCTTGGGCTTCCCTGTGGCTCAACTGGTAAAGAACCTGCCAGCAATGCAGGAGACCTGAGTTTGACCCCTGGGTTGGGAAAATCCCCTGGAGAAGGGAAAATATGTCCACTCCAGTATTCTGGCCTGGAGAATTCCATGGACTGTATAGTTCATGGGGTCCCAAAGAGTTGGACACGACTAAGTGACTTTCATTGCTATTTATAAATTTGCCTTTCCTGGTCATTTCATATAAATGCAATCATATTTTTATGTGGTCTGTTGTAGCTGATTTCTTTCACTTAGTGTGATGTTTTGTTTTAGGTCCATCTGTGGGTAAATTGTTCATTCATATCTTTTGCCCATATTTTGTTGTTTGTCTTTTTATTACTGAGTTATAAGAGGATTTTATATACTCTAGTTACAAACCCCTAACTGAATATATGATTTGCAAATTTTTTCTCCCAGTCTGTTGCTTGTCTTTTCATTTTCTTAATGAAGTATTTTGAAATGTGAATGTTTTGAAATATCATTATATTATGATGCCAAATTTATTATTTTTATGGACCATGTTTTTTGTGTCATATTAAAATAATTTTTGCTTAATTCAAGGTCTTAAAGGATTTTAATGCTTTCTTCTAAAATTTATATTGTTTTAGCTCTTATATTTAAGTCAGTCATCCAATTTGAGCTAATTTTTAAGTATGATGTAAGGTGATTGTCTAAATTCATCATTTTGCATGTGAATATCCAGTTGTCCCAAATCCAGGCATTTCCCAGTGCCAGTGCAGTTCCTTCCTCTATGCTAAGCAGAGTAGATAAATCTGAGTGGAGATCAGTACTGACTGACTTCCAATAGTGACTAATTAGCAGTTGAATGGAAGTACACAATTTCATTTCTTTTTGATCGAAAATAATTTCATTTATTTTTGATCCAGTGTAAGTCTAGGATTTCTATAAGATTTAACAAATACACATATAGATAGAAAACCATATAGAGATAACAAATGAGTTATATCTTTGAATAGCAGTCTTTTTAGGTAATTTGGTTGTTTTTTCTTTTGTCCAATTCTAGATTTCTTTTGAATTCTATCATAAAAATGTATATTCCCTTCAAGAGAAAAATTATCTCAAGATATTAGTCTAGAAAATAGTTTGATTATAAGACTTACACCCCACCTTGATCCATAAGGTTGATTTGTCTTATTTCCTTAGATACATATAATGTGGGCCTTTACTTAACCTTCCCCATAGCAGTTGGGTCTTTTCCTCAGTGATTGTGTACTGGGAAAGGAAAACTAACCATAATTTTCATGGACTGGTTCTAACAAAACACTGTTCAGGAGCATCCAGAGCAAAACTCAAACCAGTCTTAAATGTCTATGAGAGTCTGGTGATGAATGGAATTCAAACATGAATTAATCTCACAACCAGTTTTCTGGGGCCCAGACTCCACTTTGTGGATATTTTCATATTTGTTTTGCTTATAGTTTCAATGGACATCACATAGAATCATTCCAAATCACTTGCAGAAGCACTACACTGGCTCCCTGATACTTGGAATAAGGATTCTTGTGGTAGGAAGTAAAGGACCTCACTTTTCCTATCATAATAGTAACCTCTGAGAGTACTGAAGTTGTTACTGAACAGCCTTGAAAGATGAAGATTTGTTCATTCCCAAGTCACATAAACTTATTTTGGCTTACTAAAAAGACTCGTGAACTTCAGAAAGATGGTAGATTATGGAAAACTTGACCAGGTTATAACTAATGCTACTGCTGTTCTAGTGGGGGCTTCTTACTAAAAAAATAAAATTGTCCCTGGTACTTGATGCACATTGAAATGTCCAGTACATTTACTCCTTCCCATACAGAGAAAATTGGAAAAACATCTTAAAGGGCCAGCTGTACAAATGCAATACCATACCTAGAGGATAGAAAAACACTCTAGCTAACTACTTCAGTTCAGTTCAGTTCAGTTCAGCTCATTCGCTCAGTCGTGTCCGACTCTTTGCGACCCCATGAATCACAGCATGCCAGGCCTCCCTTTTCATCACCATCTCCTGGAGTTCACTCAGACTCATGTCCATCGAGTTGGTGATGCCATCCAGCCATCTCATCCTTGGTCAAACCATTCCACTATTCAAAATATTACACTGATTCACTGTATTGATCCCATGAAATGATCTAAAAAGTGGGAAGTAGTAAGTGTGAAACACTGGAAATAAATGGGAAATCAGAGAAAATGACAGTGGTATATTTTGAGGGATTGAATGGCATTGAGCTTATCAAGCAATCCCTTCCTCTAAAGAATAACATCATTCCTCTTGTTGCTGTCCAGTCACTCAGTCATGTCCAGCTCTTTGTGACCCAGTGGATGGCAGCATGCCAGGCTTCCCTGTCCTTCACTATCTCCCAAGGTTTGCTCAAACTCATGTCCATCGAGTAGATGATGCCATTCAACAATTTCATCTTCTGTCACCCCTTCTTTTCTTGACCTCAGTTTTTCCCAGCATCAGGGTCTTTTCCAGTGAGTCAGCTCTTCAAATCAGGTGGTCAAAGTATTGGAGCTTCAGCTTCAGCATCAGTCCTTGCAATAAATATTAATTTCCTTTAGAATTGACTGGTTTGATTTCTTTGCAGTCCAAGGTACTCTCAAGAGTCTTCTCCAGCACCACACTTCAAAAGCATCAGTTCTTTGGCACTCAGCCTCCTTTGGGCTCCCAGGTGGCACTAGTGATAAAGAAACTGCCTTCCAATTTAGCAGACATAAGTGACACAGGCTCGATCCCAAGTCAGGAAGATCCTCTGGAGGAGGGCATGGCAACCCATTCCAGTAATCTTGTCTGGAGGATCTTATGGATAGAGGAGCTTGTCAGGCTACAGTACTTAGGGTCACAAAGAGCTGGACAGGACTGAAGCGACTTAGCAGACAGCCTTCTTTATGGCCCAACTCTCACATCCACACATGGCTACTGGAAAAACCATACCTTTAACTAGACAGACCTCTGTCAGCAAAGTAATATCTCCACTTTTTAGTACACTGTCTAGGTTTGTCATAGTTTTTCTTTCAAGGAGCAAGTGTATTTTAATTTCATGGCTGCAGTCACTATCCATAGTGATTTTGGAGCCCAAGAAAATAAAGTGTATCACTTTCCATTTTTTCCCCATCTATTTGCCATGAGCTGATGGGACTGGATGTCATGATCTTAATTTTTTGAGTGTTGAGTTTTAAGCCAGCTTTTTCACTCTCTTCTTTCACCTTTATCAAGAGGCTCTTTAGTTCCTCTTTGCTTTCTGCTATTAGGGTATTGTCATCTGCATATCTGAGGTTCCTGATATTTCTCCCAGCAGTCTTGATTCCAGCTTGAGCTACATCCAGCCCAGGATTTTGCATGATATATTTTGCATATAAGTTAAACAAGCAAGGTGGCAGTATACAACCTTGTTGTTCTCCTTTCCCAGTTTTGAACCAGTTCTTCTAGTGGAGGACAAATCACTGTACTTTGTCCTGTATCACCAAACTGTTGCTGTTGTTTTCCAGTCACCCAGTTGTGTTTCACTCTTTGTTACCCCATGAACTGCAGCACTCTAGGCTTCCCTGTCCCACACCACTTCCCAGAGTTTGCCCAAGTTCAAGTTCATGGTATCAGTCCAACCATCTCATCCTCTGATGCCCTCTTTTCCTTCCACCCTCAATCTTTTCCAGCATCAAGCACTTTTCCAATGATTCGTCTGTTAGCATCACATGACCAAAATAGTGGAGCTTTAGCTTCAGCACCAGTCCTTCCAGTGAATATTCAGGGTTGATCTCCCTTAAGATTGACTGGTTTGATCTTGCTGTCCAAGGGATTTTCAGGAGTCTTCTCCAGCACCACAGTTTGAAGGCAGCAATTCTTTGGTGTTCAGGGAGGCACAATACCTGCTTTGTTACTTAGTTTGCAAGCATATACCATCTGTAGATGTTCTTCTCTAAATCCTTTACAGTGTGACCCAAAATTGACATAAAACTCAGAGGAAATGAATAACCCAACTAGTTCAGACCACAATTTCAACAGCTCTGTTCCTAATCTTTTTGACCTAATGAGCCAGTGCTGCTGAAACTATTTTGAGGGGCTTCTCTCATCCTCCTGTAGGAATCATGTGAACAACCATTATAGAATAGTTACAGCAAAGGTGACTGGGATTTTTGAGGTAGGCCTTACGCAAGTTATTATTCTCTGTCTTAGAAATAGCCTGTGTCTGTAGTTGAATAGTGTTTGGGAGATCAGGTGACCAACTTACCTGAGTTGTCCTTCTTGAATTAGGCACTGTAGGGTCTAATTAGCCAGAAAGTGGATTTCCTTGCCCGAATAGGTCTTCAAACCCTAGAAAAGTTTTTTCAAGAAACTGGTCATACTCCCAACACATCTTTTCCTGCTACAACATTGACTTCCCTCAATAAATATCAAAGATGAAGACCTCATGAGGAGCTTCCCCTGTGTTTGACAATAAGGAAACTGAAGAGTAGATTATAGCTGGCTTTGAGCCTAATACAGTCACCTCCTGAAAGTGGCAGTTATTATATCACAGCCCCATTCAAAGGGGACCCTGAAAGACAGCGCAGAATGGGACCCCTCCCAGAGGTCAACATAGCTTCAGGCTTTACAGTTCACTGTTATGGTTGAGATCATTTACCCTGACTCACAGGGGTAAATGGAGTTTCTGGTTTAGATAGTGTAGCTGCTGGTGGTGGCAGTGGGTGGAGAATATAGATGTAACGTAGGGAATTCCTCTTTCATGCTAATATGAAGTCTGCATTGTCAAGAATTAAAAACTATGGCATCTCTGTTTGAATAGGACTCACTAGATTCTCTGCCTCCTCAGGAATAATAACTTGAGTCACCCTAGTATATCAAAGCATCTGAAAAGGAGAGAAACTGAATAAGAGTATGAAATAAATACTGGAGGAATTAAGTCAGAAATACCATCTCTGGCTTTCTTATAATTTGCAAAACTTAAGAATACAATCTACTCCTTGCTTATGGAACAAATGATATTTAAAATACTCTATTCTTTTTATTTTTTCTTCTCTTATGCGTATAATGTGTTATTGTGAGTAATATATAGGGCTTCCCTTTATAGGTTGCAAAGTCCCATGGGAGAACCATGATGAAACTAGAGGAAAACAGACATTGTCCAGAGATATTCCAAAAACAGTGATATAATTTCTGTGTGAAGCAGCTAGACTTGATTTGGAGTTGCTTCTAATTAAGAGGAATAGCCCACTTGAGGTCCTATTTAGAAAAGAATTAGGTTAACCAAGCCATTTTTAAATCATATGTTCAGAACAGTAAAGAATCTACCTGCAATGTGGGAGACCTAGGTTTGTTTCCCTGGGTCAGGAAGATCCTCTGGAGAAGGAAATGAAAACCCACTTCAGTATTCTTACCTGGAAAATCCCATGACAGAGGAATCTGGTGGACTACAGTCCATGAGGTCACAAAAAGTCAGACTTAACTGAGTGACTAACTCTTCTTTTCAGAGGAAAAGAAAATTTCTTTGTAATTTGAAGGAGTTTAGGGAACTAAAATGTCTATCTTTCCTGAATAAGTTTTCTTTTCCCACTTTTTAATAACAAACCGCATCCCCCAGGCCACTAAGTTGAGTTACATTCCATGGCAGATTATTTCTTCTTTCAGCACTGGTTAGTGATGTGCTAGGAGAAGGCAATGGCACCCCACTCCAGTACTCTTGCCTGGAAAATCCCATGAGTGGAGGAACCTGGTAGGCTGCAGCCCATGAGGTCGCTAAGAGTCGGACACGACTGAGCGACTTCACTTTCACTTTTCACTTTCATGCATTGGAGAAGGAAATGGCAACCCACTCCAGTGTTCTTGCCTGGAGAATCCCAGGGACGGGGGAACCTGGTGGGCTGCCGTCTATGGGGTCGCAGAGTCGGACACGACTGAAGCGACTTAGCAGCAGCAGCAGCAGCAGCAGCAGGTGAAAGTCAATGAGATTTGAGTAATCTAAGGATGACAAACAAGATACAGATTGGTGAGACAAGAGGAGAGGCCTGTCTCCTGGTTTTACTTTTGCTTGAACTTTGTGAGCTGCCTCAGTGTCCTTCTAATCTCTTTTCCTTCTCTTCTCTCCTTTCCTCTCTCCTCTGCTTTCTTCCCCTCCTCTTCTCTTTTTCTGTGTCTCAGGGTCATCTTACGTTTCTTGCGATCATGGCACTTCAGCTTACACAGAAATGAGTTACAAGTGATAGATTCTTAGAGAAATATAGGTGTTTGGAATTGGGTATTGGAGTGATTACTGGATGAAGCAAAACACATTGAGACATGTACAGAGAAATGAAGGAAGCACTGCATATCTTTAAGAAAAGAATCTTCAAGGAACCACAAGCAGTGGGTGACTTGGACCTGAGAATCCTAAAGATGAGGTTGGGAGAAAAGGTGACTACTGTCATAAGCCTGTTTAGGGGATGAGGAATGGTAGGCTCACAGAGTATTAATATCTGACAGGCTCAGTAATGACACTGAGGCAGGAAATGCTCAGGCCCTAGGTTGGTTTGTAAACTGGTCTTGTACACAGAGGGCAATGAGAAACCAAAAAAAGAGGCAACCACTCCAGATGGGTACCTGGCAGGTTTAATAAACCAAAGAACTTACTTAGGAGGCTTGTATTTGGGGGCTTTAAGACAAGTAGATCTTTGCCCAGGATCTTAAAAGTTTTCTATAGAGGCCTTAACTGGTTTAGTCATGTGTACCATTAGATGGTTTCCACAACACCTTACTCTCTCAAGGCTCTATCCCTGGAACAACTCCAGGAGAGGCCTGGGAATGATAGGCGGGATGTACATATATTTGAAGGACAGGGGAAGGGATGAGGAGTCTGATTGCTTGGGTCCAGTTCACAGGTCAACCATTGGTCATGTCTTCTCCATTACATTCTCCAACACCATATACCCTTCACAGCACAGGGTGAAATCAAGATTCATGTGTGAGCATGCAAAACAGTCACTTACTGCTTGAGCACTCTGAAAATTAATCCAAGACATGCATTTTTCACATTTCTGAATTACAGCATTAGGGGGATTCATAAACTCTCCAGGTCATTTATGTAAAAGGATATCAATTAAGAAAGTGTCAACTCAGTATAAAGTCATAGTGAGACACATGCATCTAGATACTGCTACTGCTGCTAAGTCGCTTCAGCCATGTCCGACTCTGTGTGACCCCAGAGACGGCAGTCCACCAGGCTGCCCCATCCCTGGGATTCTAATTCAATCTGGGAAGGCAGAACTAAAAATTGAAAATTGAAATGACAACACAGGAGATAAATAAAGGTCAAGATGGTGAGATAAGAAGTCACAAGCCTTTACAGGATTGTTGCCAAATGAATATTCTTAGTTAAAAAGAAAAAAGGTTATATTTTTCATATGACTCTTTCTAGTTTACTGTATTCAAATAAACTCATCAACATATATCTTATTTTTGTTTATGTTCTTATAACAGGGATCAGTCAAACCTAAATAGTTCTTGCAGAACTTTACACTTTGGATTTTGACATTTATTTTCAATTTTCTAAGCCAACAACTGAATCTTTAAAACCTGTAAGACAATACAGCAATCCAAGTGGAAAATACTTTGAAAGCTCTTTGTAGTTGGCTGGTGCTAAGTCACTTCAGTCATGTCTGACTCTGTGTGACCCCATAGACAGCAGCCCACCAGGCTCCCCTGTCCCTGGGATTCTCCAGGTAAGAACACTGGAGTGTGTTGCCATTTCCTTCTCCAATGCATGAAAGTGAAAAGTGAAAGTGAAGTCACTTAGTCGTGTCCAACCCTCAGCGACCCCATGGACTGCAGCCCTCCAGGTTCCTCCATCCACGGGATTTTCCAGGCAAGAGTACTGGAGTGGGGTGCCATTGTAGTTGGCAATAAGGCTTTATTAATGACAATTGGTTTTACAAGATGGATGTACTTTCCATAATACCTATGGGCTTATACTGTTACTGTTAGTATTTCCTTGAGCAATTCCCTAAGTGACCATGTATAATTTAATACACCTAAGTTCTCCAAGTATGTTGTCTTTGGATTTGTCAGTAGCGTATCTTAATGAAAAAAGTATCCTCTTAAATCAAATGTAAATGACTTTTTTGAAAATAATTTAACTACAGATATAACACATTTTCAAAAATATAATCTTGCAAGGCATTTGTTAAAAAAGTGTTGGTAATTGAATCATGTTTTCCATTGACTTGCATTATTACGTTAGAGATGTATCCTTAGGGAAAGAATTTGACCCAAGGTCAATAGCACAACTTAGAAATGCAGAATGATTTTAGATCACATACTCAGAAAACATTTTGCTAAAACAATACATAAAAATGTATTTGTAAAATACTTTACACATCTATAAATATTTTGATAATACCTTAATCACATAGTCTTCATCAGGATCAATTAAATAAGATTCTCAATCCTATAGATTCTTTAGACTGTGAAATATCCTATCATCATCGTTGCTTGCTCTATAGATGCTAAATGACGATTTGGTACAAAATGCTACCCAAACTCATTTCCATTTCTCTATTTCTTCTAAATTATCTTATTATTTATCAATATTTTCATATGTTGAAGATCAGTTATATTATTGTTAATTTTTCCATTGATATATAGCTTCCAGCAATGTCTTAACTTTTTAATAATTCCTTAAATTTAGTTTGCATCATAGCAGGTAGGTTCCTTCTTCAGTAAAGATCAAAGAGAAGGAATTTTGGTCATTTTCCAGGAGTACTCAGTAGCTTAGAAAACTTCAGTCTGACTCTAAAGTGAGAAAAAAGACAGGGAAATGTTGATTATATCCCCCTCTGCTTTATTCTTATGGTTCATCTCATGATTCCTATTCATCCAGAATACCTGAAGTGTCTCTTGATGCTTACTTGAGAGAGATTCCTGAAATGTACACTTAGCTCTCATGTTCCTATAAACCCACCCACAAAGTATTTCTCCTTTCTACTCTGGCTTTGCCATTCTATCACTATAACTTGAGTTCAAGTGGACTTTTCTCTTCATGAACTCTATATCTCAATGATCTAATATAACTACACATAATGCTAGTCATTTCATAACACCAATGATCTTCAACTGTCTAGTCCTTCTGTTTCCCCGTCTACCTTCCCAACAACTATAAAGTTATAGACTTGAGCATAAATCTAATCACCTTCCCAGAAAACCAGCAATAATTCTTCATTGCTTATGAAGTAAAATCCAAACTCTTAAGTCTGCGACTGTATCTGCTATAATCTAATCCTACTTCCAAATTGGGAAAGGAGTACATCAAAGCTGTATATTGTCACCCTGCTTATTTAACTTATATATAGAGTACACCATGGGAAATGCCAGGCTGGATGAAGCACAAGCTGGAATCAAGATTGCCAGGAGAAATATCAATAACCACAGATATGCAGATGACACTATCCCTATGGCAGAAAATGAAGAGGAACTAAAGAGCCTTCTGATGAAAGTGAAAGAAGAGAGTGAAAAACTGGCTTAAAACTCAACATTCAAAAAACAAAGATCATTTTGTGAGAGAACAAAAGAGACACAGATGTATAGAACAGTCTTTTGGACTCTGTGGGAGATGGAGAGGGTGGGATGATTTGGGAGAATGGCATTGAAACATGTATAATATCATATAAGAAACTAATCACCAGTCCAGGTTTGATGCAGGATACAGGATGCTTGGGGCTGGTGCACTGGGATGAACCAGAGTGACGGTATGGGGAGGAAGGAGGGAGGGGGGTTCAGGATGGGGACCACGTGTACACCCGTGACGGATTCATGTTGATGTATTCCAAACCAATACAATATTGTAAAGTAAAAAAAAAGGAAAAGATCATGGCATCCGGTCCCATCACTTCATGGCAAATAGATGGGTAAACAATGGAAACAGTGACAGACTTTATTGTCTTGGGCTCCAAAATCACTGCAGATGATGACTGCAGCCATGGGTCATCTTTTGGAAAAGACCCTGTTTCTGGGAAAGATTGAAGGCAGGAGGAGAAGGGGACAACAAAGGATGAAATGGTTGGATGGCATCACTAACTCGATGGACATGAGTTTGAGCAAGCTCCGGGAGTTGGTGAAGGACAGGGAAACCTGGCGTGCTGCAGTCCATAGGTCACAAAGAACTGGACACGACTGAGTGACTGAACTGAACTGAATCCTACTTCTCATCTATGCCACATTTCTTCCTGACTTGCCGGTCAAACCAGAGCACTCACTTTTCCTTTTCACAGCATACATGCACTCCCCTACATTCCTTTGCTGATGTCAGGCTTGAGCATACTACCTCCATCTTCTCACGCTGATGTTCTCCAGCTGCTCCAACTGGTTGCTCTTCATTGAATATCAAAATACTTAATTTTTAATGCTCATGTATATTATTTAATTCTGTCTTAAATTATTTGAAGCTTAGAATTTTGAGTATTGAAATGAAGAGATTGAGTTTAGGTCATCTTTAAGTTTCCTAAAGATCAAAAATTCTATTCCAGGCACTTGAACCTGGACAAATGAATATTCCTATTGATGAAAGTGTAACATAAAGGTTCTGTTTGAAGGATATTTGGCAAAGCTCGTTTTATTTTTCCTTTAATGCTTGAAAATAGCACTAGTTATAGATGGCCTTAGTCTTCTAAGGTACCATGATTTCTTGTTTTCTCTCTCTACCTAAAGCATGCCTGGCTCTTATTATAATAACACAATAGACAAGGAGTAAAAGTTTAATAATCTTTTTTCAAAAATTCCAGTTATCACCTGGGGAGTATTTCATCCTTAAATCAATATTCTATTTAGGTCATAACAGCAAATATTTAGCAAACTATGAAATATTTAGAAAACACAGAGTGGAAAATGTTGTACCAAAATATTGTGCATACGTCTTTGGGAAACTGAGTTCTTTAGGTTTGAAATAAAGACTTAAGACTATCCCAGAGAGATAATTAAGAACTTAACAAATGGATAAACACATTTATTTTGAACTGAGCTTTCTGCTAATACATATCGTTTCAACTACAGTTCCAAAACTAAGGAGAGGCCATTTCTAATAAATTTTATGAAGCATTGGAGTTTTTATTGAACTCTGGTACTTTGGAGACACTTTTAAATTTAATTTTATTTTAAATTTATTTATTTTAATTGGAGGCTAATTACTTTACAATATTGTATTGGTTTTGCCATACATCAACATGAATCCACCACGGGTGTACACGTGTTCCCCATCCTGAACCTCCTCCGCACCTCCCTCCCCGTACCATCCCTCTGGGTCATCCCAGTGCACCAGCCCCAAGCATCCTGTATCCTGCATCAAACCTGGACTGGTGATTAGTTTCTTATATGATATTATACATGTTTCAATGCCATTCTCCCAAATCACCCCACCCTCTGGAGACACTTTTTTAAAAACTTTGATAGTACATGATGAATTTTAGAAGAGAAATTTGAATCATCAGGACCCAGCTTAAAGGGCAAGAAAAATGAAGTGAAAACAACGTAACATCTCCAAATGAATTTCCATCATTTCTACAGTTTTTAGAAGACAGATCTGTGCCCTTCATTCAAGTATTCATTTAAACAACAAATAGTTTTGAACACATACTGTATACCAATCACTGTTTGAGACAAGGTGCTACAGCAGTGAACAGTAGGCAAAAATCCCTGCCTTGTGGAATTACATCCTAGCTGGAGGACACAGGCACTATTAGTAATAAATTATACACTAAATTGGCTTCTCTGGTGGCTCAGACGGTAAAGAATCTGCCTGCAATGCAGGAGACCCAGGTTGAATCCCTGGATCAGGGAGATGCCCTGGAGAAGGGGATGGCAACCCACTGCAGTATTCTTGTCTGGAGAATCCCATGGAGTCTTGCAGGCTACAGTCCATGGGATTGCAAAGAGTCAGACACAACTGAGCCACTAACACGACTAACACACACTATGTATTACTTTAGAAGATGTGTACTATAAGAAAGGGAAAGAAGGAGATCTCGGGAATAGTGTGACATAATTTTTAATAAGATAAATGAGGAAGTACTCACTGATGCTATGACTCAAGTTAGACAGCCTCAGTCATAACATTTGTCAATGTCCCTGAAAAGGGACCTTGTCTAGAAAGGGGCTGTCAGTTTCAGGTAGATCCCCTTGGCTCGTCCAACTCTTTTCTTTATGGGAGGTGGGGTTCAACAAGAAGGAAAACAGAAATAGCACCTCTAAAAGAACAGTCACAGGGAAGAGGCATCCATTTCCCATATTTAGGAGTCATCTTATGGCCCAGGCTTGAGGAAATTGAGGGAGGGAGAGGGACACGTCTAGGGAAAGAAAACTCCAGGCTGAGAGAACTACAAAGGTTCTAACAATGAGAATGTGTGGCAAACTTAACAACCAAGGGCTGAGGCAGAGTAATTGGGGGTGAGTTGGGGGTTAGTAAGGTCAGAGTATAATAATAGAGGGACAAAGCAGCAGCATTCTGGACAAGTTTTTATCTGAGTGAATTGGGTGGGGGGAACTGTTGCTGAGGATTTTAAGCAGAGGATTGTCATGATAATTTTTACATTTTAAAAGAATCATGATAAATAATAGAAGACCTAGCAGATATCTTTGAGTAGATATCTTAATTTACTTGAATTCTCATTCAAGTATCATTTATGGATAATAACTGCTATTTATGTAACTAGATCTGTGGGCTGCGGAGGAAGAAGTTCTGATTCTAACTAGTGCCAAGTAGACACATAGTTTTGAAAAAGCCTTTGATCTTGATCTTACTGTACTTTTTTGCCCTTTACTTGTAAAATTAACCTGTTAGACTAAGAGGCCAATATTATAACTTTGTTAACACGTTGTTATTTAATATGAACTCTAAGAACCTTAAATTATTCTAATTTTTAACTCATTTTGAATATTTTCCATCCAATTTATAGGTTTTAAGTAACTCTGATAATCAGTAATTTCATTCTGATAAAAGTTTAACAGTTCCTTCTGACATTAGTGAAATTATTATGCTACTTAAACTAGAGCATATGCTGGTTGCCTATGGGAAATGCAGATATTTCTTTTTTGCTTTCTCTGTGCAGTATAAATAAAGTTTATTAATAAAGTTGTAAGCAGTTATTGGGATAAAAACTGTGCATAATTCACTTAAAATAAGAATGTTCTACAGCATGTGTCACTTTTATGTTAAAAATAGATTAATTGGAGAGATCTGAATGCTTATAATTTCAATATTCTTGAGATATTATTATGTTTATAAGCATCCTACATCAGAGTATGTTAATTTGTTATTATAAAGCAACTCAGAAATCTACACAGACTTTAGCGTTTGATCAGTCCTACAAAGTATTCTTAAAAACGTGAAGGTAGCTTCTTTAAATAGGCTAAATTGGAAAAGAAAAAAAACTATTTCAATGGTTTATTTAGCACACTCCAAGTGAGTTACATCATTGGCATAGTCAGAAATGCAATCGACTTGTTAGGAGTATTCCCTCCATCTCGGAATAAGCTTTTTGAAATAGTGTATCTTTCATTTTCTCATCTAAGTGCATACTCCAAGCTCTCTGTTAGCTCTGATTGGCCACCACTTTTAAGAGTGCAACTGTTCAGTTCCTTGTGCCTGAATAGCAACTTCAGAAAAGAGTCCTATTCATTGAAGAAGTTGGTGAATAACATTTGGAGAAAATGAAGGCTCTCAAGTACTAAGCAAAATTTCTTTTGGTGTCCTGTTACTCTCATGCTGTAACTGCTTGACAATCTTACAATTACAGCTTCAAGATTTTAGCCAGAATTGGTTTGTTTGGTCTCACTTCCATTATTTTTGCCATACATCATACTAATGAATGTTTGTTGTAGTCTTTCTTAGTCAAGTCTTTCTCACGAGACCAGAAAGTCAAAGCAGTAATATCTAATACTGTATAATGAGAAAGATATCCTAATCGGTTAATAGCTTCTTTTCCTGCTTTCTTTTTTTGTTTTTCATGACTGACTGGCTATTAGATCTTTCTAAAGTTAATTAGGCTAGATTTTTAAAATGAAATACAAGGAAAAGGGAAGGAAATCAAAAAGGAGGAGGAAAAAGTGAGCATATATTGTAACTATGATTTTTTTTTAAATATCAGGATGTGCACCCATTTCATTTGTCAGGCTAATTAGTGTACTAAAACCTTTATATTTTGCCCCAGGAAATTAATTCACACTTACTTCTTAAACAAAAATGCAAATTAAAAAATCATTTCATATGCTCATCCCATTCCTCTCTCGAACCATATTCTCCACTAGAATTCAAATATCTGAACTAGAGTTCACATTTGGAACCATAAAAGACATTTATGTATTAGAGTTTCTTAATTTTATATCTACCAATGTAACTTCAGCATGAAAATCTTATTTGTGTATCTATCTCCATAGCATACTTCATTCCTCCATTAAATTACTAATTCATTCATCCACTCCAGCACCTAACCTACCAGAAATGTTGCATATTTTATACTGGGATATTTTATACCATATAATTTCTATTTTGGTTTGATTTAACATAAAATTCTTTAACATAAAAGTTGAGTTTCTGGTCAAATATTTTCAGCACTGTGAAGAGTTTATTTTGACAGGTGAAAGTTTAATCTGAAACTATATTCAGAATAAATGACAAATGACAGAATAGATGATTAAAGGCATATTTCTGTTTGTATTTAGATAGGAATAAAAATAGGAAAAAATAATTCACTGGACTATAAGAAAGCCTTTTTTGACTAAACCAATTTCCTCAAACTAACTAAATCATGTTTAAGACTTGAAATGTCTCAGAGAAATGTCCTATCACATATTAAAACCTATTGTAGCATAAAAAATTTTTAAACAGATCAGTGGAAGCAGAGTCTAACATATGTAGAAAGCATTGTATGTGATAAAGAAAGTAGCACAGTTTAATGGGAAAATGACTATTCCAAACATGTAGCTGGGAAAACTGGCCATATACAGAGGGGAAAAAAAGTAGCTCAGATCCTCATCTCTGACTCTACATAAAAATATCCAAATGAAGAATGAATTTGCATATGGGGGGGTCCATTAAAAAATGAAAAGAAATAACACAAGAGCTTGTAGAAAAGCTAGACATGAGTAAAAGTAGCAGGATAGAAAATATTATTTCCAAAAACCAGGAAAAGAGATAACAAAGGAGAAGATTGACTATCTAAAATTTAAAATAGCATGCAAATTAAAAGGCAAAATGTCTAATATATTTTCCATATATGTGACAGAGCATTGCATAATCTTATGTAATAAGATCTTATGAATGAAGAAGTGCATTATGCATCTCAATAAAGGAAAAATAAGGGTGAATAGAAACACAAGACTGTAAAACAGTAATAAATGTATATATGTATACTTTTATATTATTAGAATTACATTCATTATTTTTCATTGTAGTTATATTATTCAAAGCTCCCTGGAGAAGGGATAGGCTACCTACTCCAGTATTCCTGCCTGGAGAATCCCCATGGACGGAGGAGCCTGATGGGCTACAGTTCATAGGGTTACAAAGAGTCGGACATGACTGAGTGACTAAGCACATTACTCAAAGCTAGTTGGGATTGTGATAAGGCAGTCAAATGAGGCTTTTGCACCTGTAAACTTTGTTTCCCCTTATCAATTTTCAACTTGTTTTCTGCTTCTCTTTTCCCAAAAACCTCTACTAAAATAAGTTTGAAGGGAGGAAAACAGCTAAATCTTAGCATTTAACTGTGCAATATCAAATCTTATTTAAATACAATTCCTGTTTTCTCAGTTGAGATTTAAAATTCAGGATGAAAAAAGTAATTTCTGTCTTTTTAAACCAGCAAATCTAAAAATGCTTTTCTTTTTTTGTTGTTAGAACACTAGCATAAATCTTTCATCTCAGCAAGTATTCTTAGATGATGCTTCTACCTTTTTTCATTTAATATGCATTATATCTGTATATACAGCATGTTTAAATATATATATATAATTAATGGAAAAGGAAATGGCAACCCACTCCATTATTCTTGCCTGAACAGAGGAGCCTGGCTGGCTACAGTCTATGGGGTCACAAAGAGTCCGACATGACTTAGCAACTAGACAACAATATAAAATGAATATATACAATACTTTTATTTTCTCAGTCATTTATATCCATGGAAGCTTCTCTCCTCCACCCAAGATACTATTATTCAAATAGAAAACTTGGGTGACAAATGAACATAGCAGAGTTGAAAGCTAATTGTTTAATTATGAATAGGTAGTCTTTATGCAATAAGAAGTCTAAGCCAGTTGAGGATCTTAAATTTTTCTGCAAATCAGAGTAAATAACTCATATAGGTATGCATGCTAAGTAGCTTCAGTTGTGGCTGACTCTTTGTGACCCTATGGACTGTAGCCTGCCTGGTTCCTCTGTCCATGGGATTGTCCAGGCAAGCATGTTGGAGTGGGTTGCTGTGCCCTCCTGCAGAGGATTTTCCCAATCTAGGGATCAAACTCAGGTCTTTTACATCTCCTGAATTGGCAGGCAGGTTCTTTACCATAAGTGCCAACTGTGAAGGCCAAATTACTTATATACCTTCATGACTCATATACCTACCATGTTCATCTTTAATTTCAATGACAGTAAAAATATGATGGAGACAGAATAAAGAAGGGCAACCAGGAATTATCTAATACATTAGTCACTTGAGGACTGTCATGGCCCACAGCCTAATGCCATAAAGAGCAGTGAACTGCACTCAGAAGTACCTGAGGCTCCTGGAAACTGGTAGAATCCTCCTAACACTAAAACATTAGCCATCAAATTTCAGGGGCCTCCAGAAAGTTCTACATGTTGGCTGAATTAATGGTACATCAAAGGGAAAGTAAATTTGAAAGAAGTCTATTATCTTCATTCCAGATCTTAAACCTGAATTAGACCCTATAGGTGGGCCTAGTTCATCAGTCCTATTCCAAAGAAAGCCTGAATTTAATTTTAAACTCAGTAACTCATTTGAAAAGACCCTGAAGCTGGGAAAGATTGAGGGCAGGAGGAGAAGGGGACAACAGAGGATGAGATGGTTGGATGGTATCACCAACACAATGGATGTGGGTTTGGGTGGACTCCAGGAAACCTGGCGTGCTGTGGTTCATGGGATCGCAAAGAGTCAGACACGACTGAGTGACTGAACTGAACTGAAGGCATTAAAAGTTTCCCTTATATCCCACCTATTAGGGATATACTCATCCCAAACCCTAAAGTCTAACTAACCAAAATAAGGGTCTTGTCTTGTGTCCAGAGATTTAATTCTCTAAGAGCTAGCAAATAGTGAGTACACTGACATGCCCTAGTTTGCATCATATATCCATGTTCTTAATCACTCTCTCCCGAATGAGGCCTTAACATAATTGCCCTGCTGAAATAAGGTTTCCAGGAGGATAAAATTACAAGGAGAATGACTTTAATTACTTGAGAGGATCCTCTTAGTCATCTTAGTTTTTTCCTATTCATGGAATGAAACAGTCCAGTTTTAAAGTAGGTACAATTTGAGTTTCATCCCGGCTAAAACTCACAGAAAATGTATGTTGCTTGGTCATGCCATTGATTATTCTGTGAAAATAGTCTGTCTGCTGAATTGTGCTTTCACTGCCAAATGGTAGACAAAACCAACAGATTGTTTATCTCACACTTTTGTATAATTGTATAATTAACTTAAAATTGCACAGCACTATCCCTGCATAAAAACAGTGGACAATTTCAGGAAAATAAATGGAAGAATTTCAAATAGACTCATGGTGGAACCTCTGTGTGACAGTTTGTTTACATCAGTAAATTTCTACCAAAGTTATTAATCTGTCCTCAGAAATGCCAAATGAGTTAACTACCAAAATGTAAAATTAAAATCTTCAAAATCAACAGTAATTTTTTTCTTAACATAAAACATTTTAAAATTGTGTGTTTGGCACAGGCAAATGATGTGACCTGTAATTCACTGAACTGTTAAAAGAGCCAGGATCCCCAAGACAATAGAAAGCTAAACATCTGGAGAAAATCTAGTACCCAAAGATGGATTATACAGTGTGGAAACAGGTGGTGTTAAGAACTATTAAGCTGATTTAAATAAAAAGGGCAAATACCTCCAATTCCATTTTTTCCAATAAATTCCTTTAAGCAGGTGCAAGGGCAAAGCAGAATTTGTTCACTTGTTTTAAGTATGAAAGGGCTTTCTTTTCTTTTCTTTTTAGAATATTTGAGATGACATTACTCTAATTAAAATATCACTGTATATTGTGTTTTGTTTTTGTCATTCAAAAGAAATGTAAATAACACAGTATCAAAGTCGCTAAATATCTGAAACAACTGTCTACATGCTGACAGATTAAATGGAGGAAAATAAACCAGTCAAAAAAATGTAAAACTATGTTCCTTTCCCTTAAAAGGAGCTGAAATTTTGTTTTTAACAAAGACCAAATAATAAAGACATCTTAGGAAAACAGCCTTGGAAAATCTTTGTTCTCAGAAGTATACATTTTATCTTAGGCTCAGCCACTTCATTTCTCAGTCTTCAGTTTCCTCAGCTCCAAAAGAAAAATAGGAGACAGTTTGGTCTCTCCATATTAAAAAATATGGCATAAATCTGACTTGCGGTAATTTTCTTAAAAATATAAGGTTCAGCTCTCTCATTTTGGATCCAAGATAGCAAAGTAATAATGGTTCAGACAAGAGGTTGGTCATCTAACTGCAGCTAGACTGACAACTCAATACATGGAGGTCAAGTTTTAATTACCTGTAAAGAGTGAAAACTCTGAGGTTAATAGACACTGAAATATCGTCTGGACTTTTAAATACTATGACCATCTATTTTTTTTTATTTTAATACTTAGAGCTGACATCTAGAAACATGTTTTTCATTACAGTTTTAAACTGTGCCTCGCCAGGCATGTCAGTGCTTTATGAGCAGCACCAACAGAGGTCTGCCATGCCTAATCTGTTTTGCAGATTCACACACTGAAGTGGAAACCTTTGGTGACTCATGAAGTCTGAACTTTCATTTTTTTAAAATGTTCATATTTCAATACATTTTTCCAAGATTTATGTCTCAACTATTATGGTGAGAATTGGAGGCCAAAAGATATGTTGTATATAAAGTGATGTAATTTCCAATCTGAAACAAAACACTTCTCAAATGATTTTTAAATGATTGTGTGTTTTCTTTCTTCCAATAGTCCATGAAGCCATGTAGTCTAATTTGTATATCATGTTATACAAATGTGGTATACATTTGTTTTCGATTGTTTGACTTGCATCCATTATAGCAAAGCAAAATTCTATCAGTGTAGAGTTTGATATATTTTCCTACATCTATGTGTGGTCCCCAATATGCATTATAATTCAGGCTTCAGAAATATTGCTTGCCACATTACTAAATTCTCTACATATTTATTTCTGAAAGAGCACACCCCTGCTTCACCACATAGCAACTTTTATTGGTATAGTTCTCTGTGAAACCAAAAAAAGAATTTGACACTTATGTTTTTGCCTCTACTGCAACTTTTTATTTTGTAATGGAATATACCAAATTAATAAACAATGCTATGATAGTTTCAGGAGAACAGTGAAGGGACTCAGCCATACATATACATGTATCCATTCTCCCCCTAACTTTTCCCATCCAGGCTGCAACAAAACATTGAGCACAGTTCCATGTGCTATATAGTAGGTTCTTGTTGGATGACACCTATACTTGTAAATATAGAGCTTGGAAACACTGTAGCTCTCTGGATCTAAGGTATTTTAAGGAGACAGATACATAGAAATTTGAGAGTTGGTTCAGCTGCTTGTATTTTCAGATCTCCAGATTATTCTCTCAAGAGTAAGCCATAATGTATCTAATATTTGTTCCATTTTTCTTCAATGTCTTTTCACCTCACCAGCTGAGAAGCTCACAATGAGAATGATAAAGTTATTATTTAGTGAAGATGATTAAAGAAGCCCTGTGAATTTTTTAAGAATGAATAATACCAAGCTTAAAAGGACACTGCTGAGATGCAAGCAAGAATGGGGCACTGAAAATATTTCCAGATGCAGCTCCTTTCCTTTAGAATTAGTGTTTCCTTTTCATCACAGAGAAGTTCCTATATTCTACATTTATATAGTAAAATATTTTAATATCACATCCATTTTTATAACTACAAAGAATGTGGGATTTTTTTTTTTTGTCTTATAATACCTTACCAAAGTAACTCAACTATTCAATGAAGGAAAAAACCCAAGAGATTTGACACTGCAGCCTATCTGCTACCTTTTTTCCAAACCCTACAGTTATGCTTTATCTTTTATCTTCCCTTCTTGCTCTCTTACTTAGTTTTTCCATCACTTCTGAGTCAAAACAGGGGGAAAATATGCTTTCTACCTTCAAGGAGCTTAGAACCCAGCAGAGCAAGCAGAAAATTAAACTGCAGGTAAGAGCAGAGTAGAAACCAAGGACTACAGTTAAGCTCTCTTGTCCTCAGTCCAAGGCTCCTTCCACTCTGTCTGGCTGTTTCAAGTCCTTTAGCTCCAAGGTTTGCAACAGATTAGCTTGTTCTAGAGACGTGAATTAAAGGGATTAACCATTGAAAAGTCATAGTTTGGGCAATAGTTTTGATTTTAAAATTTGGAATACCTTGTATATAATTGTAGAAATATAGAAATGCAATGAAGTGTTTCTTCTACATTTGCTTAATTGATGTTTTATTGAACAGAAGTAAATGAACTATTTTAACACCCTACATCTCCTTATAAGAAAATCTTCATCAGCTAAAGAGAGTTATTTTGACTATAGTTTTCTATTTTTGCTTTATAATTTTACATCTTTCTAATCTGAAACTCCCCATATGCTTTTTTTATGGACTCATTTTCTGGCCTTGAAGGGAATTGCCACAGTGCCTAAATCATTAGCAGAATATCTGATAAAGCTGAATTGACTTAGATTGGCATTTTGTGTATACTATTGAATATTAAGAGATAAAGAGCACAGTGTCCAGGAAGTTGTTTTTTAATTTTCCTGGGGTAACTAAAAGCCCATGGCCACTGGTGGGGAAAGATGATAGAAACATACCCATCAGCAAATATAAGAGAGCCGTTGCATCTATTGAATAAAAATGAAGGAACATTAGAGTAACTGACAGAGCAGGAAATGAGAAACTGTAATAAAGCACATAATAGCACATATTAAGAAAGTAGTACTCAACATGGGCATTTTTCTGCATTGATATTAATTTGGTGTCAATATAGGTTCAGAGAATGGAAAATCATCTTAGTCACTAATGCAAATTGAAAATTAGTGGAAGTAATATGAATTAAAACTAGCTAATAGTACATTTGCAATTAGCTCTATATCTTCTAATCCTCTAAAAGAGTATAATCCATCAGTAACTGTAAATAATAAATCTGTCTATAATAAGATAAAGCACAAGCAAGAGTGGCTCTTCCATTAGTACACAGAAACCATTCCAAAATAAGCTTGAAATACCATGCGAATCTAGATATCAACATTTAGGGCTCATGATTATAAATCCAAGAATAGGTTATTATCATCTATACTTTGGAAATGCTTTTACAAATGAATATGTATATCAGGGATAATAAATGAATATTGATGACATGGAAGAAACCAAATCCAAGAAAATAGCAATCTGACTGGAAGGGGATGATGTGTGTATTGGAAAAAGAGCTCAACCATCCAGAGTAGATCTAACTTTGGGTGGGAAACTTGCCTGTGCTTCATTTTCTTTACCTGTAAACTGGACATGGTCAGAGCTATCTTATAAGTTTTATCTGGGATGCACACTAAACACATAACGTCTGACTGGCATTGTATCTGACGCATACTAGGCATCTGAAACAATAACTAAAACAATAAAAATACTTTTATTGTCATTATGATTATTGTTGGTATTGCTTCTATTATTATGATGATCATTATTATCGCATTAAGTTGGTCAAAGTTCCCAGTAACTATATCAATATATTGTCTCTTTTAGAATGAATTGAGTGGTGAATGATGAGTATGAATATTCAGCTGAATGGCAACTAGTTAGAGAGATGAGTTTTTCTAAATATATACTATATATATTCATTGTATAATTTCTAATTATGTACATGTATTATAGTCATTACCCTTAGGTAGGATGCAAAGATTTTCATTCTTCTACTAGAATTAAAAGAAATGACATCATGTTGCAAAGTATGGTTACCAATTGCTTTCTTATTTCATGATAGTTTGCCACAGCTGTTAAATGAAGTTTCAGTGCCTTTTGTTAAACCTGTATGAAAGTACTCTTCATTTAACAACACTGAATAAAAGATGGTTAACTAAAAAAAGAAATTCTTCAAGCATATTATTTCATGATGACCCTGGAGAGCATTGGACAGAAAGTTCAGGATAATCTATAAAAAGCAAAGTGAAGGGAGGGGGTGGTGAAAGGGGCCAAGGGGCTAGGGGGCCATGTGAATCCATGTGGAAAAATGATCAGTGCTGGAGAAGGCTAAATTCCCAGTCCCTGAAGTCTTGCTGTTGTGGCTACAGCCCAAGAAAGTTAATGAAAGAAAGGAGCACTGACAACTCCTGCTGCTTCGACATGAGCTTACCACCTCATTACTGGCCAGATTCTTACAACCGAAAGAAAAGAACACTCCTGCCAAGGAAAAGAGTAAGAGCCAGAGTGAGAGAGTCATCCAAGCAAGGCATTGCTGATGTTGGATGAAGATCAAAGTGATAGCAAACAAAAGAAACTGGACAAAAAGTAGCTGAGCCAAGGACTATGACCACAGACTAGACAACTACCCAAAACCCTAGGCAGGAGAGATGGAAAGAACCTGTTAAATCCCTCAGTCCTCCCTACCGAACAGGAAACAGTAAATGAAGGGACACCATCTGCTCACTTTCCCAGAAGAGAGAGTTTCAACTCCTGTTGGTAGCAATGCAAACATTTTCAAAAGCATTACTCTAATTACAAATGATTAGAAATGATTCCTAGAAGTAAATACTTAACTCACGGTGTGCCTGACTAATGAACGCTTTCTGCATATCCCACTGCACTTGGAGCTAACTTTGAAAGCACTGGCTTGAAATGGTTTCTGAGGGTTTAAACTGATCCTTGTCAAGATAACAGGCTGCATCACTTTTTCTCCCTATTTCTCTAATCACACCATTCAAGATCTTTTTTCTGAAGTTCAGCATAAATTCACAGGCTATTCCAGGACTAGAAAGTGCAGCTTTTGTTGTTTCCGTTGGTGTCTGGGGTTGGATTTGTGATTGTGAATGCCAAACTGAGGGGGGAACTACAGAGCAACTAAAATTAAATGTTTAAACTTAAATGTGTGATAATACTTTCCATGGAAATTTAATTTATTATTATAGATTTAATTTTCAGTATCATCTCTATATAAGGGGTAAATCATCCTTACACCACCATTAAAAATTGGTAATACCAAGTGTTGGCAGAGGAGTGGAGCAACAGGAACTCTTATACATTGCTGGTGGGATAAATTTGGAAAGCTGTTTGATAGTTTCTATCCAATCGACATAAGCTTCTCTTATCACCCTGCAACTCCATAATTCAGGATATACATAACCAAAATACATATGTATATGCATCAAAAGATGTGTTCTAAAAGTTTCTTAGCATCCTTAACCAACGTTCAGTTCAGTTCAGTAGCTCAGTCATGTCCAACTCTTTGCGACCCTATGGACTGCAGCATACCAGGCCTCCCTGTCCCTTGCCAACTCCCAGAGTTTACTCAAACTTAGGTCCATTGAGTCAGTGATCCCCTTCTCCTCCCACCTTCAATCTTCCCCAGCATCAGGGTCTTTTCCAGTGAGTCGGTTCTTCAAATCAGGTGGCCAAAGTATTGGAGTTTCAGCTTCAACATCAGTCCTTCCAGTGAATATTCAGGACTGATTTCCTTTAGGATGGATTGATTGGATAAGTAAGTGGTACTGTAAGTACACTTACAATAGAGTACTCTACAGCATGGGTTGGGAAACTATGGCTCATGGACCAAATCTGGCCACCATCTGATTTTGTAAATAAGGTTTTATTAGAACATAGGCACATCTTCTCATTTACACATTGTCTATTGCTGCTCTCATGCTGTAACATACCACAATGTTAGAACTGAGTATTTGCAACAGAAACCATAGAGCCTAAAAAACATGAAATATTTATTGTATATACTTGTGATAGAAAAAGTCTGCTTTCTAGCAATGAAAACAAATGTACTGTGATTATAGTTAACAGCATGGATAAATCTCAAAAATAAAATATTGAGTGAGAACAGGCAGACACAATAGAGAAATTACTGTTTGATTACATTTATATAATGTTCAAAAGCAGGCAAAATTAGAATGATAAATGTCAGAAAAGTGATTACCTTTGTGAGGGTATTAAAGACTAGAAGGGAGCTTGTTGGAGATTTCTGGTTCCATCTCCAGGCGGAAATGTTCATTTGTAAATTCACTTACATTTGTGAACTTTTCTACATGTTTCAATGAATCTGCTTAGGAAAGCCAAAAACAGGTTAACCAAAAGTAAAAAAACAGAGGCAATATTATGTTTGTTAATGACTGCTTAAGATATTTTCAAGATTTTACCTATATTTTATTTACATATTTATGTAAATATTTACATATTTTTATTGGCCTATGGTTGATTTACTTTGTTTTGTTAATTTCTGCTCTATAGTGTAGTGACTCAGTTTATATATACACACATATTCTTGTTTAATATTTTCTGTATGATTTATCACAGGATACCGAAGATAGTTCCCTGTGCTATACTGTAGGACTTTGTTGTTTATCTATTCTATATATAATAGCTTACATCTGCTAACCCCAAACTCCCTTTCCATCACACTCCCCTTTGGCAACCACAAATCTGTTGTCTATGTCTGTGAGCCTGCTTCTGTTTTGTAGATAAGTTATTTTGTATCATATTTTAGATTCCACATACGAGTGATATCAGACTTCCCTGGTAGCTCACTGGTAAAGGATCTGCCTGCAAAGCCAGAGATTCAGGACATAGGGGGTTGATCCTTTGGTCTGAGAGACTCCCTGGAGGAGGGCATGGCAACTCACTCCAGTTTTCTTGCCTTGAAAATCCCATGGATAGAGGAGCCTGGTGGGCTACAGTCCATGGTTTTGCAAGTGACTGAGACACTTTTGAAAAGACCCTGATGCCAGGAGAGATTGAAGGCAGGAGGAGAAGTGGACGACAGAGGATGAGATGGCTGGATGGCATCACTGACTCAATGAACATGAGTTTGAATAAACTCCAGGAGTTAGCAATGGATAGGGAAACCTGGTATGCTGCAGTCCATGGGGTCACAAAGAGTCGGACATGACCGAGCAACTGAACTGAACTGAACTGAGCACATTAATATATCATAAGGTATTTGTTTGTCGTTTTCTGACTTAGTTCACTTAGTATGATAATTTCTAGGTCCACCCATATTGCTGCAGATGGCATTATTTTGTTCTTTTTTATGGCCGAGTCATGTTTCACTGTAGATATGTACCATCTCTTCTTTATCCATTCATCTGTCAATGGACATTTAGGTTGCTTCCATGTCTTGACTACTGTGAATTCTGCTGCAGTGAACATAGGGGTGCATGTATTTTTTTTTTTTTTAATTCCAGGAGTGGGATTAGGATACACCATATTTTGATGTTAAGAGTCATGACCATGAAAATGAACATATTATCATAAGTAACAATTTATACAATCAAGAAGTATATATGTGGGTTCCTAATTATTTTCCCAATGATATACAAAATCTAAAATGTCCAGTCACTACATTTTTACAAGAAACCTTCAAACAGAAACAACACAAAACCATGTTGGTTTGAGATTGCTTTTTGATATTTACAACTCCATTAAGTTATTTGGAATATTTAAGGTTGTTTAGAATTTTTTTCTTTCTTGAACTTAATTAAAAGAAAACATTATTTAATGGTTTCATCATTTATTAATTAACCATTTAACCATTTATTAATATCTATTTCCCAGTCTATCTTGAACATTGACTAGGTGAGTAGAGCTATAAATGAGTGCATGGGCTCTTCAAATTTGTATTGTGGCATAAGATATTGAAAAACTATCTATAATTACTTCTTAAAATTATGTCATATCCCAGATTAATCATGATAGTTTAGAAAATTAATAATATATTTTGGAAATCCATTAGTCATGGCTTAAATTTAAGCTCTTTTGCCTTCAATTCTCTTTCTTACTTGTTGTTATTTTTTTAATATTATTAAAAATATCACTTTAAACATAGTTTAATAAACTAGAAACCTTTTGAGGGATGAAAAAAATCAAAAGATAAATGCTTTTATCAGTTCCATTATTAAAGAGACAGTTATATCAGAAAAAATGCTCTCAATTGCCGACCTATATCTGAGTTTCTGAAATTGTTTCTGGTTGGTTTTGGTTTTTTCAACATATGTAGACTATTAATATGATTCCCACATATTAAATATTGGCATTTAAAGTGAAGACTCAATGTTATAAACCCTTGAAAACCCATGATTTCTTTCAAAAGAAGATATTTTGATGATTAGATAGTGCTTATAAAGTGTTTAATAAATTAATAACAAATCAGGAACATAAGTGATTATCCAATTTGGCTGGGATGAAGAATCCCTAAATTTATGACTAGAAAAATTTCAAGTTAGCTGTAAAATTACAATTCCTTCCATAATATGATCAGAATAAGAAAAGCATGCACACACACACAAAAATTGCATATATTCAAACACAGTTTCTGAATGTCTAGGTTATGAACACTGAAGATTATCCATGTTTTCCTTTTTTACCTACCTATAATATAATAGGATTCACACTTTTTAAATGAAACCTGACTTTTTCTGTAAATTGTTATCTTCTGCTTCTCTAACTAAAAGTTTCATGAAGGTAGAAATATGTGTGTTTGCTCAAAAATATTTTTCCAAAGGTACTATAGTACCTGAAATGTAGCAGGAAGTCAATGAATATTAACTATTAACCGCATGAAAATAAAGAAGGTAGAGCAAATGGATCCCAAATAACAGTAACAGAGCCATCAGATAAAAGAAACTTCAAAAAATATTTAATCTATTAAGTAAGAAGTGAAACACAGTCAAGGGTGGACATAGGAGACGTTTTGGGGTTTGGAAACCTTTATTTATTCATATAAAGTCACAAGCCAAATCCAATTAATAAAAGTTGCTTAAGGCAAATATTAGGGACAACTTGAGGATGAGAGAGTTAAAAATGATGAATATTCTTTTTATAAAGGTGTTTTATAAATATTCTAAAACAAGGTTTATTATTTTATGATCAGAAGAAAATGTGACATGAAGGAAATTAAAACACCTATTTCAACAAATATATACTTATTATTGCCTAGTATGCTGGGCACTGTTAATGTATCAACATGTAGATATATTGTTGTTTAGTCGCTAACTCACATCCAACTCTTTTGCAACCCCATGGACTATAGCCTGCAAGGTTCCTCTGTACATGGATATCCCAGGAAAGAATAATAAAAAACACAAAATCCCTACCATTAAGACCTCAGACTTGTAAGGAAGACAGAGATGTGAACCATTATAGTTAGGATATGATCACTGAAATAGCTGTACTTTTTAAGCACTAGAATGAACACAATCAACTGTGTGTGTGTGTGTGTGTGTGTGTGTGTGTGTGTGTACTAGGGCAGAGAGGCCTGAGAAGTTTCATGGAGTAGATGACATATAAACTATTTCCTTCAAGGTAACATTTAAAGGAATTATTAAATGAATTAGTAATAATGTTTAGTAGTAACAATCTTAAACCCCTCCGTTACATTTTTATTATAATTACAACATCTTGAGAGAAACTGATGAACAAGCTAATCATTTAAAATTTAAATAATAATCCCCAACATGAAGCAAGAAAATGAATAAGTAATGGGAAATATTTGTGATGGAAAAGTAAAAGGATTTTTTGTTTTTTACGGCATGTCAATGTTAATTGAAGATCAATGAGTTTTTATAAGTCAGCAGTTCCAATATTTTGTTATTTCAGAAAATGACAAAAGTTCTTTAGTGATCAGTCTTATGATAGAACAATCTTTTGATCCCATGAATTTACAAGAATCATCCAAAACTAAGAGGTAAGTGCTGCATTTAATTTTTAAAAGCAAAACAAAAACAAAACAGAGAGATAGAAGCCTGAGAAGACTATTTTGTTTCTTATTATTTGGCCAGCTTTTTGTATGTGCATTAAAAAAAAAAAAAAAACAGTGGAGGATTAATAAGGAGTATTTTTTGCTCCTTTGCTGGAAACTGGAAACCAGTGGGTTCTTTACACACACATGCACACACACACACACACATTGTGTGTGAGAGGAATAAAAGCATCAGCCTCTTGATAATGCCTCACCCTGTGTGAAATGTAAACCCTTAAAATATATTCAGCCTTCTGGGGAGACATTTTTTGATGTTTAACTGGTTAATGAGTTAAGATTACATCTGATTTCAGGCAATGACTTGTACCTTTTTAGATGCTTAAATTGGAAAAGCTTTGTTTGATGGTGATTTTTATTATCATTTTCTGACTTTTGTGGAGGTTCCAAGCAGTGAAATAAATGTAATAGGATGCTATCTATCTTCATTGTTCAACTAATTAAAAATAATGTTTGAATTTTATTTATTGTATAAAAGCTGAGGCTATCCAATATAAAAATACCACCTATTCATCTTGTCCAAAGAATCAATTACTGAAAAGTGGCTTAACCCTCAGCATATCTTGAAGGATAAACATTCATAAGCCATGAATTAGAGCCTTGCTTTTCACAAGCCTGGAGCCAAGAGTGAACCATCTTCAGTGGTAATAAGTATTTGGAAAGACTTACATTTTCTAGGGGTTTCTCTAATTTCCCTGGTGATTCAGCTGTAAAGAATCTGCCTCCCAATGCAGGAGACTCAGATTTGATCCCGGGTTCAATCCCTCTGTTCGATCCCCGGGCTGGGAAGATCCTCTGGAAAAGCAAATGGCAACCCTCTCCAGTATTCTTGCCCAAGAAATCCCATGGATAGAGGAGTCTGGCAGGCTACAGTCCATTGGGTCACAAAAGAATCAGACAGGACTTAGCAACTAAACATCAACACCAACCTTTTCTAGGTTTGTTTGCAAGATATCAGGCCCCAGTCTTATCATCTAGGACACCAAAGTGAGACATCTGCAAAAGTTAACAACAAATCATAAAAGCCATTTTGCATAAAATGGCTTGTATTTGAAGGGATATTTGTTAGGAGAAATTTGTTTCAGAATTAGCCCTGGTTCTACAAGTGTCCTTTACATAAAATTGTATATTCTTTATGTTCTTTGCTCTTGGCTAGGACGGGCAATGATTGTTTTCTAGGTACTAATGTATATTGTCATCCTGATTATTTAACTTATATGCAGAGTACATCATGAGAAACACTGGACTGGAAGAGGCACAAACTGGAATCAAGATTGACGGGAGAAATATCAATAACCTCAGATATGCAGATGACACCACCCTTATGGCAGAAAGTGAAGAGGAACTAAAAAGCCTGATGATGAAAGTGAAAGAGGAGAGTGAAAAAGTTGGCTTAAAGCTCAACATTAAGAAAACGAAGATCATGGCATCTGGTCCCATCACTTCATGGGAAATAGATGGGGAAACAGTGGAAACAGTGTTAGACTTTATTTTTTGGGGCTCCAAAATCACTGCAGATGGTGACTGCCGCCATGAAATTAAAAGACGCTTACTCCTTGGAAGAAAAGTTATGACCAACCTAGATAGCATATTCAAAAGCAGAGATATTACTTTGCCGACTAAGGTCCATCTAGTCAAGGCTATGGTTTTTCCAGTAGTCATGTATGAACATGAGAGCTGGACTGTGAAGAAGGCTGAGCACCAAAGAATTGATGCTTTTGCACTGTGGTGTTGGAGAAGACTCTTGAGAATCCCTTGGACTGCAAGGAGGTCCAACCAGTCCATTCTGAAGGAGATCAGCCCTGGGATTTCTTTGGAAGGAATGATGCTAAAGCTGAAGCTCCAGTACTTTGGCCACCTCATGCGAAGAGTTGACTCATTGGAAAAGACTCTGATGCTGGGAGGGATTGGGGGCAGGAGGAGAAGGGGATGACAGAGATGGCTGGATGGCATCACGGACTCGATGGACGTGAATCTGAGTGAACTCCGGGAGATGGTGATGAACAGGGAGGCCTGGCGTGCTGCGATTCATGGGGTCGCAAAGAGTCGAACACGACTGAGCGGCTGAACTGAACTGAGTGCACTTTTGCAGATGGATTGGAGACAGAGTAGACAATCTACAGATGGAGTATATGTTAACTAAATCTTGAAAGTGGATGTGTTTACCTTTTGTCCAAACAATATGTGTATCTTATTACATATATTAGAGAGATTTTTGAAATTATTTTTCCATAATAACAAAGGAGGTTAGAATCAGGGATAATGTAAGAGAAGTGGCTTTTAAGGGTATGAATTACATAATTATATGCTTATTCTATACAAGTGAAAGTGAAAGTTGCCCAGTCATGTCAGACTGCTCGTGACCCCATGGACTATACAGTCCACGGAATTCTCCAGGCCAGAGTACTGGAGTGGGTAGCCTTTCCCTTTTCCAGGGTATCTTCCCAACCCAGGGATTGAACCCAGTTCTCCCACATTTCAGGCAGATTCTTTACTAGCTGAGCCACCAGGGAAGCCCAAGAATACTGGAATGGGTACCTATCCCTTCTCCAGTGGATCTTCCCAACCCAGGAATCAAACCAGGGTCTCCTGCATTGCAGGAAGAAAGCAATATAAATGAAATAGTACAGGATACATATATTCTCTGCCATCATAATGATAGTGAAATAAAGGGCTTTGGGGCCATTCTTTGAAATTCAAGTATAAGTTAATCTGGCCTATCAGCTATACTATGAAATTATTTTTACTGGGACATTGTTTGAGTCTCAGATGGACCATATTCCCCCACTCCCTGCTGATAACAAATTTTCCAAGATGCATTTAATGTTCTGAATCCCACTGAAGAACACTTCCAGCAATCTGCCACCAACACAAAAAGTCTACTGTGAACTCTTTCTCAGTTGCCTCTCAGGACAGGATCACTAGGCTTCTATTCTTCAAAAATCCATGAAGAACAGATGCTTTTGTTGTCTAATACAATATTATGCTTGTTTCCTCCCTTACCGTTGGAAGAATGAACCAGAGACCTGGATAATTATACATTTTAAAATGCATCTTAGAAAATCAAGGTTTTATGTTAACTAGATTTGAAAATATCTGCCATAACTTTTCAGACTAGATTGAAAAATCAACATTCAACAAGACTGAAAATGCAAGATTTAGGAACACAACATTAAGACCTGTGCCAGAATTGTAATTTCTTTTAAAGAGAAAATGAATTAGCTGTCATACCCCAGATGGATGAACATAAGGCAAACTAATTTCCAGGCAATGAGCAAGTCTTGAGGGAAGACCCTCTCCTATCCAGTCCCATGTATAAAGAGAAGCTCCTGTCCAGTTGTATGTACTACAGGGTCTTTACCTGCCTCCCACCATACCCCTCTACTAGGCTCCATCAGTTCAAAGGGGAATACAAAAAGGCAGTGTAAGGTATGATCATCTATAATCTATTCCAGATCCAGACTTCTAATTCTTTTTAATATTGTCACATATGCACAAAATATTTAACATTATGTGTTGTAGATTTTTTACTGTCGACTACAGAATCAGTAGTTATTTCTGATTTAGAATAGTAATTGTATCCCTAATTGTAGCCATAATCATGACATGCAGCTTCTTACACTAATTTTTTTGACCTTAATTGGCTTCATACTCTGAGGTTTCATTTATAATATACCTACTATATCAGATAAGGGGGTAGATAGTGAGAATGTGGGCTGTGCTTTCATGGCACTTATATTTTAGAGGAGAAGACTGGTACACAATGAAGGGATAAAGAAAGATCTAGTGATACAAACTATGAAGGAAACCAATGTGGGTGATGCCGCTCTTTGTAGAGAGCAAATAGGCTGGATCATCAGAGAGAATCCTCTGGGTTGTAGAAATTATGTGGTTGCTGACTGATGAAGAGGAGGCAGTTGTGGTTGATCTGGCTAAGATAGGGCCAACAAGAAGGAAGATCATGAAGAAACCCTGGGTCAGCTACATGCTTGGTGTGTCCCCAGGTCAGGCAGGTAGCCACTGAGGGCAGAGAACAGAGGAGAGCTTGGTATGAGATTAAATCAGAAAGACAGGAAGATCACAGCAAGATTAGACAGAGTTTTTTTAGGTCTGAAATTCAAAGTGTGATGAAGAAGCTGCTGATGGATTCTATGCTAAGGCATAATGTGATCTAACTTGTCTCTCTGACTGCATGTGTGGAATGGATTTTAAAAGGGGCCAACAACATCTCTCTGGGTTATCCCCGCGCATCAGCCCCAAGCGTGTCATATCCTGCATCAGACATAGACTGGCATTTCGATTCTTACATGTTATTATACATGTGGGGAGGGGGGTGGGAGGGGGGTTCATGTTTGGGAACGCATGTACACCTGTGGTGGATTCATGTCAATCTATGCCAAAACCAATACAGAATTGTAAAGTAAAAATTAAAAATAAATAAATAAATTAAAAAAAAAAAAGATACACGCACCCAAAATAAATAAATAAATAAATAAATAAAAGGGGCCAAGCATGGAAAGAAAAAGTGAAAGTGAAGTTTCTCAGTCGTATCTGACTCTGCAACCCCATGGACTGTAGCCCACCAGGCTCCTTCATCCATGGAATTTTCCAGGCAAGAGTACTGGAGTGGATTGCCACATCCTCCTCCAGGGGATCTTCCCGACCCAGGGATTGAACCCAGGTCTCCTGCAATGCAAGTAGACGCTTTACCATCTGAGACACCAGGGAAGCTAAGCATGGAAGGTGAGGGCAATTCAGAGGCTGGGTGGCTGACACTGGAGGCTTGTATGAAGGGCAGTAGTCAGAATGAATGAACTTTTCCTAGATGGAAAGTCAATATGACTTACTAACCAATGGGATGCAAGAACTGAGGTGCCTCAAAACTTCAGAGATCTTTATGTAATAACTATCTTTAAGAAAATCACTGCAGATGGTGACTGCAGCCATGAAATTAAAAGACACTCACTCTTTTGGAAGAAAAGCTATGACCAACCTAGACAGCATGTTAAAAAACAGAGACATTACTTTAGCAAAGTAATGTCAAAGCTATGGTTTTTTCCAGTAGTCATGCATGGATATGAGAAAAGGATTATGAAGAAAGCTGAGTGCCAAAGAATTGTTGCTTTTGAACTGCGGTGTTGGAGAAGATGCTTGAAAGTCCCTTAGACTGAAAGGACATCAAACCAGTCCATCCTAAAGGAAATCAGTCCTGAATATTCATTTGAAGGACTGATGTTAAAGCTGAAACTCCAATACTTTGGCCACCTGATGCAAAGAACTGATTCACTGGAAAAGACCCTGATGCTGGGAAAGATTGAAGACAGGAGGAGAAGGGGATGACAGAGGATGAGATGGTTGGATGGCATCACCGACACAATGGACATGAGTTTGAGTAAACTCTGAGAGTTGGCGATGGACAGGGACACCCGGTGTGCTGCAATCCACAGGATCACAAAGAATCAGACACGACTGAGTGACTGAACTGAATCTTTAGGAAGTGCAATGATGACATTTAGTGCATGTACTCAACTTTCTATGTTCATAATTTCTGTACTTCTCCATCTAACCCCAGACAAAAGCTAATAAAAGTTAAATTTGTGTTTGCAAGGATTGAAACAAAGAAAAACTATGAACATTCTAATTACATGAACATCTTGTCAACTTATGTAGGAGATTATGCTTTGGTATGTGAGCATCACCTCAGGAACAACAACAAGAAAGATCAGAACAAAAATCTTCCATTTTCAAGACAAGTTGAAGAATAGAAGATTTACTTGTTCCTAATAAGTTTGTTAGATAGCACTACTGACTCAATGGACATGAATTTGAGCAAACTCTGGGAGATAATGGAAGATGGGGAAACCTGGCATGCTGCCCCCCATGGGGTCGCAAAGAGTGGAACATGACTTAGCAACTGAACAATGGCAAGTACGGATATTCAAACCCATTCAACCCAATAAATAATAAAAATAGTATGAACAAGGTTAATGGCAATGGCTAACAACAGTGATAGAGCATCCCAGGAACTTCAATGACCTAGGATAAACAAAACCCATGAAATTACATTTTTTCTTTATAAGCATAATTTTTTCAAGATTGCCTCTTAAATAATGGCTTACATAAAAAGAAGGAGAAAGAGGATTAGTAATTTAAATGTGGATGGACATAGACCACTGGGGATGAGTGGGTAGAGAAGAGAAAGAATCAGGAAAAGAAAATGTCCTTCACAGTTTCATTCCATCTTTTGGCTCTAGAATTAAAGGAGGAAATTGCTGAGAAAGCTGGTGTGAATATCTCTTCAGTCTTTTTTTTATTATTAACACCTCAGTAAGAAGGAATGATGCTAAAGCTGAAACTCCAGTACTTTGGCCACCTAATGAAGAGTTAATTCATTGGCAAAGACCCTGATGCTGGGAGGGATTGGGGGCAGGAGGAAAAGGGGATGGCAGAGGATGAGATGGCTGGATGGCATCACTGACTTGATGGACGTGAGTTTGAGTGAACTCCGGGAGTTGGTGATAGACAGGGAGGCCTGGTATGCTGCAATTCATGGGGTTGCAAAGAGTCGGATATGACTGAGCAACTGAACTGTACTGAAGATGACTAAATTCTTTACTAGATTGAACCACTTATTCCTTAACTCTATAAAAATTACTGGAAATTATTAGCTCAGGAACATTTATATCAAAATTTCCATAGATCCCAGAAAGGCTTGCCTCTTTTTGATGTGTTGATTAAGATGATGGTGGTGAGAACAGGGGAGAAAAGCTTATCAAATGTTAAGGAAATATACAAGAACTGCGATTTTTTTCTTGGGAAATGATGTCTTTAATTAAGTGGTTTGTAAATTTATTTTGTTTCTCTTTGTAGTATAAAATATTGAAGAGTGTTGATTTTAGAGATGGATTTTTGCACAAATCATAGCATGTGTAGATTTTGTCTCTTTTACTTGATTAAATAGTTTCTCTACATAACAGTGTAAAAAAAATTAAACACACACACATACATATATACACATGTAAAAAGAACCATTACATACCTTTTAATTTATGTTTATGTGAGCTTAAAACTTAAATATTAATTCCCTTGGTGGTAAAATCTAAAAATCACTTATTTTGAAGTTACTGATGTTTTGGGTATTTGACCTTTCCATGTCTATTCACAATTTCAAGGAAAATATTTTAACAATAAAACTGAATTAAAACCCAACCATTTATCAAAGTCATATTAAGGATTCAAGACACAACACATTCCAAGAATAAACTATAAACAGCCTTGTCATTACAAAACCTACTTTGCTAAACATCAACTCTTGTTCTCTGTCTTCTACCAGCTAAATAATTTTAAAAAGACTTATTTAGTAGTGTCTATAGCAACCATATTTTCAATGCTTTCAAGAAAGCAAGTGTAACATGCCAAAGAAATAGAGTAGTGAAAACAGTGGAATACATTATATCCACTCTGGGAAAACTGAAATAAGAAGATAGGAAATTTTGTGTTCAGTTTTATGGAAAAGTACAAGAGGAATAAAATGCTCCTTGGTAAAAACTAAGAGAACAAATCATCTATATGTAAAAGACAAAATAAATATGCTTCCTAGAATAAACTTAAGTTTAACTATAGAAAAGCTTTATTTTATCTGTTCGTTGTACTTTATTTTATTATTTGTACTACACATTGTTCTTTTTTATACTCTTTTCTTACACTCTTTATAAATTCTAACTTTGAAGTGGAGAAAAAATTATGGCAGTATTTAGCTATGGCCAGACTATTAAATGTGAAAAGTTTTTATTCGAATAGAGAAACAGCAACAAAAGATGTTTTGAGAATAAGTGATCATCTTGAAAACTCATCTCAGAGATAGTAGGCACTCATTAGTAGAATTTTTGCCACCATCAGACCCATATTATCCGTGATGATAAAGCTTACCAGGATTTCTTAAAAGGAACACAGTCAGGACCCGTTCCTAGCAAAATGCAGTATGCTCTTTGAAAGGTAGGGGTTCTTCCAGAGGGGATTATATCTTGCCAAAAAGCTCATTTGTATGAGTTATCCCCCCTCCCAGGCTCCCTAGAAACTCTCCCCTTTGCTTGGCACCATGCAGCATCAACATGTGACTTTTTGGACTGGCTGATTGAGTTCATTGAACATAAAGCCTTGGCAGTGGCAATTATGTTGGCAGTGGTGGAAGCCAGGAAACATATACCAGTAAATGGATTTCATTTTAATCACTGTACATAGGGTGTGCTTGATTTATCCCATATCATACCAACCTCCAATGTGGCAGCAAGACTCTGCATTCAGTTGCCATGCTCAACAATAGTGCTAAGGTTGAACTTCGGTTACATTGCCAATGTACAGTTTTCTCAATATCCTTTTAATGTTCAATGATGAGATTGAAGAGGTTCAACTTTAATTTTTAGAAGCTGTAGAACAATATAGCTATTTCTGTTTGAAACACAAGCTACCTCTAATAGGATTTTAAAATAGAGATTAGAAATCATTATTCTGAAATAGATTAGTAGAATTTCTGCTCCATTAACTTTTCACGTAGTCTAAATCTTTCACGTCTCCATTAATCTTTCTTTAAATACAATACTTCATATTATTTCTTTAATTGTGTTAATAGAGTTAAAGTACTTAAAAATGCCCTGAGAACATAATACATAATGAAGAACTGTTAGTTGGGCTGCTATTTGGACTAATCACTTGTCAGCTTATCTAATATTTGTCTCACCCTTAGGCTCTCATTCATTGTGGTCACTTGCCCTGTCGATTTGTATCCCCAGTGACTGTCAAATAGATTGGGCTCAATCATATTTGTAAACCTATAGCAAATAGTCATCATTGTCATCACTGTCATCACAAAAAATAACTCACTATTATTGCTATGAATATGAAACAATAGTTACACTTCAAAGGAAGCAAAAAAGACAGTTCCTAGTCCATAGGCTGCACACTAACTAATGGTAGGTCCTGGTGGCTCAAACGGTAAAGCGCCGGCCTGCAATGCAGGAGACCCAGGTTCGATTCCTAGGCCAGGAAGATGCCCTGGAGAAGGAAATGGCAATCCACTCCAGCACTGTTGCCTGGAAAATCCCACGGACAGAGGAGCCTGATAGGCTACAGGCCATGGGGTCGCAAAGAGTCGGACACGACTAAGTGACTTCACTTTTTTTCACTTTCAAGATTGGAAATGGTTTAGGAACTCGACAACCTCACAGACTGATCAGAAAGAGACAGAGAGAGGTAAATGAAAAATTACAATAAGATATTATAGGTCCACAGTTCAGTTCAGTTCAGTCGCTCAGTCGTGTTCGACTCTTTGCGACCCCATGAATCGCAGCACACCAGGCCCCCCTATCCATCACCATCTCCCGGAGTTCACTCAGACTCACGTCCATCGAGTCCATGATGCTAGCCATCTCATCCTCGGTCATCCCCTTCTTCTCCCGCCCCCAAACCCTCCCAGCATCAGAGCCTTTTCCAATGAGTCAACTCGTCGCATGAGGTGCCCAAAGTACTGGAGCTTCAGCTTTAGCATCATTCCTTCCAAAGAAGTCCCAGGGTTGATCTCCTTCAGAATGGACTGGTTGGATCTCCTTGCAGTCCAAGAGACTCTCAAGAGTCTTCTCCAACACCACAGTTCAAAAGTATCAATTCTTTGGCGCTCAGCCTTCTTCACAGTCCAACTCTCACATCCATACATGACCACAGGAAAAACCATAGCCTTGACTAGATGGACCTTAGTCGACAAAGTAATGTCTCTGCTTTTGAATATACTATCCAGGTTGGTCATAACTTTTCTTCCACGGAGTAAGCGTCTTTTAATTTCATGGCTGCAGTCACCATCTGCAGTGATTTTGGAGCCAAAAAAATAAAGTCTGACACTGTTTCCACTGTTTCCTCATCTATTTCCCATGAAGTGATGGGACTGGATGCCATGATCTTCATTTTCTGAATGTTGAGCTTTAAGCCAACTTTTTCACTCTCCTCTTTCCCTTTCATCAAGAAGCTTTTTAGCTCCTCTTCACTTTCTGCCATAAGGGGGGTGTCATCTGCATATCTGAGGTTATTGATATTTCTGCCAGCAATGTTGATTCCAGCTTGTGTTTCTTCCAGTCCAGCTTTTCTCATGATGTACTCTGCATAGAAGTTAAATAAGCAGGGTGACAATATACAGCCTTGATGGACTCCTTTTCCTATTTGGAACCAGTCTGTTGTTCCATGTCCAGTTCTAACTGTTGCTTCCTGACCTGCATACAGATTTCTCAAGAGGCAGGTCAGGTGGTCTGGTATTCCCATCTCTTTCAGAATTTTCCACAGTTGATTGCGATCCACACAGTCAAAGGATTTGGCATGGTAAATAAAGCAAAAATAGATGTTTTTCTGGAACTCTCTTGCTTTTTCCATGATCCAGCGATGTTGGCAATTTGATCTCTGCTTCCTCTGCCTTTTCTAAAACAAGCTTGAACATCAGGGAATTTACGGTTCACATATTGCTGAAGCCTGGCTTGGAGAATTTTGAGCATTACTTTACTCGCATGTGAGATGAGTGCAATTGTGCGGTAGGTTGAGCATTCTTTGGCATTGCCTTTCTTTGGGATTGAAATGAAAACTGACCTTTTCCAGTTCTGTGGCCACTGCTGAGTTTTCCAAACTTGCTGGCATATTGAGTGCAGCACTTTCACAGCATCATCTTTCAGGATTTGAAACAGCTCAACTGGAATTCCATCACCTCCACTAGCTTTGTTCATAGGGATGCTTTCTAAGGCCCACTTGACCTCACATTCCAAGATGTCTGGCTCTAGATTAGTGATCACATCATCATGATTATCTGGGTCATGAAGATCTTTTCTGTACAGTTCTTCCATGTATTCTTGCCTCCTCTTCTTAGTATCTTCTGCTTCTGTTAGGTCCAGACCATTTCTGTCCTTTATCGAGCCCATCTTTGCATGAAATATTCCCTTGGTATCTCTAATTTTCTTGAAAAGATCTCTAGTCTTTCCCATTCTGTTCTTTTCCTCTATTTCTTTGCATTGATCACTGAAGAAGGCTTTCTTCTCTCTCCTTGCTATTCTTTGGAACTCTGCATTCAGATACTTATATCTTTCCTTTTCTCCTTTGTTTTTTTGCCTCTCTTCTTTTCACAGCTATTTGTAAGCCTTCCCCAGACAGCCATATTGCTTTTTTGCATTTCTTTTCCACGGGAGTGGTCCTGATCCCTGTCTCCTGTACAATGTCACGAACCTCCATCCATAGTTCATCAGGCGTTCTATCTATCAGATCTAGGCCCTTAAATCTATTTCTTACTTCCACTGTATAATCATAAGGGATTTGATTTAGGTCATACCTGAATGGTCTAGCGGTTTTCCCTACTTTCTTCAGTTTAAGTCTTAATTTGGTAATAAGGAGTTCATGATCTGAGCCACAGTCAGCTCCTGGTCTTATTTTTGTTGACTGTATAGAGCTTCTCCATCTTTGGCTGCAAAGAATATAATCAATCTGATTGTGGTGTTGACCATATGGTGATGTCCATGTGTAGAGTCTTCTCTTGTGTTATTGGAAGAGGGTATTTGCTATGACCAGTGCATTTTCTTGGGAAAACTTTATTAGTCTTTGCTCTGCTTCATTCCGCATCCAAGGCCAAATTTGCCTGTTACTCCAGGTGTTTCCTGACTTCTACTTTTGCATTCCAGTCCCTATAATGAAAAGGACATCTTTTTTTGGGTGTTAGTTCTAAAAGGTCTTGTAGGTTTTCATAAAACTGTTCAGCTTCAGTTTCTTCAGAGTTACTGGTTGGGGCATAGACTTGGATAACTGTGATATTGAATGGTTTGCCTTGGAGACGAACAGAGATCATTCTGTCATTTTGAGATTGCATCCAAGTACTGCATTTCGGACTCTTTTGTTGCCCATGATGGCTACTCCATTTCTTCTGAGGGATTCCTGCCTGCAGTAGTAGATATAATGGTCATCTGAGTTAAATTCACCCATTCCAGTCCATTTTAGTTCGCTGATTCCTAGAATGTCGACGTTCACTCTTGCCATCTCCTGTTTGACCACTTCCAATTTGCCTTGATTCATGGACCTGACATTCCAGGTTCCTATGCAATATTGCTCTTTACAGCATCGGATCTTACTTCTATCACCAGTCACATCCACAACTGGGTATTGTTTTTGCTTTGGCTCCATCCCTTCATTCTTTCTGGTTATTTCTCCACTGATCTCCAGTAGCATATTGGGCACCTACTGACCTGGGGAGTTCCTCTTTCAGTATCCTATCATTTTGCCTTTTCATACTATTCATGGGGTTCTCAAGGCAAGAATACTGAAGTGGCTTGCCATTCCCTTCTCCAGTGGACCTATAGGTCCTAATTAAATATATATGACTAAATTCAATTTGTCTTGCAGTGGTCTGTGAAAAGTTTCACAGACTCTATTTTCTACTTTTGAGAAGTAGATTTGTTGTTTATTAAACAACTGCTATGTGTCTGGTACTATAGTCAACAGTTTATAAAGTATTCATCATTATACTCTGCCATATTGATGTTGGTATTCCTTTTTAAAAGTTTGAAAATTGTAGCTAGACATTTTTATTAAGTTCCTTGGTGTTTTAGTTCGTACATGCCTGAGGAAGGATTAAGACAAAAACGTCATATTGACAGTTAACGTATTGTGATGGTCTTTTTGATGTGTCCACTTGGCTAGGCTACCCTCCACCCATAGTTATTAAATAAAATGTCAACCTATGTGTTCTTATGAGTGTATTTTGTAACTGTGATTAAAGACTGTAAGTAGATAATTTTTAAGATTATCCTAAATAATACAAGTAGTTTGAGTCAATCAGCTGAAAGCCTTTAAAATTAAAGCTGAAGCTTCTTGAAGAAATTCCACATGTGGACAACAGCTTCAGTCCCATGCCCCAAATTATAGCCTGTCCTTTCTGATGGGCTGCCCTATGAGTTTCATATTTGCCTTTCAAGCCCCTGAAACCATGTAAAAAGATTCCTTATCATAAATCTTAATATTTATCTCCTACTGGTTCTAGGTTTTTGGTTGAACCCTACTGACACAGATTTCAGTATCCAGGGAGTACAGAACTGCTATAACAAGCACCTAAAAATGTAAACGTGGCTTTGGAATGAGGCAGTGATGTGACTGTGGACGAGGTCAGAGTGATGCCATGTGAGGGATGTGATAAGGACTTGACTCACCTTTGATCGCTTTGAAGACAGAGGAAAAAGTCTACCACTTAAGAATGCAAGCAATCTCTAGAACCTGGAGAGGCAAGGAAACAAATCCTATCCAAAGACTACAGAAAAGAATGCAGGCCTAATTTTAAAATCTCTATTTTTTAAAAAATATAAATTTATTTATTTTAATTGGAGTTTAATTACTTTACAATATTGTATTGGTTTTGCCATACATCACTATTTTTAACCTGTTGAGACAGTATCAGACTTTTGCCCTATGGTACTGTAAGATAATAAAGTTTTATTGTTTAAGTGTAGCAAGAGCCCATACTGACTCATGGTATTTTGGCCAACAGTTTGGCTGAATAATCAGGCAGTAGGGAAGGAACACAATTTGAAATCTGGTGTTAAGGAGGTTTGGCAGGGAGATATATGAATAGAATTCTTTGAATGGTCAAAGAATATGAAGATATTTATGTCCTATGTGAATGTTTACCAAATGGTGACCTCAGCAAAGCAAGATTTTTAATAATTACAAAAGATGACTTTGACTGTGGATACCAATGAATCTCTTACCCTAGCTGCTCTTCTCATTGCTGAATGGGCTTGTGAACAGAGTAGCCATGGTTTCAGGGATAGAGATTATGCATAGGCTTAGCAACATAAACTTCCACTCACAGAAGTGACCTGGATACAGTTACTGTTCAGAGCTCAGTCAGCTGGCATTCATTAGACACCAATACTGAGTCCTTGATATGACATCATACCTTGGTATGATCAGCCAGCTACGTGGTGATAGGTTAACTACATTGAAATATGTCCATCATGAGAGAAGCAGTACTTTTTCAGTCTACTAAAAATGATATGTTCTAAATATTGATTTGCCTTGCATGGAAATAATGCTTCTGCCAAAACTACCATCCGTAGACTTAGAGAATGTCTTATCCTTCATCATCATGTTATTTCACATATCATTGTTTCTGATCAGGGAACTCAATTTCCTACAAATGAAGTACATCATTAGGCCCATGCTCATGGAATTCTTTGGGCTTACCCTGTTCCCCATCATGAAGCAGTTGACTGGCCAGAAAAATGGAATAGCTTTGAAGACTCTGTTATTGTGCAATATCTTGGGGACTTAGACAAGCTCCAAAATGGTGCATATACTCTTAATCAGCATCCAGAATTTTATGTTCTATCTCCTATACCCAGCAATCCCAGGTCCAACATCAAAGGGTGTAAATGGGAGTAATGTCATTCACTATTACACATAGTGATTCACTGGCAAAAATGTTTGCTTCCTGTATCCATAATCTTATGTTCTGCTGGTCTAGAAGTCTTAGTTCAAAAGGGAAAATAGCTTTTACTTGGAGACATAAAGATGATTCCACTGAATTGAAAATTAAGAGCATTAGAAGTTCACCTTGGGCTCCTCATGCCTCTGAAACAACAAAGAAGTGTATTTCTGTGTTAGCTTGCATGTAAGGTAAATTTGTTTTCGACTACACAATGGAGTTAGTTAAGGAAGAGTATGTCTGGAATATGAAAGATCCTTTAGGGCATCTCTTAGTTCTACTATCTTCTATAAAGTCAATAGAAAACTATGGAAACCCAATTCAGGAAGAACTGCTAATGGCTCCAACTCTTCAGGAATAAAGTCATGGAATATGTCATGACTAAAAGACGCTTACTCCTTGGAAGAAAAGTTATGACCAACCTAGATAGCATATTCAAAAGCAGAGATATTACTTTGCCGACTAAGGTCCATCTGGTCAAGGCTATGGTTTTTCCTGTGGTCATGTATGGATGTGAGAGGTGGACTGTGAAGAAGGCTGAGCGCCAAAGAATTGATGTTTTTGAACTGTGGTGCTGGAGAAGACTCTTGAGAGTCCCTTGGACTGCAAGGAGATCCAACCAGTCCATTCTGAAGGAGATCAGCCCTGGGATTTCTTTGGAAGGAATGATGCTGAAGCTCCAGCACTTTGGCGAAGCGTTGACTCATTGGAAAAGACTCTGATGCTGAGAGACATTGGGGGCAGGAGGAGAAGGGGACGACTGAGGATGAGATGGCTGGATGGCATCACAGACTCGATGGACGTGAGTCTGAGTGAACTCTGGGAGATGGTGATGAACAGGGAGGCCTGGCATGCTGTGATTCATGGAGTCACAAAGAGTTGGACACGACTGAGCGACTGAACTGAACTGAACTGACATGACCTACATAGGTCATAAGTAATGATCTATGATCACTGTGGGCAAAGGAAATATAGAGTGGGTAATTGAAGATGATATTTATAAATACTAGCTCTGGCCACATGATCACTGTGGGAAAAGATTATAATCATGAATATTTCATCCTCAATTTGTTATGAATTTTTTCTCTATATCTTAAATATTTTTATTTTCTTCCATTTATTATCCCATTATCATCTAACATAAAACTTATTAGCTAAAACAGTTAGCTTTATCTCACACCATTTAAACTGTAGGAAATCAATGGAAAAGAGTGAACATCATCCAAAGACTTTTCATCCCCTTTTAAGGAAAATTAGTTTGTTTTTGGTTGTTCCCAAATATTTTATCATGTTCAGAAGAAATATGATTTTGTTATTGTATTTATTTGCAGACTAAGACTTAATGACATATGTTCCAAGGAGATAAGGGCCTTGACAAGGGGTGGACTGTGATAGTCTTTTTCATGTGTCCACTTGGCTGGCCTACAGTCCCTAGTTATTAATCAAAACTCTAGGAATTGAAGTGTAAGTATTTTGAAGATATGCTTTAATCCTATCATCAGTTGAAAGTGGACATTTTGGAAGAATTAGTTAAAGCTGGCAAGCTGAGTATTTTCTACTGATGGAAAAATTACATAGGATGTCTAGAGTGCAATTTAGAAGTCCAAAGCATTATCCATTGTGCAATAATAGAGTTCAGTTTAAAGGCAGTCCTGATATTGAGCTGAAGTACCTGGAGTGACTTCACTCAACCCTGATTTAGTACTTCACGAGTAGAATGTAATGGTCCCTTGAAGAAAGGAAGTAGAGAATGGCTAATGCATACCATTAGGGTATAATGATTGGCATGAAGAATGAATTAGCTGAGGTCAGAAAACAGAGATTGACACAGATAAATAAATAAGAAAGAGTGGTTTGGAATATGAGAAGAGTAGATGTGTTTAAATAAAAGCAATATTTTGCTTGACATTGATTTTGATGTAGGACATGAAGAAAATTGCTGAAGAATAGAGTACTGAAGAATAATAGAAAGCAAAGTGCTGGATGGATTAAAAGGCTGCATACAGAGTTCTAATACCAGCAATACTAAAACTAAAGTATTAAGATAAATAGTATTTATTAAAATAACCAGCACTATATGAATACTTGTGAATTATAGTCACCTGCAGAGAACCTATACCTTAGCATTTTATTGCTGCAAAGGAAAGAACTAGTCTCATCTTGTTTACCTTTAAAATGAGGGAACAGAGGCCCAGAGCAGGTGCCATTGCCAGCATCACAGAGTTGGTTCAAAGTTGCAGAACTACTAAAATTCATCCTTGTTTTCTGTTCATCTCAGGGCCAAGATAAATCCCCACTTTGTTAGTTTGAGAGTTAGATGGTGTAAAGATAACAGCACTGGCTGGAAAACCAGACAGTTCAGTTCAGTTCAGTCGCTCAGTCGTGTTCGACTCTTATCGACCCCATGAATCGCAGCATGCCAGGCCTCCCTGTCCATCACAAAATCCCAGAGTTTACTAAGATTCATGTCCATCAAGTCTGTGATGCCATCCAGCCATCTCATCCTCGGTCGTCCCCTTCTCCTCCTGCCCCCAATCCCTCCCAGCATCAAAGTCTTTTCCAATGAATCAACTCTTCTCATGTGGTGGCCAAAGTACTGGAGTTTCAGCTTTAGCATCATTCCTTCCAAAGAAATCTCAGGGTTGATCTCCTTCAGAATGGACTGGTTGGATCTCCTTGCAGTCCAAGGGACTCTCAAGAGTCTTCTCCAACACCACAGTTCAAAACAATCAATTCTTTGGCGCTCAGCCTTCTTCACAGTCCACCTCTCACATACATACATGACCACTGGAAAAACCATGGCCTTGACTAGACAGACCTTAGTCGGCAAGGTACCGTCTCTGCTTTTGAATATGCTATCTAGGTTGGTCATAACTTTTCTTCCAAGGAGCAAGCGTCTTTTAATTTCATGACTGCAATCACCATCTGCAGTGATTTTGGAGCCCTGAAAAATAAAGTCTGACACTGTTTCCACTGTTTCCCCATCTATTTCCCATGAAGTGACGGGACCAGATGCCATGATCTTTGTTTTCTGAATGTTGAACTTTAAGCCAATTTTTTCACTCTCCACTTTGACTTTCATCAAGAGGCTTTTTAGTTCCTCTTTGCTTTCTGCCATAAGGGTGGTGTCATCTGCATATCTGAGGTTATTGATATCAACCTGGCTTCAAATTCTGAATCTGACACTTGTAAGTTGTGTGACCTTAGTTAGATGGTACCTTGACTTATTCATCTCTAAAATGAATATGATGGTGACTGTGTCAATCTCACAGGAATGTTTTAGGGCATAAATGAATTTGTCCATGTAAAGTGTTTAGACTAGTGTGAAAGACACAGTAAATGCTGAATAGATGTGAGCTATTATTATTATGTGAACTGTTCTATGAAATTGACATAGATAGATTTTGGACTTTTAGGTTACAAAAGATATTGAGCACCTAGTCATAAACTTAAACCACAGTCCTAATCTCTGCATTCCTAATGTAAGAATGGATAAAGAGGAAGATGAAAGAAAGGCCACCACAAGATCTTTTTTCATTGTATTGAATTCAAGATTGCGATTGTGCTAGTGTGCTGTGGTATCCAGCTCTTTGTGACCACATGGACATAACCTGCCAGGCTCCTATGTCCATGGGATTTCCCAGGCAAGAATACTGGAGTCGGTTGCTGTTTCCTCCCCCAGGCGATCGTCCCGACCCAGGGATAGCACCTGAGTCTCCTGCATTGCCTGAACTGCAGGTAAAAACTTTACCTACTGAGCCATTGGGGAAGCCCAAAGACTGTGGTTCAGTTCAGTTCAGTTCAGTCACTCAGTCCCGTCCAACTCTTTGCGACCCCATGTACCGCAGCACGCCAAACCTCCCTGTCCCTCACCAAATCCCAGAGTTTACCCAAATTCATGTCCATTGAGTCGGTGATGCCATCCAACCATCTCATCCTCTGTCATCCCCTTCTCCTCTGTTTTCAATTTTTCCCAACATCAGGGTCTTTTCAAATGAGTCAGCTCTTCGCATCAGGTGGCCAAAGTACTGGAGTTTCAGCTTCAACATCAGTCCTTCCAATGAATACCCAGGACTGATCTCCTTTAGGATGGACTGATTGGATCTCCTTGCAGTCCAAGGGACTCTCAAGAGTCTTCTCCAACATCACAGTTCAAAAGCATCAATTCTTCGGCGCTCAGCCTTCTTCACAGTCCAACTCTCACATCCATACATGACCACTGGAAAAACCATAGCCTTGACTAGACGGACCTTTGTTGACAAAGTAATGTCTCTGCTTTTTAATATGCTGTCTAGGTTGGTCATAACTTTCCTGCCAAGGAATAAGCATCTTTTAATTTCATGGCTGCAGTCACCATCTGCAGTGATTTGGGGGCCCCAAAAATAAAGTCTGACACTGTTTTCACTGTTTCCCCATCTATTTTCCATGAAGTGATGGGACCAGATGCCATGATCTTCATTTTCTGAATGTTGAGCTTTAAGCCAACTTTTTCACTCTCCGCTTTCACTTTCATCAAGAGGCTTTTGAGTTCCTCTTCACTTTCTGCCATATGGGTGGTGTCATCTGCATATCTGAGGTTATTGATATTTTTCCCAGCAACCTTGATTCCAGCTTCTGCTTCTTCCAGCCCAGCATTTCTCATGATGTACTCTGCATAGAAGTTAAATAAGCAGGGTGACAATATACAGCCTTGACAGACTCCTTTTCCTATTTGGAACCAGTTCCATGTCCAGTTCTAACTGTTGCTTCCTGACCTGCATACAGATTTCTCAAGAGGCAGGTGAGGTGGTCTGATATTCCCATCTCTTTCAGAATTTTCCACAGTTTATTGTGATCCACACAGTCAAAGCCTTTGGAATAGTCAATAAAGCAGAAATAGATATTTTTTCTGGAATGCTCTTGCTTTTTCGATGATCCAGCAAGATTGTGGTAGGGCATCTATTTAAAAAGTCAAATATACATGGTTCTTTTTTTTAAAAGTGATTAGTAGGATGACCTTAAGAAGCTACCAAACAAAAGGATTTGACCAGTAGAAGCTAAAGTCACTTCTTAAAATCTTCAATGACAGTTTGGTTGAAGAAAAAAAATAGAGTTCTCAGAGCAATTTCTGTGATGGAAACAGTTATGAAGGTTTTCTCAAGCAGCAACTCCAGCTAAGTGGTCAAAAGTGGGGAGTAGCAACATATCTCTATCTCTTTGGATGGCTGGAGGGACACTTCATAAACCTGTGAGCTATTGATAGATTGAAATAATCACAGCTGGTGAACAGTTTCAGCTTCACTATGTAGAAAGAAACAGGGTCTGGGAGCCACAGCATAATATTCAACCACTCCAACAAGGAGTCATTAGACTTAAATAGACAAATAGGGCCAATAGAACTCAGATGAAACCTCTCAGTGGCATAACTGACTTTTTGAGAGCAACTAAAAGTTAAATGTATTTAAAATGCTAAGCTCTGTGACATAATCTTTCTCTGGATACATTTCCGTGGAAATGGCTTTTTGAATGGGTGGAGCAGTTGGCTAGCCCTAGCTGAACAAGACTCCATATGTTTTTGGCGTAGGAGTTGCATCAGTGAGTCACAAAATGCAGTTAAGGAATTAACCGTTTATAGTGCTGGGTACTAAGAGTTTTTGTATCTGGCTACATAACATATTTCCTTTCCACAGGAGGTAGTTATGACAAATTAGAAGTCTGAAAATTTTCTGATGGTGTAAAGGCCCAGCTGTCACTGGGGAGATAGTGATCAGATTTCCTAGCTGCGTGGTCCCGTGGCGCCATGGAGAGCTCCATATGGTCACCCAAATGTTCCAGCTAAATCCACTGAAAATTTTCAGTCTGAGTTTTACTTGTAAAGACTAAAAACCCTCCCTGTATAAATTTATCATTATGTGCCTACCCAGAGAAAAAGTCTTGTTAACTGATTACATTTTAAAAAATGGGAAAAATAATCCACTTTAGACCAACTTTGTACAGCTGTGATGCTGTCTTCATGGTAAACAGATGGTCATGCACAAAATTTGGGAATTTACAAAATTTACTCTATGTTAATTGTAATATAACCTAAGAAAGATGGACTTTTAAAGTTATGTATGGTAAAGAACTAAAATCTGTGGGAATACCTATTTCTATGATAAAAACAATTGTGTAAACCACTGTTCTCTTCTCCCCCAGAAAAATCACCTCCAATAAATTGTTAATGTGATCACTCAGTGCTGGGACACTTGTATGCATGTCAAAGATGTCAGCTAAGTCTTAAGCAATAACAAATGACAAATGCATAATTTATTGATTCATAAATGGCTATGTCCTTGGATATATTCCATATAAGTAATTTGCTTAGAAACATATCTGGCTCATGAAGGTAACAACTGTTTTAAAGAAGGTCAACTCCATATTTTAAAGTTAAAAAGGATATAGTGATCTTATTTGTTGTATTTCTTTACTGAATCAAGTAAAGTTTTAGGTTTCATAGGTCCGTTTGGGGACTTGTGACATAAATAGTATAGCAAAAGTCTTTAACTGAAATTTCTAAATATTGAAAATATAAGCAAGGAGCCAAATATTGCTTCATAACACATCACTTCATTTTTACCAAAAACATCTGGTGTATCTAATTTTAATGATCCATATCAGACTCTACTAGATTGAATATTTCTTTATTATGCAATGTAAATGCAAGTATTTGGCATTTATTATTAAAAATGCAAAACTTTATTAATGAGTTCAAATATTTAATACTTTTAATTAAAACTATTTGCAATTAATTCTTAATCTTATATAGCCTGTGTAGTTATTAGCATTTCTTGTGGTGTTTTTAAGCTCAAAGAAACGTTCAAAATGTTATATTTTATTAATTATCTTATTCATTATTTTCTCTGATAGAAGCAAAATATGCTTTTTGAAGTATACTTCAAATTTTATTCTGCTGGTGTGCGAAGAAATGCAGAGTAGAGAAAATACATTTTCAAAACCTTTTAATAAATATCCAGGGACCTTTAACTTTACATTTCACCTTGCAGCCCACACAAAATGTTTAATTATTTTAGGATTAATGGAGGTAGTTTATAATTAAGCTGAAGTATGAACTGATGTCATCATCTCAGTATGATGATATACATTCTTATGCCAAAGCACCTGTTGTTTTGGAAGGGAGCAGCTGATATCATTATCTGCGCAGCCAGATAGCCCTGTTTCCTGCTGATTAAAAAATTATCCTAAGGGTTACCTAAGTTGGAGTAATTCAGAATTTACGTTTTCATACCCAGAAGAAGAAAGAACGGAGAAAATGACTTCTCCTCCAATCAAAGGAAGGGAAAGTGAGAGACACACTTGGAAAAGGGAAGAAGGAGGAAAGGAAGAGCTTCAGTTTAGGTGACCAGAGGATACTGCTACTCATCCCAGGGATGGCCTTCTTAATTCTTCTAAGAGCATGTAGAGTCTGCAAAAGAACAAAACAGGGAAAGCACTCATTTTATTAATATAAATGAAATGATGCATTGTTGGAGGAAGTAGAGGGGGAAACTATACAGTTTTATATTTTAACACGGAATATAACATTTCCGTTTCTAAATACTCATAAAAATGTTCCTATTCCCAAAGTTTATGTGTAAAGAAGCAAGAAACTACAGACGAGATTCAAGCAACCCAAATTTTTATTTTCTCATGTCTATTAGATGACTGCCCCTGAATGGTTTTTTGGTTTACCAGCTGGCTGGTTGGTTTTGTTGTGAATTGATTTAGGGGTGAGGCCATTGATTAAGGTGAAGGTATATGCAATACAAACACAACAACTATATACACATGTCAGTCAACATATTCATTTGCCTTGCGATGACTCCTTCCCCAAAGTGGGAAGAAATCACCAAATCTCCTAGCATGAGACAATTCTACAGTGTCTACACCGCAAAAACTATATTCCAGATATAATTTTGACCATGTATATTGCTACTCCTCTCCTTATAAAAAGTTGCATATTAGTGTTCTGCTTTATTAAACATAACTTATTCGCAATTTAGTTCTTACTTCTTTCTCAATGGGACTCCTGGCCCTAATCAATACTGCCTATCTGCCACATTTTCTTCTATGCTATTTCTTTTTTCCTCTACACAGGTTATTGCCAGAATACCTATATTCACAAGCTATTATTTCCCCAAAGATCATTGCTGCTGTTTAAGGTATATTTCATTTCTATAAAAATCTCATAAGGTAGTTACTATTACTGTTTTAATACTAGAGATGAAGATGCTGATCTTTAAAGAGTTAAAGTAACTTGCTCATGGTCATACAGTTAGTTAATGATGGAACTGATACTCAGCTTTGGTCTGCCATATTCAAAGGCCTGAAGTGAAGTGAAGTGAAGTGAAGTTAAAGTTGCTAAGTCATGTCTGACTCTTTGCGACCCCATGGACTGTAGTCCATGGAATTCTCTAGGCCAGAATACTAGATTGGGTAGCCTTTCCCTTCTCTAGGAGATCTTCCCAACTCAGGGATCGAACCCAGGTCTCCCGCATTGCAGGTGGATTCTTCACCAGCTGAGCCACCAGGGAAGCCCAAGAATACTGGAGTGGATAGCCAATCCCTTCTCCAGCAGATCTTCCCAACCTAGGAATCGAACCAGAGTCTCCTGCATTGCAGGCAGATTCTTTACCAACTGAGCTATCAGGGATGCCTTGGATCTTCATTATACATCGTGTCCTATCCACTCTAACCTTTACTTCAAGTGCTCTTTCCATCCCCTTTCTTTAACTGAACCTGACTCCTAATAGATCAACGGTCATGATGAGCAGTCAATTTGCTTCTCAGTAATGTTTCTAGATCTGTATTCCACTACACTCAGGGCACCATATTTACTTGTATAAAACTGAGACAAACCATGTTTCATCTTCTGTATTTTGTATCTGTCAACACCATCTTCTCTGAAGCTTATAGACATCTTCCTGAATTTTATCTGGCAATCCTGATAGCTATGCAAATATTGGATTCTCAGTCACTCAGCATGAATAACTACAGTGAGCTAGACTCCATTCTATTTCAGTTGCAATTTGGGTTTCATCATCTTGTTTTGCTCATAGAATTTGGAATTCTAAAATACCCTCTGACTCAAAGATTTTCTCCCTAAATGTATTTTATTTCACATCCTATTTACTGTGTTCTTCATCTTCTCATGACCTCTAGTTCCCCACCCCTTTTGTAGTACTTCATTCTGTTACTCCAGTTTTTAGGATATTTACACCCCTACTTAATTTGAATGCATGAAGTTTGAGGTTATTCAACTATTGTCTTACTGCCACCTTACAATCTTTTACTCCTGTGATCTTTCTCATAGCTTATTTGCATATTTTATGTACTTCCATTTTTGAAGAATATCTGAAAATCATGTTAATTAGATCAGTTACATTTTTAGGCTATCTAATCTCAATAATGCAGTCAGGCACCTAGTCACAAAAATTCCTTGTTCACTAATTTTGTCAGTATACAAACACTTTCCAGTCTTATTAGTAATATAACTACCCTCCCACTGTATTATTTCTAACTCCCTACCAGAGATTATTTTGCTTACAATTTATCCCAAAATATCAAAATAAAGTTTAATAGTTATTTCAGGGTTTTCCCCCTTCCTCTTCATCTTATCTTTTCTTGGGGAAAAAATAGTTTACCTTTTCCTTCCTAATAATGAAGAATGAAAACTTAGACCCCTGTTTCTTTGATGTCATTCTTTCCCACTTTGGCAATGTTCTTCTTTTTTTTTTTCATTGTATATATTCCATCATTATTGGTTGTGTGTCTTTCTTCCTTTATCCCCAGACTTTTTCAAAGTATAAATTATATTCACTGCTTTCATTTGTTGTATTAGTTGGAGGTAATTACATCCTGCTACCTAACAAACAACCCAGAAAACAGAGTGGATTAATAAAAAATTTTCTGCTCACTCATGTCAAAATTCAATGCAGGTGGGTTTTTGAACCTTTGATTTTAGAAAAATCTGAGAGGGAACTATTTAGAGGGGAGGATTTTCTCCAGATGATAATTCAGAGATATTGTCTCCTTCCATCTGATGGTGTAATTTGCCTCATATGCAAGGAGTTACCCTGCAGCATTGTTAGCAATGGCGAAATAATGGGAACAACTGTGCACAGAGCACTGGGGCTGTTCAGTGCAATAGAATATTGTGCTATTATTGGAGAGAATGATGTTCCTGTTTATGTAGTGATACAGAAAAAAATTCCCATTATATTGTAGAACAAAAAAAAAAAAACAAGGTGCAGAAGAGTGTGCATCATAAATTACTCTACGTGTGTCTATGTGTTTGTATGTGCATTCTCTGGAAGAAAACACAAGAAAATGATGACAGTGTATGTCATCATTGGGGGAGATGGATGAATCGGAAACTAGGGGGTAAAGTGCTTTTTCATCTTATATCCATTTGTACTACTTGAATTTTGTGCCATACGCATGTACTACCTACTTTAAAAAGCTAGTAAGTAAAACAAATACCCAAAATATTTTTTAAATAACACAAGCATTGCAGATAAAGATGCTACCAGGGAAGAACTTGAATCTTACCACAAGGATAATGTCCTCAGTGTAAGAATAGATAGTGTTTACCAGAGCCACAAGAGAATATTTGGTGCTTTAGTATCGCAGTGGATTTATGTATCACTCAGTTTCCAATTGGAGAAGTAGAAATCATTCATAATATTTAAAATAAAGAGAATTTAATACAAGGATTGGTTTTACTTGTGAAGGAGAAAGCTAAGAAACCAAACAAGTGAGAGTGAGTTACCCTGCAGATTAGCAACAGCTGGAGGCCACCGTCTCCAGACTAGAGGGGAAAAGGGGAGTAAGATATGTTACCGCATCAAGTCATGAGGTAGGAGCTAAAACTGTCAAATGGGAGCTGAGACCACAGAGAAGCCCCAGTGCTACTGCATGTGTCTGGGTTAAAGGGGCAGAAACACCCTAGTTGCTCTCCCTTTCTTCAGCTCAGTCTTTGGAACCTTCCACTGGCTGAACCAGGCAGGAAATCAGCTCACAGGGGAACCTGGGAAGTGGAAGACTGAGGGATTACTTCACCTGAAATACAGAGCATCACTGACTCAGAATGAAACCAGACTCAGGACCAGCTGCTCCTCCTTTGGTTTACTCAGCAGCGATTCTCATCGTTTTGCCCACATGTAAGTTTCATATCGATCTTATAAGGTCATGTTTCTTTCTAATATGTGACTGTCACTCATCACACAAACTGAAATGCTCTTGCCTTTTCTCCAATACTGTCTTCTTCTCACACTCAGAATCTACAAGAAATTTCTAATCCTGCCCATTAGATGCAGATGTCACAGCTCGTGGGGTCTGGTGACATATGAACTGATGTTTATACTCCTTACACAAAATAATAAGAAGTGTGGAGGGGGAAATGGAAATATATATATAATCCTTGAATATGAACAATTTAATATATATATATATATATAAGTATAGACACATATTCATAAACAGCTACTAGAGTCCTCAGTTCTGAGGGTATGGTTATAAGGGTATCATTGATACTTATCATTACTCATTCTATGTTATCCTTGCTCTCAGATCAGCCTGTTACTTGCTACTCTTGTTACTTGTTACATTGTTACTCTTCCCACTACTCATTTTATGTTACCCTTGCTCTCAGATCATCTGGTCAGGATTCTTTACATCAAGAAGCATCCCAAACCTTAATTCCAGAAGGGTCTGAATTCTTAATGGTTTTGCCTTTATTAGACCAGTCATTTTTATGAGCCAGGGAAGAAATGAACTCCAGAGAATCCCATGGTATTTCTTGCTCTTATTTTAGAACAGCAATCCAGTTTTCCCTTGTTGATTTGAAATAATCACCCCTATAATACGATATGGTCACAAAAGAGTCGGATATAACTTAGTGACTAAACAACAAACAACATGTAATACTATAACCTCGTTGATGCCTTTTATTTCACAGGTATGAGTCTTTGTGTCTCTGAAAATGGTCAGATTGTAGATTTAACTTCCAGTTTAATGAGCCTGTTTGGGGTGTCATAGTAGATACTTGGACAAGATTGCAGAAACTAAAAGAGAAATGTCTCTGAATGGGTTATTTTGTGTAATAGTGAGAGGGACATATTTCACTTCTACTTCTTGGATCCAGGACTTGTGAATAATGGCTTTGAAAGAATTAGCATCCTATTAGGTGTGGTTGATTCAAAGAATATACTATATGCTGTAGGAGAACATTTCAACTTCACCTGCTATTCTATCAAATATCATAACTGTCTTTATTAGGCTATCCACCCTTCTTTCAATTCCACTTCATCTGGGTGATGGAGTTTGCAATTAGATCAGAGAACTCCCTGAGACTGAGCCCACTGTTCCCCTTTGCAGAAAAACATCCCTTGGTCAGAAGCAATGTTATGTGGGATAACATCTGGGAACTTTGTGGTGGTGCTCACAGAAGCATGGTAGATATAGAAGAAATTCATATCAAGAATATATGTTTAATCCAGTAATTCCACTTCTGGGTATATATCTAAAACAGCTGAAATCAGAATCTCAAAGAGAGATCTACACCTCCACATTCATTGCGGCATTATTCACAATAGCTAAACTGTGGACCCAATCTAAATGTCCACTGATGAATAAACTGAAACAGAAAATGCAGTCTATACATACAATGCAGCCTTAAGAAAGGAAATGCTGTCACACATTGTAACATGAATGAATCTTAAGAACATTATTTTTAAAAAGAGAATGGATGTTCATACCAGTAAGGAAAATGCACTTTACAATGTAAAAGGGCTTATGTCATGCGCCTGCAACAGGTGAACTTGTACCTCTAGGAATGGTGCAATACTGAACTTTCAGTATTGGCCCCTATGGTTCAGAAATTGGACACTTATCAGACACAATAATGAAATCAACCTTGATGAGGGAACGTCCATGTTGTTGAGACCATGCGTAACCTACATCCTGCTGATATGGCCATTTTTATCATGAGCCTATCAATAACAAACTCAGAAAGGATGAGAATCTAGGCTGCCAGTTCTGTGGCAGGACATCTTGCCCACGTAATTAGTGAGATCCTCCTTAGCTGTCAGGGGGACACACATACGAGAAGCATAAGAAAGAAGCAGTTAGTTGCTCAGTCATGTCCAACTCTTTGCGATCCCATGGACTTTAGCCCGCCAGGATCCTCTGTCCATGAGATTCTTCAGACAAGAACACTGGAGAAGACAAGCATACCTATTTGGCAAAGTCTGTGAGCTCCTCTAAACCTATTTGCCATCAGTCTTTCCATCTTATTATTCTCAAGTTTCTAACCAATGAAGACAAATAAACATTGTCATGAATCAGAGTAGAACTTCACCTCAAGCTGTTTCTCATTAGCCCCCCCCCCCAAAAAAAAGGTATAATGTCCAAAGTCTTAATTACAGGGAGCTTTGTCTTCACCACCATCACCATCCTCCAAGATCATCCCTGAGTGAGAGAATAATCTGACAACAATCTCTGTGAAGGCTGTGCCAAAATATTGTGCAAATTCTGTGTAAACCAAGACCAACTATTTCTTCCTCCATCTGCTGATCATAAAGAGTTCATGACAGGCCATGGTGGTGGTGGTTTAGTTGCTAACTCATGTCCAACTCTGCAACCCCATGGACTGTAGTCCACCAGGCTCCTCTATCCATGGAATTTTCCAGGCAAGAATACTAGAATGCATTGCCGTTTTCTTCCCCAGGGGATCTTCCCAACCCAGGGATGGAACTCACGTCTCCTGCACTAACAGGCACTGGCAGGTGGTTTCTTTACCTCTGAGCCTCCAGGGAAGCCCATAACAGTCCATCAGTTCAGTTCCATTCAGTCGCTCAGTCGTGTCCGACTCTTTGCGACCCCATGAATCGCAGCACTCCAGGCCTCCCTGTCCATCACCATCTCCCAGAGTTCACTCAGACTCACGTCCATCGAGTCAGTGATGCCATCCAGCCATCTCATCCTCAGTCGTCCCCTTCTCCTCCTGCCCCCAATCCCCCCCAGCATCAGAGTCTTTTCCAATGAGTCAACTCTTCGCATGAGGTGGCCAAAGTACTGGAGCTTCAGCTTTAGCATCATTCCTTCTAAAGAAATCCCAGGGTTGATCTCCTTCAGAATGGACTGGTTGGATCTCCTTGCTGTCAAAGGGACTCTCAAGAGTCTTCTCCAACACCACAGTTCAAAAGCATCAATTCTTCGGCATGATTAATAGAGGAGTGGCAGCAGAAGTAGGTGTCAGGCAAGCATGAGATTTTTTTCATTCCATTGTGCCTTCAGAATCTATTCAAGAAAAGCTTTATATACTAATTCTATTTCAAAATGTTCTGCTGTTGCACATGTTAAACGTTAACATCAGACCCTTTGCAAGTTTGTATATTTCAGTTAAATTGTATTTCTATCATTGTATTCCATTGGATTTGGGGGTCTGATCCTCTTATATCTTCTCTGCCACTGCAGAAGATTAGATATTATTCTAGGGTACCTATGACATTTCAGTGGTTCTCTAACCATGACATGAACAAAGAACTCTTAAGACCTGAGTCTGTAATTTTCTTTCTGTAAATTCTTCAAAGCTGTCAGAAGCAGATATTCTGAGGGTGGTAATGAAATGTAATGAAATCATCATTACAATCAGACTGGTATGGAGCTGTGGTTACTTGCTTTCCCAAAGCTTTGCTTTGAATGGCATTTCATTCCAATAAATCATGGGTTAATTTAAGTAATTTAAGCCACTGCATGTCAGGTATTATGATTATCCTATTTTCCACCTTCAAGGATGTCATTTTTACAGTCATACTCAAATAAGGAAGAAGCCCAATCCTGCAAACCCACCTTGAAAGCCTGACAGTTGAAGTGACTTCTAATAACAAGAAGTTGTCAATGATGGTGTAATAAGAAAAATAAATCCACTCCAAGTCATAAACAGAAATTAATGTAGTAAAATGGTTGCAAAAGTGACAGAAGAGGCTGAGAATCAAACCAGCGAGTCATCCAGAGATTAACAGCAGGAAGTCCTACTTGCCTCTAGAGTGAAATGACTGAGAGATCAGGAGGTATTATTAAAAATCAGGGGCCCAGGAAAATCAGAAGAATCTGAATCAGAAAGACTGGAGTCAAATTTGAGATCTGACACCTGCCTCTACACCGTCTGAGGCTGAATCAGAGGGAGAAAACACTGTAACATCTCCTTTCCACCTGTCTTTTAATATTTGGCAGAACATCCCCATAGCAAAACCCCAATGGAAAAGAGTTAACCCAGGAGACTGGGAGATGCAGCCAGCTGAGATCAGCCTGTGTATGACTCAGCAGGGCAGAAAAAGTGTAAGGAGTGAAGCTGAGGGCAGATTCAGAACAGGCAGATTCCCAGCACAAGGCTTGGGGCAGAGGGAGGTGGTCACAGATGCTGAGGTCAACATGTAGGGTAAAAATCTAGTATAGAGAAATTCATCTTGGAAATTCCTTAAGTTTTTCCATAAGACAGAACAAAGTATTTTTAAACACAAGAGGCATCTCAGCTTGGAGAGATGCTCACACCATAAGTGTTCTTAGGAGAATAGAGACCAAATGAATAAAGCAGACCGCTGTGTCCCTCTTCTGCACTAGGATAGGTGCACATGGAGTGGAAGAGTGGAGACCTTAGCTGCATTTGAGAAAGTTAAATTTACATACACTATGACTCCACTATCCTTTAAGGAATTGTATGAGTAAGACTTCGAATTAATAATAAAACCACTGAAGTAAAAACTGATCAGCCCACCTAATAGACTCTAAATTGTATGAGGCAAGTTATATGAATCTAATTATTCAACCAGGAGAATCCCAAGAGAACAGACCAGACACATGAGTTTTACCCAGTAAGGAAGTCATTATCTTCAAAGTTGAGAGGGGAGAAGTGGCTCTGGCTTTAGAATGGAATTCATCTCTCTGTTCAGTTTCTTGCACATCAGGAGTGGGAAATTAATTGGAATGAGAAGTTTCTTCCAATTCTATAAAACATTAAGATCACAAACTTCTTAAGCCTTGTCCTATCTTGTAGAGTATAACACAAATAGGAGAGAGCTATTAGGATTGGTCAATGATTGCTCCCAAACTTGGGCACCATAAAACTAGAAATACTGAGGTTACCAAGAAGAGCATTGGCAGAACAATGAAAATGATCACCGTGCCTGGCAAAGCAACAGCTTTCTATAATCAGAGATCATAGTGTTCAGGAAAGCTGCAACTGAAAACAGCAGTAATAAGAATTTCTAGAAATATACGGGAGGAGAAAGTATACTGTAGAGAATTGGGGTTCAATGTTTTTAAATTTCTATTTTTGCTAGTGTCACCTTGTATATGTATCCATAGGCTTTTAAGGCCTAGAGAAATTTGGGAGACCTAGATAATGATATGTAGATTAGACAAATTTCAGTAGGAAATTCCTTTGTAGGATTCTTCCTTAGTAAATCTGTCTCCATCTGAGTGTGTTGTAAATTGTGAAGGATTTCTCCAAAATTCTATTTTTTAACTCTTCTTTTTTCTTTTTTCTAATTTATTCCTGTGGCTTAGAACAATGGTTCTAAACTTTGTGTGCACATTAAAATAACATGGAGAGCTTCTTTATAATACAAATGATGACACATCAGTACTGCTTATGTGTCCCTGATGTCCACACTGGGAATCAGACTCACCAAGAATACAAGATATTCTTCAAAAAATTGGCCTATATTCCTCATAAGATTCAAGGTAATGAACAGAGAGGGGAAGAGAATCTTCTAAATTAAGATGAACTACAGACATATGAAAGCTCTATCAGTAGCTAATTGATTAGATTTTTATAAGAAATAATATATAATTTCTACATGTCATCTAATATAATACATCTTTGAGGACAATGAGAATACCATAAACAGTTACACCAGACAACAGGAAATAAATGGGGATGTCTCAGGCAAGCTAGGATATACTGTTTCCCAGTTATAAAGAACATTTTTCAAAGAATTAGGAAAATATGAAAATGGTCTGTATTTTGAAAAATGTTACTGAATTATGTTGATTTTCTGAGGGGTGATGGAGTCATGGTTATATAGAGAATGTCCTTATTCTTGGAAAGTTTCATTCCAATCCCAAAGATAGGCAATGTCAAAGAATGCTCAAACTATCATATGATTGCTCTCATTTGACATACTAGCAAGTTAATGCTCAAAATCCTTCAAGCTAGGCTTCAACAGTACATGAACTGAGAACTTCCAGATGTACAAGATAGATTTAGAAAAGGCAGAATAACCAGAGATCAAATTGCCAACAACCATTGGATCATAGAAAAAACAAGAGAATTCCAGAAAAATGGCTGTTTCTGCTTCATTGAATACGTTAAGGCCTTTGACTGTGTGGATCACAAAAAAACTGTGGAAAATTCTTCAAGAGATGGGAATACCAGACCACCTTACCTGCCTCCTGAGAAACATCTATGCAGGTCAAAAAGCAACAGCTGGCACTGGACACGAAGCAGCAGACTGTTTCCAAATTGGGAAAGGAGTACTTCAAGGCTGTATATTGTTATCCTGATTATTTAATTTACACACAGAGTTCAGTTCAGTTCAGTTCAGTCCCTCAGTCATGTCCGACTCTTTGCAAACCCATGAACTGCAGCACGCCAGGCCTCCCAGCCCATCACCAACTCTTGAAGTTCACCCAAACTCATGTGCATTGACTCAGTGATGCCATCCAGCCATCTCATCCTCTGTTGTCCCCTTCTCCTCCTGCCCCCAATCCCTCCCAGCATCAGGGTCTTTTCCAATGAGTCAACTCTTTGCATGAGGTGGCCAAAGTATTGAAGTTTCAGCTTTAGCATCAATCCTTCCAAAGAACACCCAGGACTGATCTCCTTTAGGATGGACTGGTTGGACCTCCTTGCAGTCCAAGGGACTCTTCAAGAGTCTTCTCCAAAAAAATCAATTCTTCGGTGCTCAGCTTTCTTCATAGTCCAACTCTCACATCCATACATGATTACTAGAAAAACCATAGCTTGACTAGACATACCTTTGTTGGCAAAGTAATGTCTCTGCTTTTCAATATGCTATCTAGATTGGCCATAACTTTCCTTCCAAGGAATAAGCATCTTTTAATTTCATGGCTACAGTCACCATCTGCAGTGATTTTGGAGCCCAAATAAATAGTCTGTCACTGTTTCCAATGTTTCCCCATCTATTTGCCATGAAGTGATGGGACCAGAAGCCATGATCTTCATTTTCTGAATGTTGAGCTTTTAGCCAACTTTTTCACTCTCTTCTTTCACTTTCATCAAGAGGCTTTTTAGTTCCGCTTCACTTTCTGCCATAAGGGTGGTGTCATCTGCATATCTGAGATTATTGATATTTCTCCCAGCAATCTTGATTCCAGCTTGTGCTTCCTCCAGCCCAGGTTTCTCATGATGTACTCTGCATATAAGTTAAATAAGCAGGGTGACAATATAGACACAGTCCATTGTGCAAAATGCCAGAGTGGATGAATCACAAGCTGGAATCATGATTGCCAGGAGAAATATCAACAAACTCAGATATGCAGATGATACCATTCTAATGACAGAAAGAGAAGAGGCTAAAGAGTCTCTTGATGAGGATGAAAGAGGAGAGGGAAAAATCTGGCTTAAAACTCAACATTCAAAAAATGAAGATCATGGCATCCGGTCCCATCACTTCATGGCAGATAGACAAGGAAAATGTGGAAGCAGTGACAGATTTTTTTTTCCGTTGGGCTCCAAAATCACCACAGATGGAGACTGCAGCCATGAAATTAAAAGATGCTTGCTCCTTGGAAGAAAAGCTATGACCAACCTAGACCGTGCATTAAAAAGCAGAGATGCCAATTTGCCGACAAAGATCCACATAGTCAAAGCTATGGTTTTTCCAGTAGTCATGTACAGATGTGAGAGTTGGACCATAAAAAAGGCTGAGTGCTAAAGAACTGTTGCTTTTAAACTGTGGTTCAGGAGAAGACTCTTGAGAGTCCTTTGGACAGCAAGGAGAACCAATCAGTCAATCCTAAAGGAAATCAACCCTGAATATTCACTGGAAGGACTGATGCTGAAACTGAAGCTCCAACACTTTGGCCACCTGATGTGAAGGGCCAAAACTCATTGGAAAAGACCCTTATGCTGGGAAAGATTGAAGGCAAAAGGAGAAAAGGGCAAGGATGAGATGGTTGGATGGCATCACCAACTGAATGGGCATGAGTTTGTGCAAACTCAGGGAGAAATTGAAGGACAGGGAAGCCTGCCATGCTGCAGTTCATGGAGTCACAAAGAGTCAGATATGACTTAGCTTATGACCAATAACATTTATACTGAAGTGTTTGAGATAAAATATTGTGATGTATTTGTCCTTCTTGTGGATGGTTTGACAAAATGGAAGTGTGTGTGTGTGTTTTATAAAGAAATATATAAAGCTAGTTTTAATAATATGTTAATCATACATTAAGGTAAAAGGGTATATGTTTCCACTGTACTGGTTTTTTGTTTTTTTGTTGTTGTTGTTGTTTTTTTTTTTTTTTTGGCTGTGCTGAGTCTTCATTGCTTCATGTGGGCTTTCTCTAGTTGTGGCAAGCAAGGGCTACTCTTTATTTTCATGTGGGTTTCTCACTGCAGTGGCTTACCTTGTTGCAGAGGACAGACTCTAGGTGTGCAAGCTTCAGTAGTTGCAGTACATGGGCTCAGTAGTTGAGGCTCCTGGGCTCTAAAGCCAAGGTCAGTTGCAGAGCCCAGGCTGAGTTGCTCCACGACATGTGGCCTCTTCCCAGATCAAGGGTCGAAACAGTGTCTCCTGTATTGGCAGGCAGTTTCTTTACCACTGAGCCACCAGGGAAGCCCTGTGTGGTTCTTTTAATTTTCCTATGGGTTGGAAATCACCCCCACAAAAAGTTTGTCAACTATTGTAAAAAAGAGTAAAATAAAAATAGATTAATCAACATTAAAATTTATGCTTGGGAAAACCAATAGAAAAAAACACAATTATTCCTAACTCCTACTATATCCCCAGTGATTTAGGTTTAATGGTGTGGAATGAAATCAGGAACAATCTATGCCAATTATTCTCAAACAGGTTTGAGAATAACAAGCTTTGACAGTTAATCCTGTGAAAGTAACTTCTAGGCTATATTCACTGCCCTTATCTCTTGTGCTACATTTCTGATGGTCTAAATGATGGATATCTTCAGCTGTAGAGTTGTTTGGCCCTTTAAACTTATTATGCTTCAACTACATTAGTTATCATCTTTCTTTATCATTCCTATTTCTTTCATTCTCTATTCATTGGTTATCTGTTTTTCACTAATGACACCTGCATTCTCCCAAGTACCTGAACTAAAATGCATTGAGTCATTTCTTTCCTGCCCCTCCTATCCAGTCAGAATCAGCATTGCCATCTCCTCTTCCCATCCCCATCTTCATTAACATTCAAGACTTCATTACCTCTCTCACAGAATCACTGCAAGAGTTTCATTGTTGGTTTCTCACTTCTGTTACATCCCCTTCTCCCATCAGCCCTATGCACTACAACCAAAGTAAGCTTCCAAACTGAAAAGTGGATTGTTAGTCACTCAGTCATGTCCAACTCTTTGCAACCCGATGGGCTGTAGCCTGCCAGGCTTCTCTGTCCATGAGATTCATCAGGAAAGAATACTGAAGTGGACAGCCATTCCCTTCTCTGGGGGATCTTACCAACCCAGGTATCGAACCTGGGTCTCCTGCATTGAAGGCAGACTCTTTACCATCTGAGCCACCAAGAAAGCCCAAAATCATGCCTTGAAAACAACAGTAACAGCAAAGCTTTCCTTTATTCCCTGATACCTACTAAATTATATTAAAACTGTATTTCCTAGTATTTAAAATTCTCCATTGTTTTATTTTTTTAATTTATTTTTAATTTTACTTTACAATTCTTTATTGGTTTTGCCATACATTGACATGAATCCACCACGGGTGTACATGCGTTCCCAAACATGAACCCCCCTCCCCACAACATCTCTCTGGGTCATCCCCGCGTACCAGCCCCAAGCGTGCCATATCCTGCATCGAACATAGACTGCCAATTCGATTCTTACATATTATACATGTTTCAATGCCATTCTCCCAAATCATCTCACCCTCTCCCTCTCCCTCTGAGTCCAAAAGTCCGCTATACACATCTGTGTCTTTTTTGCTGTCCTGCATACAGGGTCATCATTGCCATCTTTCTAAATTCCATATATATGCATTAGTATACTGTATTGGTGTTTTTGTTTCTGGCTTACTTCACTCTGTATAATCGGCTCCAGTTTCATCCATCTCATCAGGACTGATTCAAATGTATTCTTTTTTAACGGCTGAGTAATACTCCATTGTGTATATGTACCACAGCTTTCTTACCCATTCATCTGCTGATGGACATCTAGGTTGTTTCCATGTCCTGGCTATTATAAACAGTGCTGTGATGAACATTGGGGTACATGTGTCTCTTTCAATACTGGTTTCCTCCGTGTGTATGCCCAGCAGTGGGATTGCTGGGTCATAACGCAGTTCTATTTGCAATTTTTTAAGGAATCTCCACACTGTTCTCCATAGTGGCTGTACTAGTTTGCATTCCCACCAACAGTGTAGGAGGGTTCCCTTATTCTGAGTAAAAAATTCAGGTTTATTCTTTAGGGACATGCCTTATATCTGAGTAAAAATCTGGCCTTGCCTTTTTATGATATGTACCCAAATCGAAATTGTTTTTTGCTCATTAATGCCTTCCTCCAAAACCGCTTCTTCAATGACATATTTCTTCCTTCTAAACCCTTTAGTCATCCCCCTTTGATTAATTATCAGAATATTTCATTTGTGTCAAACCTGCTTTTCTAATCTCTAAAACAGAAAGCTGAGGTCTTGTTTCAGGGGAACCTCAGGATAGATTCTTCATTTGATGCCTTTTTATTTCTCTTGTCTTACTTTCACCTACTCTTTTCTGTTCAGAAAAGTGATGAATTGCATTGCTTACTTGCAATTTCCCAATTTGATCTTTAGTTTTCAGAATTTCTTTTGTGATATTTCCAATGCCAACAAGGTATTACACTGGAAAAAACTGCCAAAATGAATCTTCAGCTGAGCACATTCCTGGGCATCTGGTTCACATATACTTCTTAGATCCAAAAGCTTTCTCAAACTTTTACTTCTCTTCCAGTCATTTTCTTCCTTTCACCATAATTATTCAATCTCTCTCTCTCTTTCATATATATATATAAAATGAAAGTATTAGTAGCTCAGTCATGTCTGACTCTTTTGCAACCCCATAGACTGTAAACTGCCAGGCTCCTCTGTCCATGGGTTGTCCCAGGCAGAATACTGCAGTGGGTTGCCAAATTCTTCTCCAGGGGATCTTCCCGACCCAGGGATCAACCCTGCATCTCCTGTGGCTTCTGCACTGGCAGTCGGGTTCTTTACATTGTGTCACCAGGGAAGCCCTATGTAAGCTTATATATGAGCCCTATATACAATAAACTTACAGTTTATATATACACTGTAATCTTATTATGAATAGGAAACATGTTCTACATTTCTGTAGACTATGTAGTATGATTTGCATACATGTTTTTTGTTCAATATATGTATACTGACCTGAATTGAACAAGTGTTTTTAATTTTTTTAACTTTTTATTTTGTACTGGAGTATAGCCAGTTAACAATACTGTGATTTCAGGTGGACAGCAAAGGGACTCAGCCATACATATACATGGATCCATTCTCCTCACAAGCTCTGCTACAATCAAGGCTGCCACGTAACATTGAGCAGAGTTCCATGTGCTATACAGTAGGTCTTTGTTGGTTATCCTTTTTTTTTGAACTTTTTATTTGATGTATAATTCATCAACAATGACCATTTCAAGTGAACAGCTAAGGGACCCAGTCATACATATGCATGAGTCCCTTCTCCCCCAAACTTCCCTCCTGTCCAAGCTGCCTCAAAACACTGAGCAGAATTACAGTAGGTCCTTGTTGGTTATCCATTTTAAATATTAATATAACAGTAGGCTGCAGCCATGAAATTAAAAGATGCTTACTCCTTGGAAGAAAAGTTATGACCAACCTAGATAGCATATTGAAAGGCAGAGACATTACTTTGCCAACAAAGGTCCGTCTAGTCAAGGCTATGGTTTTTCCAGTGGTCATGTATGGATGTGAGAGTTGGACTGTGAAGAAAGCTGAACGCCAAAGAATTGATGCTTTTGAACTGTGGTGCTGGAGAAGACTCTTGAGAGTCCCTTGGACTGCAAGGAGACCCAACCAGTCCTTTCTGAAGGAGATCACCCCTGGGATTTCTTTAGAAGGAACGATGCTGAAGCTGAAACTCCAGTACTTTGGCCACCTCATGCGAAGAGTTGACTCATTGGAAAAGACTCTATTGCTGGGACGGATTGGGGCAGGAGGAGAAGGGGACGACAGAGGAGGAGATGGCTGGATGTCATCACTGACTTGATGGACGTGAGTCTGAGTGAACTCTGGGAGTTGGTGATGGCCAGGGAGGCCTGGTGTGCTGCGATTCATGGGGTCGCAAAGAGTCGGACACGACTGAGCGACTGAACTGATACTGATACTGGTATACATGTCAATCCCAAATTTCCTAACTATCCCTTCCCCTCATCCTTCCCACTGGATAACCATAATGAACAAGTGTTTTTAGTGTTCTGCATAAAATAGTGCTATAAAAATTACAAAAGGAATTATGATTATTATTATTTTGAAATAAAGTAAGATATTTTCATTTGAAATTGCACGCAGTGAGTTATAGCTGAATTCTGTACCAGTATGTTAAACTCTGTACCATGGAAGGCATCAGAATGGCAGAAATTGTTAGAAAGGGAGAATGAGAGGTTTATGGAAACTGGCTAGTAAATAAGAAATAATACTGTTTTTTATTAAATTAAACTAGCTTGAAACTGATATTTATTAAAATTTAAATTGATGAATGCTCCAAAGCATACAAATAGAGCTATAATTCCATCTTGCCATTTTAATGACAACAAAAAACTAAACTAAATGTTCTCTCTCATTTTTTATAATGCTATAACCTTTGGATGAAATTACAGTCTTACACTAAAGTGCATTTGAAGAAGAATATGCCTGCCCATATTAAATGTGCTATAGGGGAAAACAGTATTTGCTGTGAATATCTGTATAATTATGTATGCCCTGCTAAGTACATATGTGTTATTGTATTTCAATCCCTAATGCTGTGATTGTTTAAAATATAAAGGAAAAGAAAAAAAAGAAAAAGGTTCTGTTTAATCTTTAAAAAAAGAGAGAGATGTAGTTCTCTAGATGGTTTTAAGACTGTGAAATATGTTATTTCTTTTGACAGCACAGTTTTTATTAATATTTGATACTTCCACTAAAAATAAACTATTTTTCTTCTTTATCTTCTGACCATATTTATAAATTTCATTGAACAAAATGTCAAAAAAGTAAAAAATCATACAGAAACCAAAATGCAAGTTATAAAGCTACAGAATAGAAAAAGCTGTCATCTATAAATGAAGGAGATGGACCAAAGAGGAAATCAGTAATTAAAATTACTCTTATCATAATTTCATAACGTAAAGGACTTTTTTTAATGAAAATCTCTATTGTAGAAGTGAACAGAAATAAAATTATTTAATCTAAACAAGTTTGTCAATAAGAACAGGGTATCTAGATTTAAAAAAAAAAATTGTGCATGAAGTAATGAACTCTTCCAAAAATGAATCTATTTTATTTTGTAAATAAAATATTAGGATCTATTTTATTAACTGTGGGCTTCCCAGCTGGTGCAGTGGTAAAGAATTCACCTGCAATGCAGGAGATACAAAAACAGGAGTTCAATCCCTGGGTCAAGAAGATCCCTGAAGTAGGAAATGGTAACTCACTGCAGTAGTCTTGCCTAGAGAATTCCATGGACAGGGAAGCCTTGTGGGCTATAGTCCATGGGGTCACAAAGAGTTGGACATGACTGAATGACAGAGCACTTGTTAAGTGTATTTTTTGCCATACATCAAGTTATTTATACTTGCTATTTTTCCTTAGGAGATTTTCTCTGATTAGCTTTATACATATTTATTCCACAAGAATAAATTCTTGAATTTTGTAACATTTTTTCCATAAGTAAAAAAGCATTCTTTAAATAGTTGAAATTTTTTTACACTTTATGCAAATAATAATTTCCTTCATGACTTAAGGTAAATGTTACTTGGTTTTTTTTTTCTTTTAAATAGTGATTTTTCTTTTTTTAAAGTAACTATCTCTTTATGCTGTAAAAACAATATTTGGCACTGTAAAGCATTTAAAAACTATTTTTCTAAATAATCCTTACCTTTTCCTCCACTATTCCCTTCAACTGTAATGAGACCCTGTTTGTACATATAATTCTAAAACATATTATATAATATTTTCATTTTATCCTCCAAAAGATTAGGAAGCCAAACCTTCCAGCATCTAGATTTTAGACTTCGAGCCTCCAGAATTTTGAGAAAATACATTTCTGTTATTTAAGCTACCCAGACTGTAATATTTTGTTTTGTTTTATTAATTTAATTTAATTTATTTATTTTTAATATAAATTTATTTATTTTAATTGGAGGTTAATTACTTTAAAATCAGTTCAGCTCAGCCGCTCAGTCGCGTCCGACACTTTGCGACCCCATGAATCACAGCACACCAGGCCTCCCTGTCCATCACAACTCCCAGAGTTCACTCAGACTCACATCCATCGATTCCGTGATGCCATCCAGCCATCTCATCCTCTGTCGTCCCCTTCTCCTCCTGCCCCCAATCCCTCCCAGCATTAGAGTCTTTTCCAATGAGTCAACTCTTTGCATGAGGTGGCCAAAGTACTGGAGCTTCAGCTTTAGCATCATTCCTTCCAAAGAAATCCCAGGGTCGATCTCCTTCAGAATGGACTGGTTGGATCTCCTTGCAGTCCAAGGGACTCTCAAGAGTCTTCTCCAACACCACAGTGCAAAAGCATCAATTCTTCGGTGCTCAGCCTTCTTCACAGTCCAACTCTCACATCCATACATGACCACAGGAAAAACTATAGCCTTGACTAGGTGGACCTTAGTCGGCAAAGTAATGTCTCTGCATTTGTATATACTATCTAGGTTGGTCATAACTTTTCTTCCAAGCAGTAAGCGTCTTTTAATTTCATGGCTGCAGTCGCCATCTGCAGTGATTTTGGAGCCAAAAAAATAAAGTCTGACACTGTTTCTACTGTTTCCCCATCTATTTCCCATGAAGTGATGGGACCGGATGCCATGATCTTCGTTTTCTGAATGTTGAGCTTTAAGCCAACTTTTCGCTCTCCTCTTTCACTTTCATCAAGAGGCTTTTGAGCTCCTCTTCACTTTCTGCCATAAAGGTGGTGTCATCTGCATATCTGAGGTTATTGATATTTCTCCTGGCAACCTTGATTCCAGCTTGTGTTTCTTCCAGTCCAGCGTTTCTCATGATGTACTCTGCACAGAAGTTAAATAAGCAGGGTGACAATATACAGCCTTGATGGACTCCTTTTCCTATTTGGAAACAGTCTGTTATTCCATGTCCAGTTCTAACTGTTGCTTCCTGACCTGCATAGATTTCTCAAGAGGCAGGTTAGGTGGTCTGGTATTCCCATCTCTTTCAGAATTGTCCACAGTTGATTGTGATCCACACAGTCAAAGGCTTTGGCATAGTCAATAAAGCAGAAATAGATGTTTTTCTGGAACTCTCTTGCTTTTTCCATGATCCAGCGATGTTGGCAATTTGATCTCTGCTTCCTCTGCCTTTTCTAAAACCAGCTTGAACATCAAGAAATTCATGGTTCTCGTATTGCTGAAGCCTGGCTTGGAGAATTTTGAGCATTACTTTACTCGCATGTGAGATGAGTGCAATTGTCTGGTAGTTTGAGCATTCTTTGGCATTGACTTTCTTTGGGATTGGAATGAAAACTGACCTTTTCCAGTCCTGTGGCCACTGCTGAGTTTTCCAAATTTACTGGCATATTGAGTGCAGCACTTTCACAGCGTCATCTTTCAGGATTTGAAACAGTTCAACTATAATTGCATCACCTCCACTAACTTTGTTTGTAGTGATGCTTCCTAAGGCCCACTTGACTTCACATTCCAGGATGTCTGGCTCTAGATTAGTGATCACATCATCATGATTATCTGGGTCGTGAAGATCTTTTTTGTACAGTTCTTCCATGTATTCTTACCATCTCTTCTTAATATCTTCTGCTTCTGTTAGGTCCATACCATTTCTGTCCTTTATCAAGACCATCTTTGCATGAAATGTTCCCTTGGTATCTCTAATTTCCTTGAAGAGATCTCTAGTCTTTCCCATTCTGTTGTTTTCCTCTATTTCTTTGCATTGATCACTGAAGAAGGCTTTTTTATCTCTTCTTGCTCTTCTTTGGAACTCTGCATTCAGATGTTTATATCTTTCCTTTTCTCCTTTGCTTTTTGCCTCTCTTCTTTTCACAGCTATTGGTAAAACCTCCCCAGACAGCCATTTTGCTTTTTTGCCTTTCTTTTCCATGGGGATGGTCTTGATCCCTGTCTCCTGTACAATGTCACGAACCTCAGTCCATAGTTCTTCAGGCACTCTATCTATCAGCTCTAGTCCCTTAAATCTGTTTCTCACTTCCACTGTATAATCATAAGGGATTTGATTGAGGTTATACCTGAATGGTCTAGCAGTTTTCCCTACTTTCTTAAATTTGAGTCTGTATTTGGCAATAAGGAGTTCATGATCTGAGCCACAGTCAGCTCCTGGTCTTATTTTTGTTGACTGTATAGAGCTTCTCCATCTTTGGCTGCAAAGAATATAATCAATCTGATTTCAGTGTTGACCATCTGGTATTGGTTTTGCCATACATCAACATGAATCTGCCACAGGTATACACGTGTTCCCCATCCTGAACCCCCCTCCATTTCCCTCCCCAGTACCATCCCTCTGGGTCATCCCAGTGCACCAGCCCCAAGCATCCAGTATCATGCATGGAACCTGGACTGGTGATTCATTTCATATATGATATTATACATGTTTCAATGCCATTCTCCCAAATCATCCCACCCTCTCCCTCTCCCACAGAGTCCAAAAGACTGTTCTATACATCTGTGTCTCTTTTGCTGTCTCACTTACAGGGTTATCATTACCATCTTTCTAAATTCCATATATATGCATTAGTATACTGTATTGGTGTTTTTCTTTCTGGCTTACTTCACTCTGTATAATAGGCTCCAGTTTCATCCACCTCATTAGAACTGATTCAAATGTATTCTTTTTAATGGCTGAGTAATATTCCATGGTGTATATGTACCACAGCTTTCTTATCCATTCATCTGCTGATGTACATCTAGGTTGCTTCCATGTCCTGGCTATTATAAACAGTGCTGTGATGAACATTGGGGTACATGTGTCTCTTTCAATTCTGGTTTTCTCAGTGTGTATGCCTAGAAGTGGGATTGCTGGGTCATAGGCAGTTCTATTTCCAGTTTTTTAAGGAATCTCCACACTGTCTCCATAGTGGCTGTACTAGTTTGCATTCCCACCAACAGTGTAAGAGGGTTCCCTTTTCTCCACACCCTCTCCAGCATTTATTGCTTGTAGACTTTTGGATTGCAGCCATTCTGACTGGTGTGAAATGGTACCTCATTGTGGTTTTGATTTGCATTTCTCTGATAATGAGTGATATTGAGCATTTTTTCATGTGTCTGTTAGCCATCTGTATGTCTTCTTTGGAGAAATTTCTATTTAGTTCTTTGGCCCATTTTTTGATCAGGTCATTTATTTTTCTGGAATTGAGCTGCAGGAGTTGCTTGTATATTTTTGAGATTAGTTGTCAGTTGCTTCATTTGCTATTATTTTCTCCTATTCTGAAGGCTGTCTTTTCACCTTGCTTATAGTTTCTTTTGTTGTGCAGAAGCTTTTAATTTTAATTAGGTCCCATTTGCTTATTTTTGCTTTTATTTCCAATATTCTGGGAAGTGGGTCATAGAGGATCCTTCTGTGATGTATGTCAGAGAGTGTTTTGCCTATGTTCTCCTCTAGGAGTTTTATAGTTTCTGGTCTTACATTTAGATCTTTAATCCATTTTGAGTTTATTTTTGTGTATGGTGTTAGAAAATGTTCGTTTCATTCTTTTACAAGTGGTTGGCCAGTTTTCCCACTTGTTTTGACAGCCCTAACAAACTAATACCACAGATAAAGGAGGAGGGTAGTAGGAAGAGAATTCTAGAATGGGTATGAGTAGCTTTGGAGGTAAATCATGTCTAAGTACTAAAAAGTGTTCTGTAAGCTTAGAGGATGAAAGGAAGAAGAAAACATTGAGAAATGAGACTAAAGCATTACTATCTCCAGGGCAATGTCATCCAAGACTGTGAGCATGAAAAAAATGTTTGGGCTTTTGCTTAAATCAGTGAGAAACCACTGAAGGATATTAAATGTGGAGAGGAGGATTAGGGTGGGTAGGAGGAAAACCAGTGGGGAGAAAACCAATGGAATGCCACTGTTCTTAACTAGCCAAGAAATGATGATGGCTCTGACTAAAATACTAGCAGTTGAGATCAAGAAAGATGAATAAATTTGAAGGACACTTCTGGGAGGAGGAACTGAGTGTTTTGTCTTTGATTAAATTGGGGGGGGCGGGTAGGAAGGGAGAAGAATGAGTAACAGACTATATCCAGGTTTCTGGCTTCACATGGGAGGAAGGATGTGGCATTCATGGAGATGTAGGAATACAATGTAAGATGCTGACAGGTGAAAATACTGAGTTCAATCTATTGTAAACTTTTGAGCTTGAGGGGTATGAAGGTAAGGATGCCCAATAGATGTGTGGATATGTGAATCACAAACTTCAGAAAGAGGTCTTAAGACAGAGTTGAGATGTAGATTTGGGAGTTGTCCATAGATGGTTTTTGAAGCCATGCAAATGAAAGGAACAACAAATGATTATAGGAAAGAGAATCCTAGGAAGGAAACCCAGAGGAAAAATGGGCCCATGAAGAAGGACAGACTACAGCCTGTGCATAGTAAGAAAATCAAGTAGCAAGCTACAGTCTATGCATGAGTTTGTTGGACTTAGAAACCAGATTGAAATGTTTAAATGTGTATGTATGTTATATTAATGGCAGGGTGAAAGTGAAAGTGAAGGTAGCTCAGTTGTGTCTGACTCTTTGAGACCCCATGGACTATACAGCCCATGGAATTCCCCAGGCCAGAATACTGGAGTGGGTAGGCTTTCCCTTCTCCAGGGGATCTTCCCAACCCAGGGACTGAACCCAGGTCTCCCACATTGCAGGAAGATTCTTTACCAGCTGAGCCACAAGGGGAGCCCAAGAATACTGGAGTGGGTAGCCTATCCCTTCTCCCAAGGATCTTCCCAACCCAGGAATTGAACCAGGGTCTCCTGTATTGCAGGCAGATTCTTTATCGACTGAATGAGCTATGAGGGAAGTCCCTAGTGATTAAAGAGTATAAATACAGACATATTGGGCTATAAAAGGGAGATAAAAAGTAGAATTGTAACTGGAGGCAGATGTGAATTAAAGAAAGATTTTGTTTGATTCATTGGTTTTTCTAAAGTGGAAGAAATTTACTGTGTTCAAATATGACTGTGAAGGAATCAGAAAAGATATATTTAAATTAGAAATAAGAACTTTGACATTATTATAGTGTATTTATTTTATGCACAGTTCTGTTTTAAGTTCTTCACACAAAATAAGTACTCAAGCTATTCAGTTCAGTTCAGTTCAGTCTCTCAGTCATATCCAGCTCTTTGTGATCCCATGGACTGCAGCACGCCAGGCTTTCTGTGTTCATCACCAACTCCCAGAGTTTACTCAAACACGGCCATCAAGTCAGTGATACCATCCAACCTTCTCATCCTCTATCATCCCCTTCTACTCCCGCCTTCAGTCTCCCCAGTATCAGGGTCTTTTCCAGTGAGTCAGTTCTTCACATCAGGTGGCATCAGTCCTTTCAATGAATATTCAGGACTGATATCCTTTAGGATGGACTGGTTGGATCTCCTTGCAGTCCAAGGGACTCTCAAGAGTCTTCTCCAAACCACAGTTCAAAAATATCAATTCTTCAGTGCTCAGCTTTCTTTTTAGTCCAACTTACACATCCATACATGACTACTGGAAAAACCATAGCTTTGACTAGACAGACTTTTGTCAGCAAAGTAATGGATCTGCTTTTTAATATGCTCTCTAGATTGGTCATAGCTTTTCTTCCAAGGAGCAAGTGTCTTTTAATTTCTTGGCTGCAGTCACCATCTGCAATGATTTTGGAGCCAAAAAAAATAAAGCCTCTCACTGTGTCCAATGTTTCCCCATCTATTTGCTATGAAGTGATGGGACTGGATGCTGTGATCTTAATTTTCTGACTGTTGAGTTTTAAGCCAATATTTTCACTCTCCTCTTTCACTTTTCATCAAAGGCTCTTTAGTTCTTCACTTTCTGCCATAAGGGTGGTGTCATCTGCATATCTGAGGTTATTGATATTTCTCCTGGCAATCTTGATTTCAGCTGGTGCTTCATCCACCGTAGCATTTCACATGATATAGCCTGCATACAAGTTAAACAAGCAAGGTGACAATACTTGACGTACTCCTTTCCAAATTTGGAACCAGTCTGTTGTTCCATGTCCAGTTCTAACTGTTGCTTAGTGACCTGCATAAAGATTTCTCAGGAAGTAGGTCAGGTTGTCTGTTATTTCCATCTCTTTAAGAATTTTCCACATAAGTTATATGCAGAGTACATCATGAGAAATGCTGGGCTGGAAGAAGCACAAGCTGGAATCAAGATTGCTGGGAGAAATATCAATAACCTCAGATATGCAGATGACACCACCCTTATGGCAGAAAGCTAAGAGGAACTAAAAAGCCCCTTGATGAAAGTGAAAGAAGAGAGTGAAAAAGTTGGCTTAAAGCTCAACATTCAGAAAATGAAGATCATGGCATCTGGTCCCATCACTTCATGGAAATAGATGGGGGGACAGTGGAAACAGTGTCAGACTTTATTTTTGGGGGCTCCAAAATCACTGCAGATGGTGACTGCAGTCATGAATTAAAAGATGCTTATTCCTTGGAAGGAAAATTATGACCAACCTAGACAGCATATTGAAAAGCAGAGACATTACTTTGCCAACAAATGTCCATCTACTCAAGGCTGTGGTTTTTCCAGTGGTCATGTATGGATGTGAGAGTTGGACTGAAGAAAGCTGAGCGCCAAAGAATTGATGCTTTTGAACTGTGGTGTTGAAGAAGACTCTTGAGAGTCCCTTGGACTGCAAGGAAATCCAACCAGTCCATTCTGAAGGAGATCAACCCTGGGATTTCTTTGGAAGGAATGATGCTAAAGCTGAAACTCCAATACTTTGGCCACCTCATGCGAAGAGTTGACTCATTGGAAAAGACTCTGATGCTGGGAGGGATTGGGGGCAGGAGGAGAAGGGGACGACAGAGGATGAGATGGCTGGGTGGCATCACCGACTCAATGGACATGAGTTTGGGTGAACTCCAGGAGTTGGTGATGGACAGGGAGGCCTGGCGTGCTGCAATTCATGGGGTCACAAAGAGTTGGACACGACTGAGCAACTGAACTGACTAACTGACTGACAGCTTTTTATTGGAAAGGAAATGGCAACCCACTCCAGTACTCTTGCCTGGAAAACTCCATGGATGGAGGAGCCTGGTAGGCTATACAGTCGATGGGGTCACAAAGAGTCAGACTCGACTGAGTGACTTCACTTTCTTTCTTTCTATAGTTCCTTTTGGAGAGGGAAATGGCATTGCACCCCAATGTTCTTGCCTGGAGAATCCCATGGACAGAGGGATCTGGTGGGCTACAGTCTGTGGGGTTGCAAAGAGTCGGACACGACTAAGCAACTAACACAAACACACTGCAGTTTATCCATTAACCTAATTTAGGATGTTTTCTTTGCTCCCAAGTTTTGGCAACAATGAATAAAGCAGGTATAAACACCTGCTTTATAAAGAACAAATGCAACAGATAGAACATAGTAGTAAATATGATAGATATGAATTCATCCATGTCAGTAATTACTTACAATGTCAGTGATGTAAATGCACCAATGAAAAAACAAGTTGTCAGAATGGATCAAAAAATACAACTCAACTATATGTTGTCTACAAGAAACCCACTTTAAAGCCACTTAAAATATTCCACTTGAAAAAGAACGCATGTACACCCGTGGTGGATTCATGTCAATGTATGGCAAAACCAATATAGAATTGTAAAGTAAAAAAAGAAATAAATAAATAATTAATTTAAAAAAAGAAAAAAAAATAAAATAAATATGAAGACATATATAAATAAAAATACAAACAAATGGAGAAAAATATATCATGCTAACATTGATCAGAAAAAAGTAGAAGTAGCTATATCAATTTTAGTCATAGTAGACTTCATAGCAAGAAAAAATATAAGGATAAAGAAGGGCATTACTTAACGATAGTGGTCAAGTCACTGATGTTCTTCCTTTTTTATGTAGAGCTGAGTTTCTGATTTATATAATTTTATTCTCTTTAAAAATTTCTTTTAACATTTCTTGTAAGGCAGATCTACTAGGAACAAATTCCCTCTAATTTTTCTTTATCTGAGAAAGTCCTTTATTTCTTCTTTACTTTTTACAAATTTATTCATAATTAAAGTGTAATTGCTTTACAATGTTGTGTTGGCTTCTGCTGTATGACAATGTATAATCAGTCATAAGTATACCTACATCCCCTCCCACTTGGGCCTCCTGCCCTTGAAGGATAATATCACAGGGTACAGAAGTCTAGTGCTGTGCTGTGCTTAGCCGTTCAGTCATGTCCAAATCTTTGTGAACCCATGGACTGCAGCCCGCCAGGCTCCTCTGTCAATGGGGAGTCTCCCAGCAAAAATACTGGAGTTAGTTGCTTTGCCCTCCTCCAGGGGATCTTCCTAACCTAGGGATTGAACCCAGGCCTCCTGCATTGCAGGAAGATTCTTTACCAGCTGAGCTACCAGGGAAGCCACTACAGAAGTCTAGGCTGGTGACTTTTTTCTCTCAATGCTTTAAATATTTTAATTCATGATCCCCCTGAGTGCTAGAGGAGAAGTTGGATATAACCTTTATCTTTGTTCCTCTGTAGGTAAGGGTTTTTTCCTTTTACTTTTTTCAGGATGTTTCTTTACTTTTTTATTTTCTGTAATTTGAAAATGATATGTCTAGGTATTGGTTTTCTGACATTTATCTTTCTTGCTAATCTCTGAGATTCCTGGATTTGTGGTTTGGTGTCTGACATCAATTTGGGGAACTGCTGAGTCATTATTGTTTCAACTAATTTTATTAACTCCTTTCTTTCTTCTCCTAGTATTCTATTCCATATGTGTTACAAATTTTGTCGTTGCACACAGACTTGGATTTTCTGGATTTTTCTTTTCAGTCTTTGTTCTCTTTGCTGTTTGGTTTTCAGGGATTCTATTGATAAATCTTGTAGCGCAGAGATTCTTTCCTCAGCTGTGTTTAGTCTACTAATAAACCCATCAAAGGCATTCTTCATTCCTGTCACAGTGTTTTTGATCTCTAGCATTTCTTTTTGGTTCTTTCTTAGGATTTCCATCTCTCTGCTTTCACTGCCCATCTATTCTTTCATGGCATCTACTTTATTCATTTAGCATATTAATTATAGTTTTTATTTGGTTCTTTGTCTCATGATTTTAACAACCCTTCAGTGACTGGTTCTGATGCTTGCTGTGTTTCTTGAATTGTGTTTTTTGCCTTTTGGTATGTCATGTAAATTTTATATATATATGGACATGATGTAAAAGTAAAAGAAACTGTTTAAATATACCTTTAATAAGGAGGTGGTAGGGTGTTGTGGGAGGGGAAGCATTCTATAGTCCTGTGTTTAAGTTTCAGTATTTTAGTGAGCTTATACTTTTGGACTGTGAACTTCAAAAGTGTTTCTTAAGTTTTTTTTTTTTTTTTTTTTCCCTCCTTTTTTAGGTGGAATAGGAAGGCTAGACTGGGATGAAACTGAGTATTTCATGCCTCTCTTATTGAAGGTTAGAACCAGCTGTAGTTGGGTATTTCCCTTCCTTAGGCCAGTCAGACTCTAATACTATCTCTTAAGTGTAGGATCTCCTTAACCGGTTTCCCCTGAGGACAGACCTTAGTAAGAAGAGCAGAACTTTTTTCTCTCAGTACTCTGGAGTATTTCAAAATGGCTCTTTCTCCTTTCTCAGAGAAGGAAGACCAAGAGGATTTCTCTCCAATATATACTGTGGAAATATAGTCAGATTCATACGGGTAAATCTCACAGTATGGTGGGTGCCCTTCATGACTGAATCGTCTTGGAGTTTTTAACTCTGAGTTGTCTGCCCTGAGCCTCCAGCAATTCATCAATTAGGGTTCTGTTTTTTCAACCTAGGCACTGGTTCCCATGCATTTCCAACTGAGTCTGTGCTCTGGTCAGTCCTGACTCCCTGTATTCCCTTCCGTGTTTCTACAGTCTTGGAAATAGTGGTTTCCTCTGTGTCCTCACCTCTCTTTATGAATTCTGGAAAAGTTGTTAATTTTTCAGTCTGTTCAGTTTTTTGCTGGTAAGAATAGAGTGGCAACTTTTAAATTTGAGGAACCTGAAACTTTTAAAATAAAAATCCTCTCTAATCTTTTAAAATAAATGTTCTTATGACGTTAAGTACATGCTTGTTAAAAGATTTGGAAAATATGTAGGATTATTAAGATAAAAATTAATGTGTAACTCCACCAAGGAGAGATAACTATAGAATAATTGGAATATTTAACAAAGTCACACCTGTCCACACCTACAATTACATTGCACAAAAACATCTTTAAATCCTCTCCAATTACTTAGTATTTATTTCATGAGCATGAAAGTGTTGCTAGCTCAGTTGTGTCAGACTCTTTGGGACCCCATAAACTGTAGCCCACCAGGTTCCTCTCTCCATGGAATTTTCCAGCCAAGAATATTGGAGTGGATTGCCGATCGAACCTGGGTCTCCTGCATTGCAGGCAGACTCTCTACCATCTGAACCACAGAGAAGCTCCTTCATGAGTATGGTCCAATGTTATTTTTAAAAGATTTTTGAAAATGTTGTTTAATTGTACAATGTCTCATTTGAGCAACAGTCTAACATTTTCCCAAACATTTTCCTATTATTGGTCATTGAAGTCATTTTAAAACTTTCACTAATTAAAATAATCTTGCAGTGAATATCCCTATAAAGAAAACTTCATTCCTGATTGTTTTATTAAGATATTTTCCTAGAATCCAGCTACAGGGTAAAAGAGTTCAAACTTTCAAAAGCTCTTAATGAATTGTTACTAAATCTCTTTACAGGAAAGCTGTGACAGTTTACTCTCTCACCTGAAGTGCATTAGAATTTCTCACCTATCGAAGGAAGGAAACACTGATTTAAAATTAAAGGGAGCTGGCTTTATTGCTTGTTTATGCATGAGTGAAATGTACTTATAAGTCACAGTGTCTCAGAGCTGATCTTATAAATACAGCTTTGAGAATTGGAGAGTTGAGGAATTGAAGGATGTTTTGGAAATGAAAGGGTTAGGGAGTAGATGGCTTTCAGCCATGGAAGCATTGTTAGAGGAATGTGGTTATTGTTGATTCGTTGTCTTTCAAATGTGTGTGATTGCCATCCATTGTCTGACTTCACAGAGGTGTGAGTACCAGTGCAAAGTGTCCCTGAGCAACTAAGATGAGTTTTAACCTCAGTTCTGCTTTGTTACTTGCCAAGTTTTCAGATTATGTCCAAAGAACTATCAGTATTTTTATTATTTGGATTTGTGATAATGTTGAATTTTTTCTATGTTTATTATTCCTTTTCTGTGTGTTCTTTTCTCATCTGTTTTGTCCATAAATTGTTTTTCTCATTTGTATGACTGCCTTTTTAAGTTTCATGAAAGAACTTTGATTATCATATGCAAATAAAAAAATTTTCCAGTTTATGCTTTCCTTTTCAAATTTTATTACTAAAATATCCCCTGTTTATAGATGTACCCAACCTCTCTATGCATGCTACCACCACATTTCAGGCCTTCATTATCTTGCATTTAAATCACTGACCTGGCCTCCTGGCCAGTCTCTCCCAACATTGGTCTTCTTCCTTTCTCCAGGCATTGATCTTACAAGTACAATGCTCTTATTAAGTCAGTTTTCCTCCATGAAAACCTCAGTGACATCTTATAGTCTGCAACATAAAGTCCTAAGATGCTGCATAATCTTTTCACATGCATAGACCTTTCATAACTTGCCTAGCACAATTCCTGGACTCCGAACAGCTGAACTATTTATTTTCTCCAGCATCCATTAGTTCACTCATTTTTTATAAGCCTTTAGTCAATGCCTGCCATATGCCATTTTCCTAGGAGATGCTAAGGCAAGGAAGACCTGCAAATGTTCACAGGACAGTTGGGAAGCCCAGGAAATAATCAGACAACTGCCATAGAATGTACTGAGAACTATAATGAATCAAATGAGTTAGTGGAGAGGAAGGACATGCTTCTCACAGGTGATAATGAGAAAGCTGAGCCCTGAAAGTCAAAGAGATCAGCTGAAAAGGTTTGAAGTCGAGAGGATGTATGAAACAAGTGATGGCTCTGAATAGTTCTGTACAGACAAGGCAGAAAGAGGAATGGTGAGGGATGAGGCTGGAGAGGAAACATGGACATATTTGTAGATCCATGCCAAGCAAGAGAGTGTGAAGATACCTTTGACTATAGAATTGACCTGGTTCTCTGGATGATAAAGCATGAGATGTGGGGAGGAAACAGAAATGAAGTTGTTTGACTAGAGTGACATCTTTTTTTCCTGACATGAACTTCAGGGTATTAATAGATGTTGGAGTCACAGACATAGGAAATTGAAGGAGAAATAGGGTTGGGCCATGGGGAAAAGACCTTCAGTTGGGACATACTGAATTTGTGCATGAGGCATGCTCAGTCGCTTCAGTCATGTCCAACTCTTTGTGACCCCATGGACTGTAGCCTGCCAGACTCCTCTGTCAGTGGGATTCTGCAGGCAAGAATACTGGAGTGGGTTGCCATTTCCTTCTCCAGGAGGTCTTCCCAACCCATGGACTAAACACATGTTTCTTAAGTCTCCTGAATTGGCAGGCAAATCCTTTACCACTAGCACCACCTGTACTGTCTATGGCAAATACAGATTCGGAAGGTCAAACTGGATTTTCTTGTCTCTGCCCTTCCCTACAACAGCCCCTCTACCTACAGCACTCTCCTCACACCTCTCACTTTCCAAGTCCTAATCAACTATAGCCTAAGTCCCACACATGAATCCTAAAAATCTGTCTACTTGAACTCAGTTGAAACACTTGCATAAAAACTATCAAATGTTACTCACCCAAATATGTGAGTCTTCTCCTCTAAATAAAGCTGCTCCTGCTTTGGGGTATGGCCCCATTTGAGATAGGGTTTTGCACTTTGCATAGGTGATTCTGGTGGGCATTTTGATTTACATTCCACAGCAACTAGAAATGCACAGCTTATTGAGTAATGTAGATGCTAGTTGTAGGCTGAGTGGAGAGAAGAATGCATGCTTTAGGGGAAGTAGGCACTTATTTTGTGGATTATTTAGCCCAGTGATAGTGAGGGATGGCTAAGACTTCACAGAAGTGTTTTCCCAATAAAGGGTCATGGACTGTGTGGAGTTGTGTGCAGAAGGTATGCCAGGGCCATATTATATCTTAATAGATGGAGTCCTCGCCTGTGACCATTGCCATGTTTTGTACATTAGTGAATTATTAGCTTTTATTTGTATGTAAGGAAAGAGCACCTGCCTAGAGATTAACACTGAAATTCATAGCTCTCAGGTTTAAATAACACTAAGGCTGCCTTTTCCTATGTCTTCTAAGATAAATAAGCTTTAATCTTAATTGGGTTTTCAAAAAATTATATACAACAAAAGAGAAAGACACATAAGCCGTGCTGACATTCAGGCTATACAGTAACTGCCCAGGTATAGGCACTATGCTTGTAGCTGATGAATTATAAGCTTTGAATACTACTTAATTATTTCCTGTATTTGATCAAAAAGTGTCACTAATGTTTTTAATGATACTTATATAGCAACTATCATTGCCTATTTATGTCTGAATTTGGCAATAAGGAATTCGTGATAGGAACAACAGTCAGCTCCTGGTCTTGTTTTGGCTGACTGCATAGAACTTCTCCATCTTTAGCTGAAAATAATATAATCAATCTGATTTCAGTATTGACCATCTGGTGATATCCATGTGTAGAGTCTTCTCTTCTCTTGTGTTTTTGGAAGAGAAGGTTTACTATGACTAGTGCACTCTCTTGGCAAAACTCTGTTAGAATTTTCCCTGATTCATTTTGTACTCCAAGGCCAAATTTGCCTGTTACTCCAGGTATCTTTTGACTTCCTATTTTTGAATTCCAGTCTCCTGTGATGATAAGGGCATCCTTTTTAGGTGTTAGTTCTAGAAGGTCTTGTAAGTCTTCATAGAACTGTTCAACTTCAGCTTCTTCAGCATTACTAGTTGGGGTACAGACTTGGATTACTGTGATATTGAATGGTTTGCCTTGGAAATGAAGAGAGATCATTATGACATTTTTGAGATTACACCCAAGTACTGCATTTTGGACTCTTTTGTTGACTATGAGAGTTACTCCATTTCGTCTAAGGGATTCTTGCCCATCAGAGTAGATATAATGGTCCTCTGAATTAAATTTGCCTATTTCATGTCCATTTTAGTTCACTGATTCCTAAAATGTCGATGTTCACTCTTGCCATCTCCTGTTTGATCACTTCTAATTTACCTTAATTCATGGACCTAACATTCCAGGATTAAATTGAAGATTTAGTTAAATTTTAAAAAGTAGATATAACCACTAGATCATTCAGGTATGACCTAAATTAAATCCCATACAATAACACAGTGGAAGTGACAAATAGATTCAAGGGATTAGATCTGATAGACAAAGTGCCAGAAGAACTATGGATGAAGATTAGTGACATTTTGCAAGAGGCAATCATCAAGACTATCCCCAAAAAGAGAAATGCAAAAGGGCAAATGGTGGTCTCAGGAGGCCTTACAAATAGCTTAGAAAAGAAGAGAAGCAAAAGGCAAAGGGGAAAAAGAAAGATATACCCATCTGAATGCAGAGTTCCAAACAATAGCAAAGAGAGATAAGAAAATCATCCTCAGTGGCCAACGCAAAAAAATAGAGGAAAACAATAGAATGGGAAAGACTGGAGGTCTCTTCAAGAAAATTAGAGATACCAAGGGAACACTTCACGCAAAGATGGACACAACAGACAGAAATGGTATGGACCTAACAGAAGTAGAAGATATTAAGAAGACACGGCAAGAATACACAGAAGAATTATATGAAAAAGATCATGACCCAGATAACCATGATGGTGTGATCACTCACCTAGAGCCAGACATCTTGGAATGAGAAGTAAACTGGGCCTTGGAAAGCATCACTATGAACAAAGTTAGTGGAGGTGATGAAATTCCAGTAGAGCTATTTCAAATCCTAAAAGATGATGATGTGAAAGTGCTGCACTCAATATGCCAGCAAATTTGGAGAGCTCAGCAGTGGCCACAGGACTGGAAAAGGTTAGTTTTCATCCAATCCCAAAGAAGGACAATGTCAAAGAATGTTCAAACTACCACACAATTGCATTCATCTCATACGCTAGCAAAGTAATGCTCAAAATTCTCCAAGCTAGGCTTCAAAAGTATGTGAACCGAGAACTTCCAGATGTTCAAGCTGGTTTTAGAAAAGGCAGAGGAACCAGAGATCAAATTGCCAACATCCGTTGGAACATTGCAAAAGCAAGAGAGTTCAAGAAAAACATCTATTTCTGCTTATTGATTATGTCAAAGCTTTGACTGTGTAGATCACAACAGAGTGTGGAAAATTCTCAAAGAGATGGGAATACCAGACCACCTGACCTGCCTCCTGAGAAATCTTTATGCAGGTCAAGAAGTAGCAGTTAGAACTGGACATGGAACAAGAGACTGATTCCAAATGAGGAAAGGAGTACGTTAAGGCTATATATTGTCACCTTGCTTATTTAACTTATATGCAGAGTACATCATGCAAAATGCCAGGCAGGATGAAGCACAAGCTGGAATCAAGATTGATGGGAGAAATATCAATAACCTCAGATGACAGCACACTTATGGCAGAAAATGAAGAGGAACTGAAGAGCCTCTTAATGAAAGAGGACAGTAAAAAATCAGACTTAATACTCAGCATTCAAAAAACTAAGATCATGGTATCCAGTCCCATCATTTCATGGAAAATAGATGGGGAAACAATGAAACAGTGAAGGACTTTATTTTCTTGGGTTCCACAATCACTGCAGATGGTGACTGCAGCCATGAAATTAAAAGATGCTTGCTCCTTAGAAGAAAAGCAATGACCAAATTAGACAGCTTGTTTAAAAGCAGAGACATTACTTTGCCAACAAAGGCCCATCTAGTCAAAGCTATGGTTTTTCTAGTAGTCATGTTTGGATTTGAGAGCTGGACTATAAAGAAAGCTGAGAGCCAAAGAATTGATGCTTTTGAACTGTGGTGTTGGAGAAGGCTCTTGAGACTCTTTTGGACTGCAAGGAGATCCAACCAGTCAATCCTAGAGGAACTCAACCCTGAATATTCATTGGAAGGACTGATGCTGAAGCTCTAACTCCAATACTATGGCCACCTAATGTGAAGACCTGACTCGTTGGAAAAGATCCTGATGCTAGGAAAGATTGAAGGCAGGAGGAGAAGGGAATGACAGAGGATGAGATAGTTGGATAGGATCACCGACTTGATGGACATGACTCTGGGCAAGCTGTGGGAGTTGGTGATGGACAGGGAAGCCTGCATACTGCAGTCCATGGGGTTGCAAAGTGTCGGACATGATTGAGCAACTGAACAGAACTGAACTGATTGCCTAACAAAATGAAAGACATACCTGTACACAGATATCAAATACATATACCCTTTTCTAAACCAAATGGCACTATTTCACAGAGTGTATTAGCAATAAAAAAGAAGTGTGAATGGACAGATGTTCTACACATTTATAATAGTAGAAGAAGTATTGTTTGCATGTCTAAATTTTTTGTGATTTTTTTTTAAATTAAAGATCACTATGGGATTAGTATTTAAAAGGAGCTCAGTTCAAAGTGTTATGGATTAGCAATTGTAGAATTATTATCTATGGATTTTAGGATTGAGCATATGAGTAAACATATTGGGAATAATGAAAGCCATATTTCTGTCTGTGGGGATAAGAGTCAGAAATATTAAAAGGGAGAAGAGAAGACAAGAACACATTCTGCTATAAAGAATCAAAATTGAAGATAGCAGTATGAATGCATATTTTAATACAGAGAAAAAGAAATAAAATAATAGGTAGAAAAGAAAAAATGTAAATATGTGCATATATAGTAGCTCTTCCTACTGAAAAATCCTAGAAGTAAAGCTACCACTATTCTGGTGAGCAAACCTAATTCTTAGATATTTTTAACTACATACTATAGACTACTATAGAAACTGGGACACCTAAGAGAAATGGCTGAGTTGAGAGCTATAGCAGAGAGAGTACAAAAGGAGCCTGGAACATCTTATTGTGAAACAAGGAATTGTTAAATAATGTAATGTGAGAATGTAATAAAGTAATGTAAGTGAGAATGTGTCAAAAAGATACTGAAGCCAGGTTAAAGTGGCTCACATTGGGCAAAACTGGGACAATTTCATGAAAATGAATAATGAGAATAACAGGCCATTCATGAAATAAAATAAAAATTTATGAATGTAACCTGGAGGAGGGCATAGCATTCCACTCCAGTATTGCCTGGAGAATCCCATGGATAGAGGAGCCTGGTGGGCTACAGTCCGTGGTGTCGCAAAGAGTCAGACATGACTGCATGACTAAGCACAGCACAGCCCAGCATTCTAACATAAATAAGTAAATAATACGTAAAAAGGGGAAAACAATTAAGTTAGAAAATCATCATTTTGCAGCCATTATAAAACTTTATTTAGGCAGAAATCAATGACTGATTTTTTTTTAAGTGAGAAGAGTATGGTAAAGATATTTACATATGCCAAAGTGTTCTTCTGTGAATTAGTTATTACTTAAAAAGGAAATAGAGTAACTTCAGAATAGATGAGTCTCAGAAAAACTGTCACGTAATCAAAGTTAACATTGCCAATAACAGAATACACCAACACTAGGAACCTCCTGACATGATACACTGGAAAGAACACAGAATCACTTCCATGGTATTTCTGCCAAAAACATATAACCTGAATCTAACCACAGTAGAAACATCAGACATGCCCAAATTGAGGGACTTTCTGAATAGAAAGCATGCTCATTGTTTCTTAATGACACATAGAAACTACCCACACTCAACCAAATGATCACTGAACTATGTTCAGATATCAGAAGTGATATGGAATAGTGGATTCAATATTAAAATACAAAATAATGAAACAGAAATGAAAAATCATGATCTTGCCCTTATTAACAGGACACTCATGACAACCTTCTGTAGTGCTAACAAGATCAAGATAAGCAAGACTATATATTGTGGTATTATTTGAGACAGTGTTGGTTATGTTCTCCAGAATTAAAGAGAAATCCATATAATTTCTGAAAACTCTATAGTAGAACATAAAAATGAAAGGGAAAGAAAATAGTGCAAGCAAAATACACATACATTTCTAAAACATACTTTTCTTAAAAGATGTGCTTTTAGCTATGGGATTTTAGAATTAAATGGTTCCTTAAAGATTTGCTAGTCCAAATCCACCATTTGCAAATAAACTGAGTCCAGAAAGATTAATTTTTCTGAGATTACCTGGCTAATTAGACAACAACAACTTGGAATTTGGATCATGTATTTGAACAGTTTATTTTAAATCTTTGATTTGCCTTTTTTCCTGATTGTTTAAAAATTGTTTCACATTAGTGACTTTCCAGTAAACATGTAAATATTTAAATGTATTCAACACCTCAGATAGCTAGAACCAAGGTATGACAATGCCCTCAACATTATTAAATGTTGATGAAATGCCTTCTTCTTAAAATATGCTGTAAAATTTTTTTCAGTAATTCCTGAGATAGAAAAAAAAATCTAATATGTGATTTTTGACTAACATCATGAATTACCTGTCCAAAATGATTGTTCAAATATGTGATATGATTATTTTACATATGTATGTGAGAAAGTACACTTTTGGTTCCTATTCAGTATATCTAAGAACACCTGAAATGTATAGAAACATTTAAAATAAGATAGAGGGATTGCATCCCTATCAAGCTACCAACAGTATTTTTCACAGAGCTAGAACAAATAATTTCACAATTTGTATAGAAATACAAAAAAACTTGAATAGCCAAAGCAATCTTGAGAAAGAAGAATGAAACTGGAAGAATCAACCTGCCTGACTTCAGGCTCTACTACAAAGCCACAGTCATCAAGACAGTATCGTACTGGCACAAAGACAGAAATATATATCAATGGAACAAATTAGAAAGCCCAGAAATAAACCGATGCACCTATGGACTCCTTATCTTTGACAAAGCAGGCAAGAATATACAATGGAGAAAAGACAATCTCTTTAACAAGTGGTGCTGGGAAAACTGGTCAACCACTTGGAAAAGAATGAAACTAGAACACTTTCTAACACCATACACAAAAACAAACTCAAAATGGATTAAAGATCTAAATGTAAGACCAGAAACTATAAAACTCCTAGAGAAGATAGGCAAAACACTCTCAGACATAAATCACAGCAGGATCCTCTATGATCCACCTCCCAGAATATTGGAAATAAAAGCAAAAATAAATAAATGGGACCTAATTAAAATTAAAAGCTCTGCACAACAAAGGAAACTATAAGCAAGGTGAAAAGACAGCCTTCAGAATGGGAGAAAATAATAGCAAATGAGGCAACTGACAAAGAATTAATCTCAAAAATATACAAGCAACTCCTACAGCTCAATTCCAGAAAAATAAATGACCCAATCAAAAAATGGGCCAAAGAACTAAACAGACATTTCTCTAAAGAAGACATACAGATGGCTAACAAACACATGAAAAGATGCTCAACATCACTCATTATCAGAGAAATGCAAATAAAACAACAATAAGGTACCATTTCAAGCCAGTCAGAATAGCTGCTATCCAAAATCTGCTGCTGCTGCTGCTGCTGCTAAGTCACTTCAGTCGTGTCTAACTCTGTGCAGCCCCATAGACAGCAGGCCACCAGACTCTGCCGTCCCTGGGATTCTCCAGGCAAGAACACTGGAGTGTGTTGTCATTTCCTTCTCCAATGCATGAAAGTGAAAAGTGAAAGTGAAGTTGCTCAGTCGTGTTCAACTCTTTGAGATGCCATGGACTGCAGCCCACCAGACTCCTCCATCCATGGGATTTTCCAGGCATCTACAAGCAATAAATGCTGGAGACGATGTAGAGAAAAGGGAACACTCTTACACTGTTGGTGGGAATGCAAACTGGTACAGCCACTATGGAGAACAGTGTGGAGCTTCCTTAGAAAACTGGAAATAGAACTGCCATATGACCCAGAAATCCCACTGCTGGCCATACACACTGAGGAAACCAGAATTGAAAGAAACACATGTACGCCAATGTTCATCGCAGTACTGTTTATAATGGCCAGGACATGGAAGCAACCTAGATGTCCATCAGCAGATGAATGGATAAGAAAGCTGTGGTTCAGTTCAGTTCAGTTCAGTCGCTCAGTCGTGTCCGACTCTTTGCGGCCCCATGAATCGCAGCACACCAGGCCTCCCTGGCCATCACCAACTCCCGGAGTTCAGACTTGCGTCCATCGAGTCCGTGATGCCATCCAGCCATCTCATCCTCGGTCATCCCCTTCTCCTCCTGCCCTCAATCCCTCCCAGCATCAGAGTCTTTTCCAATGAGTCAACTCTTCACATGAGGTGGCCAAAGTACTGGAGTTTCAGCTTCAGCATCATTCCTTCCAAAGAAATCCAACGGTTGATCTCCTTCAGAATGGACTGGTTGGATCTCCTTGCAGTCCAAGGGACTCTCAAGAGTTTTCTCCAAAACCACGGTTCAAAAGCATCAATTCTTCGGCGCTCAGCCTTCTTCACAGTCCAACTCTCACATCCATACATGACCAGAGGAAAAACCATAGCCTTGACTAGATGGACCTTAGGCGGTAAGGTAATGTCTCTGCTTTTGAATATGCTATCTAGGTTGGTCATAACTTTTCTTCCAAGGAGTAAGCGTCTTTTAATTTCATGGCTGCAGTCACCATCTGCAGTGATTTTGGAGCCCAAAAAAATAAAGTCTGACACTGTTTCTACTGTTTCGCCATCTATTTCCCATGAAGTGATGGGACCAGATGCCATGATCTTCGTTTTCTGAATGTTGAGCTTTAAGCCAACTTTTCGCTCTCCTCTTTCACTTTCATCAAGAGGCTTTTTAGTTCCTCTTCACTTTCTGCCATAAGGGTGGTGTCATCTGCATATCTGAGGTTATTGATATTTCTCCCGGCAATCTTGATTCCAGCTTGTGCTTCTTCCAGCCCAGAGTTTCTCATGATGTACTCTGCACAGAAGTTAAATAAGCAGGATGACAATATACAGCCTTGATGGACTCCTTTTCCTATTTGGAACCAGTCTGTTGTTCCATGTCCAATTCAAACTGTTGCTTCCTGACCTGCATACAGATTTCTCAAGAGGCAGATTAGGTGGTCTGATATTCCCATCTCTTTCAGAATTGTCCACAGTTGATTGTGATCCACACAGTCAAAGGCTTTGGCATAGTCAATAAAGCAGAAATAGATGTTTTTCTGGAACTCTCTTGCTTTTTCCATGATCCAGCGGATGTTGGCAATTTGATCTCTGGTTCCTCTGCATTTTCTAAAACAAGCTTGAACATCAGGGAGTTCACAGTTCACGTATTGCTGAAGCCTGGCTTGGAGAATTTTGAGCATTACATTACTCGCATGTGAGATGAGTGCAATTGTGTGGTAGTTTGAGCATTCTTTGGCATTGCCTCTGGGGAATGACAACTGAACTTTTCCAGTCCTGTGGCCACTGCTGAGTTTTCCGAATTTGTTGGCATATTGAGTGTAGCACTTTCACAGCGTTATCTTTCAGGATTTGAAACAGTTCAACTGGAATTCCATCACCTCCACTAGCTTTGTTCGTAGTGATGCTTTCTGAGTCCCACTTGACCTCACATTCCAAGATGTCTGGCTCTAGATTAATGATCACATCGTCATGATTATCTGGGTCATGAAGATCTTTTTTGTACAGTTCTTCCATGTATTCTTGTCACCTCTTCTTAATATCTTCTGCTTCTGTTAAGTCCAGACCATTTCTGTGCTTTATCGAGCCCATCTTTGCATGAAATGTTCCCTTGGTATCTCTAATTTTCTTGAAGAGATCTCTAGTCTTTCCCATTCTGTTGTTTTCCTCTATTTCTTTGCATTGATCGCTGAAGAAGGCTTCCTTAGCTCTTCTTGCTATTCTTTGGAACTCTGCATTCAGATGGTTATATCTTTCCTTTTCTCCTTTGTTTTTCGCTTCTCTTCTTTTCACTGCTATTTGTAAGGCCGCCCCAGACAGCCATTTTGATTTTTTGCATGTTTTTTCTCATGGGGATGGTCTTGATCCCTGTCTCCTGTACAATGTTACGAACCTCATTGCATAGTTCATCAGGCACTCTATCTATCAGATCTAGGCCCTTAAATCTAGTTCTCACTTGGTACATATACACAATGGAACTATTACTCAGCCATTAAAAGGAATACATTTCTAAAGAGGTGGATGAAACTGGAGCCTATTATACAGAGTGATGTAAGCCAGAAAGAAAAACACCAATACAGTATACTAATGCATATATATAGAATTTAGAAAGATGATAGCGATAACCCTGTATGTGAGAAAGCAAAAGAGACACAGATGTATAGAACAGTCTTTTGGACTCTGTGGGAGAGGGAGAGGGTGGGATGATTTGGGAGAATGGCATTGAAACATGTATAATATCATATGTGAAATGAATCACCAGTCCAGGTTCGATGCATGATACAGGGTGCTCGGGGCTGGTGCACTGGGATGACCTGGAGGGATGATATGGGGAGGGAAGAGGGAGGGGGATTCAGGGTGGGGAACACGTGTACACCCGTGGCAGATTCATGTTGATGTATGGCAAAACCAAGACAATATTGTAAAGTAAAAAAAAAGGGGATTGCAGTGGTAAATTGTACTCAAATCTATAATTCTTTCTAAGAGCCTATGATATTAGATATTTCATTCAAGGAAATAGGGACAGAGTGACAGCCTCAGGCATTTGGGGGACTAATGCTCATGTCATTAACCAGAGAGGCCTTTTTAGTGTGAAATCATGGTAGGTTAAACAAACAGCATCGTGGTAAAAATAGCTTTACTAAAGCTTAGCAATTATTAGTTTGGCATAAAATAAACATTTTTCAGCTTTATTGTGATATACTGACAAAATCATAAGATGTTTAAACTGTACACTGTGGTGATTTGATACATGTATACCTCATGAAAGAGTCTCACAATCTAGTTAAAGGTTCTCATATCCATAACTTATTTATCTTTCCTTTTATGGTGAGCTCATTAAATTCTACTTTTTAAAGTTTGTTTTAGTGATACAATAGTGTTATCAACTATACTCATCATGTTTACATTAGATCACATATGTCTGTGATAGCTGTAAGTTTGCACTCTTATCAGCCTATCCCAATTTTCCCTACCACTCTGCAATAATTTTTCTAGTCTTTTTTGGAGTTTGACTTTTCTTTATGATGCTGTAAATAAACGATATCTTGCAGTATTTGTCTTTCTATCTGACTTATTTCACTTAGCATAATTCACTCAAAATCTATCCATATTGTTGCAAATGACAGAATTTCTTTCTCATAGCTGAATAATATTCCATTGTGTGTAGAGAATGTGTAGATACCTATATATATGTCAGGGAGATCTCCGGGACTAGGAAATGGCAACTCACTCCAGTGGAAAATCCGGTCTGGCGAGCTGTAGTCCTTGGGGTCACAAAGAGTCAGACACAACTGAGCACGCATGCACAGTATGTGTATACACATATGCACATATATATATCACATCATTTTTATTCATCATCTGTTGACAGGTACTTAGCTTGTTTCTGTATCTTGACTATTGTGAATGATATTACAACAGGCATGGAGTGCAGTTATCTCTTCATGATACTGATTTCATTTCCTTTGGATATACACCCAGAAGTGTAATTGCTGGGTGATAATGGTAGTTCTATAACCTCCGTATTGTTTTCCACAGTGGATACGCAATTTACATTCCTACCAATAGCACACAAGAATTGCCTTTTCTCCATATCCTCATCAACATCAACATTTGTCTTTTTGATAATAGCCTTTTTAATAGGTGTTAGAAGATACTGTGGTTTTGACTTATCTTTTCCTGATGATTAGTGATATTGAGCATCTTTTTGTGTACCTGGTTGGCTATTTGTACATTTTTGGAAAAATGTCTATTTGGATCTTCTGCCAATTTTTTATTCAAATTGTTTGGTTTATTTTGCTTTTGAGTGGCATGAACTGCTTATGTATATGTTGGATATTACACCCTTATCAGGTATATGATCTGCAATTATTTTCTTCCCTTCCATAGGTTGCCTTTTAACCTATGCTTATGCCTTTTTATTCTGTTGATGGTTTACTTTGCTATGTAGTGGCTATTCAGTTTGATGCAGTCCTTCTTATTTATTTTTGCTTTGTTGTTATTGCTTTTGATGTCAAACCCCAAAAAAATCAAAGAACGTAACACCTAAGTTTTTTTCTAGGAGTCTTATGATTCCAGGTATTATGATCAAGTATTCAGTCCATTTTGAGTTGGTATTTGTGTGTGGTGTAAGAGAGGAGTCCAGTTTTATTCTTTTGCATGTGGCTGACCAGTTTTCCCAAAGTGAAAATGTTAGTTGCTCAATTGTGTCTGTCTTTTTGCAACCCCATGGACTGTAGCCCACCAGGCTTCTCTGTCCTTGGAATTCTCCAGGCAAGAATACTGGAGTGGGTAGCCATTCCCTTCTCCAGAGAGTTTTCCCAACCTAGGGATCAAACCCAGGTCTCCTGCATTGCAGGTAGACTCTTCACCATTTGAGCCACCAAAGAATCCCAAATGGTTTTCCAAAAATCATTTGTTAAGGAGATGAGGTTTTTCCTGTTGTATACTCCTGGCTTCTTTGTTGTAGACTAGTTGACCATATCAGCATAGATTTATTTCTTGATTCTCTATTCTATTCCATGGATCTATACATCTGTGTTTATGCCAATGCCATACTCCTCTGTTTCTTACAGCCTTGAAATGTAGTTGAAATCAAAGTATGATGCTTCCAGATTTCTTCTTTCTCAAGACCGCTTTGGCAATTTGAGGACTTTGTGATTCCATACAAATGTTAGGATTGTTTGTTCTATTTCTGTGAAAAATGCCATTGCAATATTGATAGGGATTTCATTTAATTTGTAGATTTCTTTGCGTAGTATGAACATTTTACTTTGACAATTCTCCCAATCCATGAGGATAGATATCCTGTCACTCATATGTGTTATCTTCCATCTCCTTCACCAGTGTCTTATAGTTATCAGTGTACAAGATTTTCATCTCAGTTAAATTTATTCCTAGATTCAGTTCAGTTCAGTTCAGTTCAGTTGCTCAGTTGTGTCCAACTCTTTGTGACCCCATGGACTGCAGCACGCCAGGCTTCCTTGTCCATCACCAACCCCCAGAGTTTACCCAAACTCTTGTCCATTGAGTTGGTTATACCATCCAACCATCTCATTCTCTGGCATCCCCTGCATCTTCCACCTTGGGTCTTTCCCAGCATTTGGGGCTGTGAAAAGAAGAGAAGTGAAAAGCAAAGGAGAAAAGGAAAGATACAAGCATCTGAATGCAGAGTTCCAAAGAACAGCAGGAGATAAGAAAGCCTTCCTCAGGTATCAATGCAAAGAAATAGAGGAAAACAACAGAATGGGAAAGACTAGATTTAAGGGACTAGATCTGATAGAGTGCCTGATGAACTATGGATGGAGGTTCATGACATTGTACAGGAGACAGGGGTCAAGACCATCCCCAAGAAAAAGGAATGCAAAAAAGCAAAATGGCTGTCTGAGGAGGACTTAGAGATAGCTGTGAAAAGAAGAGAGGCCAAAAGCAAAGGAGAAAAGGAAAGGTATAACTTTTGAATGCATAATTCCAAAGGATGTTGAGATTTAAGCCAGCTTTTTAACTGAGTCAGCTTTTTAACTCTCCTCTTTCACTTTTCATCAAGAGACTCTTTAGTTCTTCACTTTCTGCCATAAGGGTGGTGTCATCTGCATATCTGAGGTTATTGATATTTCTTCCAGCAATCTTGATTCCAGCTTGTGCTTCATCCAGCCTGGCATTTCTCATGATGTACTCTGCATATAAGTTCAAGGAGCAGGGTGACAATAAACACCCTTGACATACTCCTTTTCCTAATTGCAACCAGTCTGTTGTTCCATATCTGATTCTAACTGTTGCTTCCTGACCTGCATACAGAATTCTCAAGAGGCAGGTCAGGTGATCTGGTATTCCCATCTCTTTCAGAATTTTCCACAGTTAATTATGATCCACACAGTCAAAGGCTTTGGCATAGTCAATAAAGCAGAAATAGATGTTTTTCTGGAACTCTCTTGCTTTTTCCATGATCCAACATATGTTGGTGATTTGGTCTCTGGTTTCTCTGCCTTTTCTAAAACCAGCTTGAACATCTAGAAGTTCATGGTTCACATATTGCTGAAGCCTGGCTTGGAGAATTTTGAGCATTACTTTACTAGCATGTGAGATGAGTGCAATTGTGTGGTAGTTTGAGCATTCTTTGGCAATGGCTTTCTTTGGGAGTGGAGTGAAAACTGACCTTTACCAGTCCTGTGGCCACTGCTGAGTTTTCCAAATTTGTTGGCGTATTGAGTGCATCACTTTTACAGCATCATTTTTAGGATTTGAAATAGCTCAACTGGAATTCCATCACCTCCACTAGCTTTGTTCATAGTGATGCTTCCTAAGGCCCGCTTGACATCACATTCCAGGATGTCTGGCTCTAGTTGAGTGATCACACCATCGTGATTATCTGGGTCGTGAAGATCTTTTTTGTATAGTTCTTCTGTGTATTCTTGCCACCTCTTCCCTAATATCTTCTGCTTCTGTTAGGTCCAGACCATTTCTGTCCTTTATTGAGCCGATCTTTGCATGAAATGTTCCCTTGGTATCTCTAATTTTCTTGAACAGATCTCTCGTCTTTCCTATTCAAATTTTTCCTCTATTTCTTTGCATTGATTGCTGAGGAAGGCTTTCTTATCTCTCCTTGCTATTCTTTGGAATTATGCGTTCAAAGGGTATACCTTTCCTTTTCTCCTTTGCTTTTCACTTTTCTTTTCACAGCTATTTCTAAGGCCTCCTCAGACAGCCATTTTGCTTTTTTGCATTCCTTTTTCTTGGGGATGGTCTTGATCCCTGTCTCCTGTACAATGTCACGAACCTCCATCCATAGTTCATCAGGCAGTCTATCAGATCTAGTCCCTTAAATCTATTTCTTACTTCCACTGTATAATCAGAAGGGATTTGATTTAAGTCATACTTGAATGGTCTAGTCTTTCCCATTCTGTGGTTTTCCTCTATTTCTTTGCATTGATCGCTGAGGAAGGCTTTCTTATCTCTTCTTGCTATTCTTTGGAACTCTGCATTCAGATGCTTGTATCTTTCCTTTTCTCCTTTGCTTTTCGCTTCTCTTCTTTTCACAGCTATTTGTAAGGCCTTATCAGACAGTCATTTTGCTTTTTTGCATTTCTTTTCCATGGGGATGGTCTTGATCCCTGTCTCCTGTACAATGTCACAAACCTCATTCCATAGTTCTTCAGGCACTCTCTCAGATCTAGTCACTTAAAACTATTTCTCACTTCCACTGTATAATCATAAGGGATTTTATTTAGGTCATACCTGAATGGTCTAGTGGCTTTCCCTACTTTCTTCAATTTCAGTCTGAATTTGGCAATAAGGAGTTCATGATCTGAGCCACAGTCAGCTCCTGGTCTTGTTTTTGTTGACTGTATAGAGCTTCTCCATCTTTGTCTGCAAAGAATATAATCAATCTGATTTTGGTGTTGACCAATGTCCATGTGTGGAGCCTTCTCTTGTGTTGTTGGAAGAGGGTGTTTGCTATGACCAGTGCATTTTCTTGGCAAAACTCTATTAGCCTTTGCCCTGCTTCATTGCGCATTCCAAGGCCAAATTTGCCTGTTACTCCATGTGTTTCTTGACTTCCTACTTTTGCATTCTAGTCCCCTATAATGAAAAGGACATTTTTTGAGGGTGTTAGTTCTAAAATGTCTTGTAGGTCTTCATAGAACCGTTCAACTTCAGCTTCTTCAGTGTTACTGGTTGGGGCATAGACTTGGATTACCATAAAATTGAATGGTTTGCCTTAGAAATGAACAGAGATCATTCTGTCGTTTCTGAGATTGCATCCAAGTACTGCATTTCGGACTCTTTTGTTGACCATGATGGCTACTCCATTTCTTCTAAGGGATTCCTGCCCACAGTAGTAGATATAATGGTCATCTGAGTTAAATTCACCCATTCCAGTCCATTTTAGTTCACTGATTCCTAGAATGTCGATGTTCACTCTTGCCATCTCCTGTTTGACCACTATCAATTTGCCTTGATTCATGGACCTGACATTCCAGGTTCCTATGCTATATTGCTCTTTACAGCATCAGACCTTGCTTCTATCAGTCACATCCACAACTGGGTATTGTTTTTGCTTTGGCTCCATCCCTTCCTTCTTTCTGGAGTTATTTCTCCACTGATCTCCAATAGCATATTGGGCACCTACTGACCTGGGGAGTTCCTCTTTCAGTATCCTATCATTTTGCCTTTTCATACTGTTCATGGGGTTCTCAAGGCAAGAATACTGAAGTGGTTTCTATTCCCTTCTCCAGTGGACTACATTCTGTCAGACCTCTCCACTATGCCCGCCCATCTTGGGTGGCCTCACAGGGCATGGCTTAGTTTCATTGAGTTAGACAAGGCTGTGGTCCTAATTAGATTAGATTGACTAGTTTTCTGTGATTATGGTTTCGGTGTGTCTGCCCTCTTGCAACACCTACCGTCTTACATGGGTTTCTCTTACCTTGGACATGGGGTATCTCTTCACAGCTGCCCCAGCAAAGCATAGCCGCTGCTCCTTACCTTGGACGAGGGGTATCTCCTCACCACTGCAACTCCCAAGCTTGAACATGGAGTAGCTCCTCTAGGCCTTCCGGCGCCCATGCAGCCACCGCTCCTTGGACATGGGCTCACTCCTCCCGGCCGCCGATGCCCCTGGCCTCAGGCGGGGCTAGCTCCTCTTGGCTGCTCCTGCACTATTGCAGCCTGGCACTCTCGGCCGCTGACCCTGACCTTGGACACAGCGTAGCTCCTCTTGGCTGCCGCCCCTGACCTCGGACGTGGGTTAGGTCCTCTCGGCCGCTCTCTGCGCATCGTCGCAAGGAGATCCAACCAGTCCATTCTGAAGGAGATCAGCCCTGGGATTTCTTTGGAGGGAGTGATGCTAAAACATCATTAAGTACTTTGGCCACCTCATGCGAAGAGTTGACTCATTGGAAAAGACTCTGATGCTGAGAGGGATTGGGGGCAGGAGGAGAAGGGGACGACAGAGGATGAGACGGCTGGATGGCATCACTGACTCTGACTCAATGGACGCGAGTCTGAGTGAACTCCGGGAGTTGGTGATGGACAGGGAGGCCTGGTGTGCTGTGATTCATGGGGTCGCGAAGAGTCAGACACGACTGAGAGACTGAACTGAACTGAATGGTCTAGTGGTTTTCCCCACTTTCTTCAATTTAAGTCTGAAATTGGGACCCAATTAAACTTAGAAGCTTTTGCAGAATGAAGGAAAACTATAAGCAAGGTGAAAAGGCAGCCTTCTAAATGGGAGAAAATAATAGCAAACTACGCAACTGACAAAGAATTAACCTCAAAAATATAGAAGCAGCTCATGCAGCTCAATACCAGAGAAATAAACGACAAAATCAAAAAGTGGGCCAAAGAACTAAATAGACATTTCTCTAAAGAAGACATACAGATCGCTAACAAACACATGAAAAAATGCTCAGCATCACTCATTATCAGAGAACTGCAAACCAAAACCACAATAAGACATCATTTCATGCCTGTCAGATTGGCTGCTATCAGAAAGTCTACAATCATAAATACTGGAGAGGGTGTGGAGAAAAGGGGACCATCTTACGCTGTTGGTGGGAATGCAAACTGTTACAGCCACTATGGAGAACAGTGTGGCGCTTCCTTAGAAAACTGGAAAGAGAACTACTGTGTGACCCAGCAATCCCACATTTTTACACACTGAGGAAACCAGAATTGAAAGAGACAAGTGTACCCCAATGTTCATTGCAGCACTGTTTACAACAGCTAGAACATGGAAGCAACCTAGATGTCAAACAGCAGATGATGGATAAGAAAGTTGTGGTACATATACATAATGGAATATTACTCAGCTATTAAAAAGAACATATTTGAGTCAGTTCTAATGAGGTGGGTGAAACTGGAGCCTATTATACAGAGTGAAGTAAGTCAGAAAGAAAAACACTAATCCGGTATATTAACACATATATATGGAATTTAGAAAGATAGTAATGACGACTCTATATGCAAGACAGCAAAAGAGACACAGATATAAAGAACGGACTTTTGGATTCTGTGGGAGAAGGTGAGGGTGTTATGGTTTCAGAGAATAGCATTGAAACATGTATATTACCATATGTGAAATAGATGACCAGTCCAAGTTTCATGTATGAAACAGGGCACTCAAAGCCAGTGCACTGGGACAACCCAGAGGGATGGTATTAGGGGGGGAGGAAGAAGGGGGGTAAGGACAGGGGTACACATGTACACCCATGGCTGATTTATGTCAATGTATGGCAAAAATGACCACAATATTGTAAAGTAATTAGCCTCCAATTAAAATAAATAAATAAATTTTAAAAAAGAAAAGAAAAACAGAAGAGCCACTTTCAAAACAACTTGGCACCTTTTTAGAAAGTAAATATATACTTCTTATGTGACCAAGCAGTCACCATCTTAGACATTTACCCAAAAAATGAAAACATATATCCACAAAGATACTTGTGTTTAGAATTTCCTAGCATCTTTGTTCAGAATATCAAAAACTTTAAAATTTTAAATTGTTTAAAACTTTAAACAGTTTTACTGTATAGATGGATGAATGTGGATGAAACAACGATATTATGCAAAATAACATAAGCCTGTCACAGAAGAGGAAACATTCACTTATATGAGGAATCAAAACTAGTCAAATAGTATAAACAGGATGGAATGGTAGTCTCCAGGGGCTGAGGGATGATGGGAATATGGAGTTGAATATCATTGAGTATAAATTTTCAGTTATACAAGATGAATAAGGTCTAGAGAAATGCTATATAACATCATGTCTATAGTTAATCAATATTGTACACTAAAATTTTTGTTGAGGTTAGATTTCAATATCATTGTTTAGCTATAACAGTAATGCTGGAAACAATTCAAAAGCTCTTTACTGGTGAAGGCATAAAAAACTATAATGCATTTACCAGCAATAAAAAGAACTGGTAAAACACTATAAAATGTGGACGAATCTCAAAAGCATTTTTCTAAATGGAAGAAGCCAGACACACACGATACTACATAATTCCATTATATGAAATTCTTTAGAAGTACAAAACTATTGTGACAGATAGTATATGATTTGTGATCAGAGGTAGGGGTCAAGGAAGAAGAGTGACTACAGTGGGGATGTAGAGCATATTTGCTTGATGGAAATGTTCAATATCACAATTATTGTGAGAATTACATACTGTGTAACCTTGTTAAAACTTTTCAGATGAACCTCAGTTAAACCTACCTACAAATACATCACAGAAATAATTTAAATATTTCTGAAAGTATTGGTAAATATTTTTATTTATTCAATAAATATAAATATATATCTTGCTGTTTACCAAAATCATAACAGTGTTAAAACTGGGACAGGGTACCCCAGCGAAGATTGCTTTTCCCAGTCTTTCTTCCCACTAGGTTCAGTCAAGTGATTAAGCTCTATCAACAGCATGTGAATGGAAAGGGTATTTGCAATATGTTTGACTAAGAGAAAATCTCTGACCCTTGGCTTTCGGTCTTTGTCCCATACTCTCTAGAGTGGGACTGTCAGGATGACCTTGGAAGTTATGTATATATAATAGCATAGTTACCACCAGCCTCTGTGACACAGAGCTTTCCTAGTGGCTCAGTCAGTGAAGAATCCACCTGTAAATGGAGGAGACTCGGATTCGATCCCTGGGTCAGGAAGATCCCCTGAAAAGGGGAATGGCTACCATCTCCAGTATTCTTACCAGGAGAATTCCGTGGACAGAGGAGCCTGGCAGGCTATAGCACATGGGGTCACAAAGAGTTGGACATGACTGAGTGACTAACGCTTTAACTATACTTTTCACTTCTGTGACATAGAGCTACTAAATCACTAGGATGGCTTACTTTGGACTATTGTTGAATGAGAAATTACTTCTTTGTCCTTTAAGCCAATGATTATGGGGGCTTTGCTCGTCATTTAGTAGCCTTTTCTACTTTAACTAAAGCACTTTCCTTAACTAAAACTTCTTTTTCCTTTGAGAGGGAATAACTTTTTATTTTGCATTGGGTTTTAGCCAATTAACAATGTTATAATAGTTTCAGGTGACCAGCTAAGGGACTCAGCTGTGTACATATATCCATTCTCCCCTCAAATCCTCTCCATTCCAGGCTGCCACATTGAGCAGAGTTCTATGTGCTATATAGTATGTCTTTTTCAGTTATCTGTTTTAAATATAGCAGTGTATACATATCCATCCCAAATTCTGTAACTATCCCTTCCACCCATTCATCCCCTTAGCAAAGAATAAGCTCATTCTCTAAGTCTGTGAGTTTGTTTCTGTTTTGTAAGTAAGTTCATTTGTATCATTCCTTTTTAGATTCCACATATGAAGGATGTCATATGATATTTCGCCTTCTCTGTCTGACTTACTTCACTCAGTATGACAATCTAGGTCCATCCATTTTGCTGCAAATGGCATTATTTTATTCTTTTTAATGGCTAAGTAATATGCCATTGCATATATGTACCATATCTTCTGTATCCATTCCTCTATTTATGGACATTTCAGTTTCTTCCATTGCTTGGCTATTGTAAAAAGTGCTGTAGTGAACATTGGAGTCCATGTATCCTTTCGAATCATGTTTTTCTCTGGATACATGCTCAGTGGTGGAATTGAAGGGTCATATGGTAGCTCTTTTTTTCATTATTTAAGGAACCTCCATACTGTTCGCCACAGTGGTGGTACCAATGTACATTCACACTAACAGTGCAGAAGCATTCTCTTCTCTCCATACCCTCTCTAGTATTTATTGTTTGTAGGTTTTTTTGATGATAGCCATTCTAGCTGGTGTGAGGTGGTGTCTCGTAGTTTTGATTGCATTTCTCTGATAATTAGCAATGTTAAACACCTTTTCATATGTCTCTTGGCCATCTGTATGTCTTTGGAGAAATGTCTATGAACGTCTTCTACCCACCTTTCAATTAGTTATTTGTTTTGATGCTGTTAAGCATCATGAGCTATTTATAAATTTTGGAGACTAATACCTCATTGGTCATATCATTTGCAAAGCCTATTTTCTCCCAATCTGTGGGGTATTTTTTGTTTATTGTTTCCTTTGCTATGCAAAAGGTTTTGAATTTAAGTAGATCTTATTTTGTTGTTGTTTTTTTTATTTCCATTATTCTTGGAGATGAATCAAAAAGGATATTGCTGTGATTTATATGAGAGATTATTCTGCCTGTGTTTTCCTCTAAGAATTTTATACTGTCCTGTCTCACATTTAGATCTTCAGTACATTTTGAGTTTGTTTTTGTGTATAGTGTTAAGGAATGATCTAACTTCATCTTTTCACATATAGCTCTCCAATTTTCCCAACACCAGTTGTTGAAGAAACTGTCTTTCCAACATTCTGTAGTCTTGCTTCCTCTGTCATAGATCAACTGACCATAAATGCATGGGTTTATTTCTGGGTTTTCTATCCTGTTCCATTGATCTACATTTCTATTTTTGTGCCAGTACCATACTGTTTTGAGAGTGTTCTTAAGATATTTTGTTAAGTAAATAAAGCAATTTATAGAACAATGTATACTGTACCCTACCATCTGTTTAAAACTGTTGTTAATATTTGGGGGCAAATTGAATGACTCAGAGATAGGGATAGAAGAAAGAATTTTATTATATGTCATTGTGGAATGACATTCATGGAAAACACTTGGATTTTGAATTTTGTACCATGTGAATATGCTGAATATAGAGTTGGTTAAAAATAGAGATTGGGACTTCCCTGGCAGTCCAGTGCTTAAGACTCTGTGCTTCTCATGCAGGGGGCATGGATTCCCTGTTCAGTGAAATAAGATCCTATATTGCACTGTGGTGTGGCAAGATAAATAAAAATAAATCGTAGAGGTTTAATTAGGAAATAGTAAAATATAAAAAATAATCTTGATCCACTATTTCTATCATATTCAGTCACAACAATTCTGTAGAGGTGTTACACACATCAGGAGATACCATAGTCAGAGAAGAATTATAGAACAAACATTTATTACTTTACAGAATGTTTTTAATAGAGAACATCAGTAAATGTTTCCTTGTCTTCTTCATCTTTGCATGGTACTTCACAATCTTGTCATTTGCTGCTTTATAGATCTTTCCTGAAGTGTGAGTGTGCACACTTCTGTGCAACACAAGATTATTTGAGGTTGTACAGGAGGTCCTAAAGTCGGTACAAAGAATTGAAATTTTAGAGCACTCACTGACAGCATGATTCTCTTTTCAGTCTTTCTGACTAATGTCAAATTTGACCTTAGTTTATTTTTAACATATCTCTAACACTCACTCATCTGCTTCAGGCTCAGATGTTTGAATGAAACACTGTCTAGCTGAAACACAGTAGCTGTACTTTCTTTTTAACCATGTGTGTCCATTTTACTCTTATATTTAAAGAAATGATATAGGTCTTCCAGTCATAAAACTGATTTTATATACATTTACTTAAAATTTGGATCAATTAAAGAAAAGTTATCAGTAAATAATGAGTTATTCAGGCATAAGGCCAAAAAATTACAGAAGGGCATGTAAAATTTTATAGAATCCTTCAGTTCAACTCAGTTCATTCACTCAGTCGTGTCCAACTCTTTGTGACCCCATGAATCGCAGCACGCCAGGCCCCCCTTGTCCATCACCAACTCCCGGAGTTCACTCAGACTCATGTCCATCGAGTCCGTGATGCCATCCAGCCATCTCATCCTCGGTCGTCCCCTTCTCCTCCTGCCCCCAATCCCTCCCAGCATCAGAGTCTTTGCCAATGAGTCAACTCTTCGCATGAGGTGGCCAAAGTACTGGAGTTTCAGCTTTAGCATCAGTCCTTCCAAAGAAATCCCAGGGCTGCTCTCCTTCAGAATGGACTGGTTGGATCTCCTTGCAGTCCAAGGGACTCTCAAGAGTCTTCTCCAACACCACAGTCCAAAAGTATCAATTCTTCGGTGTTCAGCTTTCTTCACCATCCAACTCTCACATCCATACATGACCACTGGAAAAACCGTAGCCTTAAGATGATGGACCTTTGTTGGCAAACTGATGTCTCTGCTTTTCAATATGCTATCTAGGTTGGTCATAACTTTTCTTCCAAGGAGTAAGCGTCTTTTAATTTTACGGCTGCAATCACCATCTGCAGTGATTTTGGAGCCCAAAAAAATAAAGTCTGACACTGTTTCCACTGTTTCCCCATCTATTTCCCATGAAGTGATGGACCAGATGCCATGATCTTCATTTTCTGAATGTTGAGCTTTAAGCCAACTTTTTCAGTCTCCTCCTTCATTTTCAAAAGGCTTTTTAGCTCCTCTGCACTTTCTGCCATAAGGGTGGTGTCATCTGCATATCTGAGGTTATTGATATTTCTCTCGGTGATTTTGATTCGAGCTTGTGCTTCTTCGAGCCCAGCGTTTCTCATGATGTACTCTGCATATAAGTTAAACAAGCAGGGTGGCAATATACAGCCTTGACGTACACCTTTTCCTATTTGGAATCAGTCTGTTGTTCCATGTCCACTTCTAAATCCTTATTCATGAAAAATTTTACTTCCTTGATGAGGGTGTTCTGAACCACTTTATTTCTCTTTTCTGTGAATTAGTAAACTCACTGCTTACAGTTCCTATTTATCTGTTTAATTCTATGCTGCCTTTTGACCGTCACTATGGTATTTTATTTACTCATTTAATAAGTATATATTAAGGAACTATTAGATACTGTGTAGGAACTGAATCGGAGAAGGCAATGGCACCCCACTCCAGTACTCTTGCCTGGAAAATCCCATGGACAGAGGAGCCTGGTAGGCTGCAGTCCATGGGGTCGCTACGAGTCGGACACAACTGAGCAACCTCACTTTCACTTTTCACTTTCATGCATTGGAGAAGGAAATGGCAACCCACTCCAGTGTTCTTGCCTGGAGAATCCCAGGAACAGGGGAGCCTGTGGGCTGCCGTCTATGGGGTCGCACAGAGTCGGACACAACTGAAGCAACCTAGCAGCAGCAGCAGCAGCAGGAACTGAATGCACGGTTATAAACATAGAGTTCACATTGTTGAAAAATAAAATTTTAGAGAGTGACTTTATGGTATACCATATACATAAAGGGAACTAGATCTCATTAATAAACAGTACTAAAAAAGCATAGCATATACAATTGTTACCACTCCACTCACCATAATCTGATTCTAGCATCCATGAAACTGAGTCAATCTGCCCACAAACACTCATCACTATACAAATAAAAACTCCAGTAATATACATTCTAGCTGAAAATACGGACAATAAACCACAACCAAAGAACATTCTGCATTGTTTTATATTTTTAACAAAAGTATTTGCAGGATAACAGAAATCAGGAATGTGAGTAGAGGAAATGTGGAAGGTTGAATTTTAAATTGAACGATTTAATTCACCTAGTGTTTTAAAGTAATGTATCAATTCTAATTCCTGGCTCTCATTTTTATCAACTAAATTATGTCTACCCATCCTTTTTTTTTTCAGTTATGTGCTTAATGATGCAAGTGATAAAACATTTTCCTGAGTCTGGGGAGAGATTTCAGCATTTTGCATTCATCTCACACGCTAACAAAGTAATGTTCAAAATTCTCCAAGCCAGGCTTCAGCAGTACGTGAGCCACGAACTTCCAGATGTTCAAGCTAGATTTAGAAAAGGCAGAGGAACCAGAGATCAAATTGCCAACATCCACTGGATTATCAAAAAAGCAAGAGAGCTCCAGAAAAACATCTACTTCTGCTTTATTGACTACACCAAGCTTTGGACTGTGTGGATCACAGCAAACTTTGGAAAATTCTGAAAGAGATGGGAATACCAGACCATCTGACCTTCCTCCTGAGAAATCTGTATGCAGGTCAAGAAGCAGCAGTTAGAACTAGATATGGAACAACAAACTGGTTCCAAATCGGGAAAGGAGTACATCAAGGCTGCATATTGTCACCCTGCTTATTTAACTTATATGCAGAGAACATCATGAGAAATGCCAGGCTGGATGAAGCACAAGCTGGAATCAAGATGCTGGGAGAAATATCAATAACCTCAGATATACAGATGCCACCACCTTTATGGCAGAAAGTGAAGAGGAACTAAAGAGCCTCTTGATGAAAGTGAAAAAGGGAGTGAAAAAGTTGTCTTAAAACTCAAAATTCAGAAAATTAAGATCATGGCATCTGGTCCCATCACTTCATGGCAAATAGATAGGAAAACAATGGAAAACAGTGACAGACTTTATTTTGCAGGCTCCAAAATCACTGCAGATGGTGACTGCAGCCATGAAATTAAAAGACACTTACTCCTTAGCAGGAAAGTTATGACCAACCTAGACAGCATATTAAACAGCAGAGACATTACTTTACCAACAAAGGTCCGTCTAGCCAAAGCTATGGTTTTTCCAGTAGTCATGTATGGATATGAAAGTTGGACTATAAAGAAAGCTGAGAACTGAAGAAATGATGCTTTTGAACTGTGGTGTTGGAGAAGACTCTTGAGAGTCCCTTGGACAGCGAAGAGATCAAACCAGTCAATCCTAAAGGAAATCAACCCTGAATATTCATTGGAAAGTCTGATGTTGAAGCTGAAACTCCAATACTTAGGCCACCTGATGTGAAGAACTGATATAAGCAAAATATTTTTGAAAAGACACTGATGCTGGAAAAGATTATAGGCAGCAGGAGAAGGTGAAAACAGAGGATGAGACGGTTGGATGGCATCAATGAAGTGATGGACATGAGTTTGAGTAGGCTCCAGGAGTTGGTGATGGACAAGGAAGCCTGGAGTGCTGCAGTCCATGGGGTCACAAAGAGTCGGACACGACTGAGAGACTGAACTAAATTATCTTAAGTATAAGAATGAACTCATTGTAAAGTCACTGGTCTTTGAAGCAGTTATTGAAAGTTGATTACCATAAAATAGTGCTTTTATATATATATACACATCCAACCTACTAATATTAAACATAAAAGAAATCTTCCTTTAACTATAAATAGGCAGTCCCTAGAAGACCTTGCCTAAGCCCACTGTCTCACACAATGTGGGACAGAGATTGGGCTATGGTTTTTCCTGTGGTCATGTATGGATGTGAGAGTTGGACTGTGAAGAAGGCTGAGCGCCAAAGAATTGACGCTTTTGAACTTTGGTGTTGGAGAAGACTCTTGAGAGTCCCTTGGACTGCAAGGAGATCCAACCAATCCATTCTGAAGGAGATCAACCCTGGGATTTCTTTGGAAGGAATGATGCTAAAGCTGAAACTCCAGTACTTTGGCCACCTCATGCGAAGAGTTGACTCATTGGAAAAGACTCTGATGCTGGGAGGGATTGGGGGCAGGAGGAGAAAGGGACGACCGAGGATGAGATGGCTGGATGGCATCACGGACTCAGTGGACATGAGTCTAAGTGAACTCCGGGAGATGGTGATGAACAGGGAAGCCTGGCGTGCTGTGATTCATGGGGTCGCAAAGAGCCGGACACGACTGAGTGACTGAACTGAACTGAACGCATTTTCTACAGACATTGGTAAGTGTTAGATTAACATTGCCATGAGGTTTTTGTAACCTATGTTTTCCACATGTTTATTTAAGTGAACTCAAAGTGATTAAATAATCCACATTTCTTCTCCCTCCTTTCTTTTACCGCTGATCCATCCTTTCTATTATTTCTCCTTTTCTTTGTTCTATAAATCAGAGGGATTATTCTTCCCCCATTTAATTAATTGGGATGTTGCAGTGATATTAACCCTGAATATTCATTGGAAGGACTGCTGTTGAAGCTGAAACTCCAATATTTTGGCCACCTGATGTGAAGAGCTGACTTATTTGAAAAGACCCTGATGCTGGAAAAGATTGAGGTCAGGAGGAGAAGGGGACAACAAAGGATGAGATGGTTGGATGGCATCACCGACTCAATGGACATGAGTTTTGGTAAACTCTGGGATTTGGTGATGGACAGGGAGGCCTGGCGTGCTGCAGTTCATGGGATCGCAAAGAGTCGGACATGACTGTGCAACTGAACTGATCTGAGTGATGTTAAATAATATTTTGCTTATATCAGAATAAAATGTTTAAAATCCAAATTAGTTCAAATCCATTACTTGGCTGGCAATATCCCTTTAAAATATATTTTAAGTACTAAAGATGTATGCTTTTCTTGAACTATATATTCAAATCCAGATACCTTTTAGTAGCCTCAATGTTCTCTGTGAAATCAGAACTATAATAACATGATGATTACATATCCTTAAATAGCACATTACAGACAAATGGACAGCAGTCTTCATCACCAGTGATAATACTATGGCACTGACCCCTTTTCATTGTATGTTGATTGACATCACTGTGCTCTTCCATGGCTATTTGGGATAGTCTTGTGGAAAATCGTTACAAATAGTGCATATTTAATTGAGGGAATACCAAAATTCCTCTGTCTTTTAGGTTAGTTTGGAAGAAACCTGAATCCATTCTGAAAACCAACCAGCAATCAGTACTAAAATAGCATGTAAGCCTACTGTGGAAACATTTTGAACAACTACATGAATACAAAACAAGATAAAAGATTTGAATTTTCACACAATCACTGTTTAAAATTTGACTTTTTAGTACCATAAAAAAATTGAGGAAATATAGCTTTGTTTTATAATCCTAGTCTTTAGGAATTTAAAGGATAATAGATTTCTATGGATTCAGTAACATAGAAAAACATGGCCAACTCTTCAAATGTAATAAAAATCTATTGGATTTTTCTATCACAAATATGATAAATCACCCAAAAAAGTCATTGACTATTGCTGTTCTTTTGATTTTCAGGATTACTAAAAGTTAGATGAAAGCTTTTTGTTAGGAATGACACAGATTTTTCCCACAGCAGGGCAGAACTTTGAGAAATCTGGAAGCATGATTAGACACCATAATTTTCCCACACATCAAGTATAAATGATTAAATTATCTTCATGAATATGAGATTATGCATGCAAAATAAACAAATTTAAATGTGTATACAATTGCCTGTAATCTGGAAATGAAGTACATGTTGTTCATGAACTGTAATTATTTGCTCTCACACATGGAGATGTTTTTGCAGGGTAACTTTGACTCCTGTTAGAAACAGTTTGTGAATTGCCTCTACTCAAACTTCCCAGTTTTTATGACAACATAGCAAAAGATGTTTTTTTGTCCTTTAAAAAAAATTCAAGACTTTCAATCCTTTTGCTCTCACCATAAACTTTCTGAAACTTGATTTCATGAACAATTAAGAGAAATTTTTGCCGGGGGCCAGGAACTTCGCCCATGGCAGAGGTCATGAGGAAGGAGGCTTGGCATACACAAAGGCGTGATCAAGCCTCAGGAAACCCCCTGTTCCCGAGCATCTAACCCCAAAATCAGAGTCTGTTTTATGCTCTCACCTACACCTCTGACTTTACAGGGGGCTCTCCCCCATCACCATTTCTCTCAGAGAAGGAGTTAACGTGCAGCTCCAAGTCAATAAAAATTCCTGGGCATGGCAAGAGTGTTTCAGCTTACAGACTCCTCTGAAGGTTATCTAGCCCGCCTGTATAGGTTCATCCAGCCACATGTGATTGTTTACAGCCTCCCAACCTGAGAGGCATGAGATGTTTTAGACTTACTAAAGGCAAATTCTTTTGGGAAATTGTCAGTATAGTGGGTTGCTTAGGCATTATATTGGTGAAGGGTTTTTTCATTTGGTGTGCCAATAATTGCTGCTAATTCCCTGCCCTGGGTGTGACTAGGGTGTCTCAGGTCAAACCTCTCTGCTGGCAGACTAGCTTTGTGACGGGATTATCCATACTCCTGCCACTAGCACATGACAGTTTACTACCTCTCAACCATAAACAGCACGGAGAGTTTTGGAGCATTTTGAAAGTCTTAATTAGCATAGGGCTTTTCTTGTTGTTGAGTCAATGATTACCGCCAGGCCTCCATATCCGTAGGCACCTGGGAATATATTAATCAATGTATTTGGAATATAGAAAAGGAAATATAGTAGTTTTTAAAGTTAGCAATACTAGACTTTTTGAGTTAATGAATTTTCTCTTTTGTAATAGATCACTGTACTTTGTTATAAGTCACTGTGTCCTTGCTATGTAAAAATGTAACTTTATCACTATCTTAAGACTAAATAGATCTTAAGAGGAACATTGGTGAAAGGATTTTCATTTGTTGGGTTGATGTTTGCTGCTAAATCTCTATGTTCCCTGCCCTTATAATGAATATAACTAACATATAGGAGAAATAAGTATTAACCTTTAAGATTAATCATGTTAACCTTGGGTTAAATAAATTCCTTTCTTGATTGTAACTCACTACACCCTCACCCTATAGGAATGTAACTTTATTTGGAGGGTGGTGCCTGGTTTAAGAAAAAACACCCTTGGAAGAAATAAGTTTTTTGGTTATCAGAAAGAAAGGATCATAAAATGTCAGCAGGTCTCATGGCCAGAAGATGATGTAAAATCCCTAAGACCTTTTTATGTGAAGCACCTGATTTTGATAAAGGTCAGGACTGCTGACCCCCGTGTGACTCTGTATTCATCCCTATGTGTAACAAAAGGTATATAAGCAAACCCAAAAATAAAGAAATTGGATCCGTTTCCAGAAAGACTGATTCCCCCATGTTGTTTCTTTCTTGCTCCCCGTTTTTCTGGCTGAATTCCCATCTGGAGCATGGATGCTATTCCACGTAAACCAAGTTATTCAGCCTCTTTTGCTCCACTAATTTTCCTACTACACTATCCATTTCTAATCTCTCTATATATCTGTAATTAAATATGTATTTTTCCAAGGACACCGACTCCGTCCCCACCTTTGAATTCCCTGGATCCACCGGGGCTGGACCCTGGCAAATTTTACTCTGTTAAAGAAATTATATGAACATAGAAGACAAAATGAGTTTTTCATAATTTTCTGTCATTCTTTGCATCTCCAATAATAAAGACTTCCAGCCAACTAGTAATGGGTTTCTCTTAAAACTATTTCAACTTTTTGGCTGTTCTAAGTTTCTTTGGTGATAATATCATTTAAAATGTAATTGTTGCACTCAAATATTTTATTTCCTTGAACTATTAAGTTTTCATGAGAAGCTCATAGAATCTTTTATTTCATGGACCATAAATAAACCCCCAATCCACCACTTCAGCACATTTCTAATTGTAATGCTCCGTGTAATGTTATAGGCCATTATACAGATGTTTTCTGTTATTGTAAGGTGACAGACAGTGACATTGAAATGTGTGCTTGCTTTAGAGACATAGTGTGAACTCAATCATGAGTCTTAATGTAATAGTTTTTTTTAACTCTAAAAACCCAAATATATTCAGTCATGCTTGTCTTCAAGTAAGCTACTACATTTGAATTCTTGGGAATAACAACCTAATGAAGGACCGGTCCTGATTTCTCTGGATTAAATACAAATAAATAGCTGAGAATGTTTTCTGATTCAGACTTTCTTGTGTATCTTTTCCTAAAAGGTTTGATAATTGATATCAAGCGTATTGTTGATATGAAAAGTTACATTCCTTTAGTTTAAGATAAAATAGTGCCATCCTCCCTGTCACTGTAATAAAAGGAGACTCTGAGGATTTATTTTTCAGTATATGTTTGTCGGTTGTAATTATCTTTATGGAGAACAGATGAACCTCAGTACAGATGGAGATACCCCCACTCAAAATGCACGATGCACAATCTTGTTTCCAAATTAACCTTTTCCTTGGAGAAGAAAGTTGCTAATTATCTGAGTTTCATGCTTATGGACTCAAGTATTGAATAATACTTGAGTTACTCAGTAACCCATCCTTTGGCTTGAAAAATAAAAGGCTCATTTTAAGGCCATGTTTTTGTTTATCAGTTGCTAAGTCGTATCTGACTCTGCAACCCCATGACCTGCAGCACACCAGGCTTCCCTGCCCTTCACTATCTCCTGGAGTTTGCTCAAACTCATGTCCATTGAGTCGATGATGCTATCCAACCATATTATCCTCTGTTGCCCCCCTTTCCTCCTGCTCTCAGTCTTTCCCAGCATCAAGGTCTTTTCCAGTGAGTCAGCTCTTTGCATCAGGTGGCCGAAGTATTGGATCTTCAGCATCAGTCCTTTCAATGAATATTCAGGGTTGATTTATTCTAGGATTGACTGGTTTGATCTCCTTGCAGTCCAAGGGACTCTCAAGAGTCTTCTCTAGCACCACAATTTGAAAAAAAATCTATTCTTCAGTATTCGGCCTTCTTCATTACACTATTAACTTTCAGTCAAAATTAAAAGATTTCAAATGAAAGAATGAATACAAGAGAATGCTAAGTTGTCTAAGGAAAATCCATATTGTTTTTTCATCTCTAACAATAATAAATTGATAACATTGTTATGTAGTTACTAGGCACTGGGCACTATGCTGAGAACTTTTTAGGTATTACTTCATTGAATCTTCAAAACAACACAATAAGATAGAAATGAACCTTTATGGAACACTCAGCTACAAGCTTATTTTAATTGTTTTATTTAATCTTCAGCACAAATGCATAATACTATTCTTACCATAATTCTACTGATGAGAAAACAGAATCATTATGTAATTTATTAAAGATTTTTGTAGCAATCTTTTCTTCTACATAACAGATTAGTACAAACTTAATGGCTTATACTAATACTCACTTATTAGCTCGGGTTTTGTAAGTGAGAAGTCTGAGCACCATAGATTGGGTTCTATGCTCATGGTCTCACTAAAGGCTAAAATCAAAGTGTCAGACTGAAGGCTGGTAATTTGGGGTAGAATCTGCTTCTAAGCTTATTCAGTGTTGTTGTCAGAGTTCAATTCCTTGTGACAGTAGGGCCATGGTCCCCATTTAGTTGTTGACTGTCAGCTAGGGGATAATAATATTTCCTAAGGATTACTCACATTCCCTGCCACTTGACGCCCATCCCCTCCATTTTCAAAATCAACAATGGAGAATTGTCTCTTGTCAAATCCCTCTCACAACTTCAAATTTCTTGTGATTAGATCAGACCCACTTCCTTTCTTAAAGTCAATTTTACCATGTAATTTAACCTAATCACAAGAATAATATCTCATTAGATTTATACTTTTAGGAATTATACAGAATTGTATACATAGTAAGCAGTAATCTTGAGGGACATTCTAGAATTCTGCCTAAAACATTCTCATAGTCAATAGGGAAGACATTTCAAATAAAAATCTCAATTTCAAAGCACTAGTTTAGTCATTTTTCAATTTTAGGTGGGGATACATTAGGAAATTACAGGTTCTCTAAAGTTGTCTAAGAGTGAATGAAAAAATATTTATTTACTTAGTTATCGTTGACATCCAACATATATTATTTTCAGGTATAGGACATAACGGGGCTTCCCTGTGGCTCAGTGGTAAAGAATCCACCTGCCAGTGCAGGAAACATGGATTCTATCCCTGAATCAGGAAGATCCCCTGGAGAAGGAAATGGCAACTCATTCCAGTATTCTTGCCTGGAAAATCCTATGGACAGAGAAGCCTGGTTGAACTGAGCAATTGAACAACAATGTAACATAATGACTTTATATATGCTTGTATTGTGAAATGATAAGCAAAGTATAGCTTGTTATCATCTTCTACTACACATGGAAATATTTTTCTTATGAGAACATTTAATGTTGATACTCAGCAAGTTTAGAATATATGATGCCATATTATTGACTATGGTCACCTTGCTGTACATTACATATCCGTGTGTGTGTGTTTAGTCTCTAAGTCGTATCCAACTCTTTGTGACCCCATGTACTGTAGCCCCACCAGGCTCCTCTGTCCATAGGATTTCCAGGGCAAGAATAGTGGAGTGGATTGCCATTTCCTACTCCAGGGAATCTTCCCAACCCCGTGATTGAATTATCTGGCTCCCGCATTGCAACCAGATTCTTTCCCACTGAGCTACCAGGGAAGCCCCTATATATCCATGACTTAGCTTATTATACTAACTATGAGTATAGTCTTTAGATCCTAAATATAAGTGAAATCATACAATATTTGTCTTTCTCTGTTTGACACATACTTTTGCTCCCAAGCTCCATCTTTGTTGCCTCAAATAGCAGGATTTCCTTCTTTCTTTTGATGGAATAATTTTCCATTGTTTCTGCATGTGTGTATATATACCACACTTTCTAAATAATGCTGCAGTTAACAAGGGCATGCAGCTGTCTTTCCATGTTAGGATTTTTATTTGTTTCAGTAAATACTTAAAAATTGGAATTGCTGGATGATAGATTTGTTCTAGCTTTAATTTTTTGAGAAACATCAACACTATTTTCATACTGGCTGCATCAATTTACATTTTCCCAGCAGTACACAAGAGTTCTCTTTTCTCCATACCCTTGCCAGTATTTATTATTTTGACTTCTTTATAATAGGCATTATAAGGTATAGGACTTCTCTTGTAGCTCAGTTGGTAAAGAATCTGCCTGCAATGCAGTAATCTACCTGCAATGCAGGATACCTGTGTTTGATTCCTAGGACTGTAAGATCCCCTGGAGAAGGAAATGGCAACCTACTCCAGTGTTCTTGCCTGGAAAATCTTATGGACAGAGGAGCCTGACAGTCTATAGTCCATGGGGTCACAGGAGTCAGACATGACTTAGCAACTAAACAACCATCATAAGGTGTGAGGTGATACCTCATTGCAGTTTCGTTTGTATTTCCCTGATGCTTAGTGATATGGAGAATCTTTTCATGTACCTGTTGGCCATTTTCTGTTCTTTGAAAAACTGTCTATTAAGATCTTATGCCTACTTTTTAAGCAGATTGGTCATGGGATTTTTTTTTCTATTTTGTTTTGTTTCTTGCCTTTTGCTATTGAGCTGTATGAGTTATGTGTGTGTGTGTGTGTGTACATATGAGGCATTAACCCTTTATCAGACATATGCTTTGCAAACATTTTCTCACATTATTTAGATGGCCATTTCTTTTTGCTGATGGTTTCCTTTACTGTACAGAGCTTTTTAGTTTGATAGAGTCTGATTTATTTATTTTTGCTTTTGTTGTCTTTCCTTTTAGTGTCAAATACAAAAAGTCACCAACAAAACTGATGTCAAGGAAACTTGTGCTTGATGTTTTCTTAAAAGAGACTTCTGGTTACAGATCTTGTGTTCAAGTTTTTAATCCGTATTGAGTTGATTTTTATGTATAGTGTAAAATAAGATTTCAGTTTTCCTATCATCATATTTTAAACAGACTCTCCTTTCCCTTTGTATGTTCTTGGCTCCTTTATTGTAAATTGCTGCTGCTGCTGCTGCTAAGTCACCTCAATTGTGTCTGACTCTATGTGACCCCATAGATGGCAGCCCACCAGGCTCCTCTGTCCCTGGGATTCTCCAGGCAAGAATACTGGAGTGGGTTGCCATTGCCTTCTCCAGTGCATTCATGCATGCTAAGTCACTTCAGTCACGTCCAATTAATTGACCATATATGCATGGTTTTAGTCCTGGGCTCCCTATTCTATTCCATATATCTATGTGTTTGTTTTTATCACTATGTACTTTTAATATAATTTGAAATCAGAAAGTATGAATGCCTTCAGCTTTGTTGTTCTTTTGCAAAGTTTCTTTGACTATTGGTATCTTTTGTGATTCCATACAAATTTTAGGATTATTTCTATAAAAATTGACTTTAAAACTTTGATAGGAATTTATTGAAACTGTAAATTACTTTAGCTGGTTTGGCTAATTTAACAGTGTTAATTCTTCCATCCCCCGGGCACCAAATATCTTTCTGTTCATTTGTGTTTTCTTTGATTTCTTTCATCTATGGATTCTAATTTTTGGTGTATAGGTCTTTCTTTCATCTTCTTAGGTAAATTTATTCCTGGGCATTTTATTTTTGATGCAATTGTATAATAAATTAGGTTGTTTTCTTAATATCTCTGATAGTTTGTCATTAATATATAGAAATACAATAGAATTTTATATACTGACTTTGTCTCCTACAACTTTACTGAATTTGCTTATTATTTATTGGAGTTTTTTGAGTTTTCTATACATAATATCATGTCTTCTGCAAACAGAGGCAGTTTTACTACTTTTTTCAGACTTGAAGGTCTTTTCTTTTGCTTGCCTAATTGCTCTGGTTAGTACTACATTGAATGAACTGGCAAGGCTGGGCATCCTTGTCTTATTCCTGATATCAGGGCAAAATCTTTCAGCTTTTCATCATAAGTATGATGTTAACTGCAGGCTTGTCTTTCTTATGTTGAGACATACTCACTCTCCACCCACTTTGTTGGGAGTTTTTATCATAAATGGATATGAGTTTCGCCAAACGCTTTTTCTGCTTTTAATGAAACTAATTATTTTCATCCTTCATTTTGCTAGTGTGGCTTATCACGTGGATTGATTTGCAGATGTTGAACCATTCTTGCATCCCTGGAGTAAATCATACTTGATAATGGTATTTGATTCTTTCAGTGTATTGTTAAATTCAGTTTGCTAATATTTTGCTGTGGATGTTTGCATCTATGTTCATCAGGAACACTGGCCTGTAATTTTCTCTGGTATCTTTGTCTGGTTTTAACATCCAAGGAATGCTAACTTTGTAAAATGAGTTTGGAAGTGTTCCCTTTCCTCTTTTATGGAAAATTTTAAGAAATATTGGTATTAATTCTTCCTTGACTATATGGTAGAATTCATCAGTGGAGCCATCTTGACCTGGACTTCTGCTAATTGGGAGAACTTTGATTACTGATTCAGTACCCTTAGTATTTGGGCTACAGACATAACTCAGTTTTAGTGTGCTTTTACTTTATTGTGATTTGCAGATACTGCTTTTTTTTTTTCCCCAAATTGAAGGTTTGTGGTAATCCTGCATCAAGCAATCTATTGGTGCCATTTTTCCTATAGGGTTTTCTCAACCTTATAGGGTTTTCCCATGTCTCTGTGTCACACTTTGGTAATTCTCACAGTATTTCCAAGTCTTTTATATATTCTCACAGTATTTCCAAGTTTAATATTATTATATTATTATTTATGTATATCATAATAATTTGTGACTAGCTGCAAGGAAATCCAACCAGTCCATCCTAAAGGAGATCAGCCCTGGGTGTTCTTTGGAAGGACTGATGCTAAAGCTGACTCTCCAATACTTTGGCCACCTCATGCGAAGAGTTGACTTATTGGAAAAGACTCTGATGCTGGGAGGGATTGGGGGCAGGAGGAGAAGGGGACGACAGAAGATGAGATGGCTGGATGGCATCACCGATGTGATGGACATGAGTTTAGGTGAACTCCGGGAGTCAGTGATGGATAGGGAGGCCTGGCGTGCTGCAATTTATGGAGTTGCAAAGAGTCGGACATGACTGAGCGACTGAACTGAAGTGGTCTTTGATGTTACTATCTTGACTTGCGGAAGGCTCAGATGATAGCATTTTTAATAACATTTTTTTAATTAAGGTAAGTAAATTTTTTTGATATAATGCTATCACACATTTAATAAACTACAATATAATGTCAATGTAACTTTTATATGCACTGGGAAACAAAAAGAAAATCTGTGATTTGCTTTCTTGCAATTTTGCTTTGTTATGGTATACTGGAACTGAATTGGCAATATTCCCAACATATGCCTGTATTCAGATTTTCTGTTTCATCATGACACAAACTTAAACGTTCGTATTCTTATAAGAACATATCTATTTCTTTTAGGTTGTCCAACTTGTTGGTTTATGATTGTTTTTATTTGTCCCTTATGAACCTTTGTATGTCATTGGTGTCACTTGTACCATCTACTCTTTCATTTATGATTTTATTAATTTAAAGCCTCTCTTTTATCCTTGGTGAGTCTAGCTAAAGGTTTCTCAATTTTCTCTTAATATTTGCAAAAAAATCAGTTATTTCATTAATCTTTTCTTTTGTCTTCTTGGTCTATATTTAGTTACCCTCTGATATTAGTTATTTTCTTTCTTCTACTAACTTTGGAATTTATTTGTTCTTTTTCTAGGGTTTTTTTTTTTTTTTAGGTGTTAAATTGTTTGAGATTTTTTTTATTTCTTAAAGTAGGCCTGTGTTGCTATGAACTTACCTCTTAAACTTTTACAGCATCATGTAAATTTTGGCATGTTGTGTTTCCATTTTCATTTGTCTCAAGGAATTTTTTAATTTCTCTTTTGACTTCTTTATCAACTCAGTGGTTGTTCAGTAGCATACCATATTTGTGATTTTTTTTCTTATAATTTATTTCTAGCTTCATTCTATTGTGGTTGAAAAAAGAGGCTGATATGACTTAAGTGTCATTAAATTTATTAAGACTTGTTTTGCACACCTAAGAATGTTTATTATGCTGCTTTTGAATGAAATGTTCTGTATATATCTTTTAAGTTCATCTCATCTGACACGTTGGTTAAGGATGATGTTCCCTTATTGACTTTCTGTCTGAATGATCTATCCAATCATAAGTGGCATATTAAAGTTCCCTATTTTTATTGTATTGCTATTTTTCCTTTTGTCTGTTCAGTTCAGTTCAGTCACTCAGTCGTGTCCGACTCTTTGCGACCCCATGAATCACAGCACAACAGGCCTCCCTGTCCATCACCAGTTCTTGGAGTCTACACAAACCCATGTCCATTGAGTCAACGATGCCATCCAACCATCTCATCCTCTGTCGTCCCCTTCTCCTCCTGCCACCAATCCTTCCCAGCATTAGGTCTTTTCCAATAAGTCAACTATTCTCATGAGATGGCCAAAGTATTGGAGTTTCAGCTTCAACATCAGTCCTTCCAATGAACATCCAGGACTGATCTCCTTTAGGATGGACTGGTTACATCTTCTTGCAGTCCAAAGGACTTCTCCAACACCACAGTTCAAAAGCATCAATTCTTCGGTGCTCAGCTTTCTTCACAGTCCAACCCTCACATCCATACATGACTACTTGAAAAACCATAGCCTTGACTAGATGGACCTTTGTTGGCAAAGTAATGTCTCTGCTTTTGAATATGCTATCTAGGTTGGTCATAACTTTCCTTCCAAGGAGTAAGCATCTTTTAATTTCATGTCTACAATCACCATCTGCAGTGACTTTGGAGCCCCCCAAAATAAAGTCTGACACTATTTCCATTGTTTCCTATCTATTTCCCATGAAGTGATGGGACTGGATGCCATGATCTTCATTTTCTGAATGTTGAGCTTTAAGCCAACTTTTTCACTCTCCACTTTCACTTTCATCAAAAGGCTTTTTAGCTCCTCTTCACTTTCTGCCATAAGGGTGGTGTCATCTGCATATCTGAGGTTATTGATATTTCTCTCAGTGATTTTGATTCCAGCTTGTGCTTCTTCCAGCCCAGCGCTTCTCATGATGTACTCTGCATATAAGTTAAATAAGCAGGGTGACAATAAACACCCTTGACATACTCTTTTTCCTATTTGGAACCAGTCTGTTGTTCCATGTCCAGTTCTAACTATTGCTTCCTGACCTGCATATAGGTTTCTCAAGAGGCAGGTCAAGTGGTCTGGTATTCCCATCTCTTTCAGAATTGTCCACAGTTGATTGTGATCCACACAGTCAAAGGCTTTGGCATAGTCAATAAAGCAGAAATAGATGTTTTTCTGGAACTCTCTTGCTTTTTCCATGATCCAGCGGATGTCGGCAATTTGATCTCTGGTTCCTCTGCCTTTTCTAAAACCAGCTTGAACATCTGGAAGTTCACAGTTCATGTATTGCTGAAGCTTGGCATGGAGAATTTTGAGCATTACTTTACTAGCGTGTGAGATGAGTGCAATTGTGCAGTAGTTTGAGCATTCTTTGGCATTGCCTTTCTTTGGGATTGGAATGAAAACTGACCTTTTCCAGTCCTGTGGCCACTGCTGAGTTTTCCAAATTTGCTGGCATATTGAGTGCAGCACTTTCACAGCATCATCTTTCAGGGTTTGAAATAGCTGAGCTGGAATTCCATCATCTCTACTAGCTTTGTTCATAGTGATGCTTTCTAAGGCCCACTTGACTTCACATTCCAGGATGTCTGGCTCTAGTTGAGTGATCACACCATTGTGATTATCTCGGTCATGAAGATCTTTTTTGTACAGTTCTTCCGTGTATTCTTGCCACCTCTTCTTAATATCTTCTGCTTCTGTTAGGCCCATACCATTTCTGTCCTTTATCGAGCCCATCTTTGCATGAAATATTCCCTTGGTCTCTCTAATTTTCTTGAAGAAATCTCTAGTCTTTCTCATTCTGTTGTTTTCCTCTATTTCTTTGCATTAATCACTGAGGAAGGCTTTCTTATTTTTCTTTGCTATTCTTTGGAACTCTGCATTCAGATAGGAATATCTTTCCTTTTCTCCTTTGCTTTTCACTTCTCTTCTTTTCACAGCTATTTGTAAGGCCTCCCCAGACAGCCATTTTGCTTTTTTGCATTTCTTTTTCATGGGGATGATCTTAATCTCTCTCTCCTCTACAATGTCACAAACCTCCATCCATAGTTCATCAGGCACTCTGTCAGATCTAGTTCCTTAAATCTATTTCTCACTTCCATTGTATAATCATACCTTGGATGAGGGGCATCTCCTAACGGCCGCCCCTCCGGACCTTGAATGTGGAATAGCTCCTCTCAGCCCTCCTTTGTCTGTTAATATTTGCTTTATATGTTTAAGTGCTCCTACGTTGAGTGCATAAATATTTACAAAGGTTATATCTGTTGTTGGATTGATTCCTTTATTATGTAATGCCCTTCTTTGCTTCTTATTATGGCCTTCATTTCAAAGTCTATTGTCTTCTATATTAAATAAATGTAGGTACTCTAGTTTTCTTTTGGTTTCTATTTCCATGAAGCATCTTTTTTTCATCCCTTCACTTTTAATCTGTGTATGTCCTTATATCTGAACTAGATCTCTTGTATGCCACATACAGATTTTTTTAATCTACTTAGCCACTCTATGTCTTTTGATTGGAGAGTTAAGTCCATTTATATTTGAAGTAATTATTGATAGATACACATCTATCAATACTCATTACAATTTTATTATTGATTTCTTTCTGTTTTGAAGTTCCTCTCTTTCTTTCTTCAATTGCCATCTTTATTTGTTGTTTGACTTTCTTTAGCAGTGTGCTTCAGTTTCTGTCTCATATTCTTTTGTGTATTTACTATAGGCTTTTGCTTTGTGGCTACCATAAAGCTTCATTATAACAACCTACTTTTTCTTAATCTAATTTAGATTAGATTAAGCTGTTAGCAACTTAAGGTTGAATACATTCTAAAGCAATGTATTATGTTTTTGATATCACATTTCACACTTTTAATTGTATATATCCCTTAACTACAGAAGGAAATGGCAACCCACTCTAGTATTCTTGCCTGGAGAATCCCATGAACAGAGGAGCCTGGCAGGCTACAGTCCATGAGGTTGCAAAGAGTTGGACATGACTAAGTGACTAACACAGTCCGCCCTGGTGGCTCAGAGGTTAAAGCATCTGCCTGCAATGTTGGAGACCTGGGTTTGATCCCTGGGTTGGGAAGATCCCCTGGAAAAGGAAATGGCAACCCACTCCAGTATTCTTGCCTGGAGAATCCCATGGACAGAGGAGCCTGGTGGGCTACAGTCCATGGGGTCACAAAGAGTCGGACACGACTGAGCAACTTCACTTCACTTCACTTCAAGTGACTAACACACACACACACACACCCCTTAACTATTCTGTTAATAGTTTTTACTATAATACTTTTATCTTTTATCCTTCATATTAGCTTTGTAAATGATTAATCTACTGTGTTTAATATATATTTAACTTTACCAGTTAGATTATGTTTTTTTAATTCTAATTAGCATTCTTTCTTGCTTCTGATTGAATGAGTTCCACTTCCCTGAGTTCAAGTTCACTGAGTCTTCCTTTCCGTTCACGTAGTCTGCTACTAAAGGAGTTCCTTTAGTATATTTTTAAGCTGAATGATTTCAGCTGTTCTTCAGCTCTGTGACTTCTCTTTGGTATTTTCTTACATTATTGTCTCTTTGTTGAATTTCTCACTTTGTTCATCCATTCTTTATCCAAGTTCTGTCAGCATCTTTGTTACCATTCCCTTAACTCTTTATCATGTAAATTACTTATCTCCATTTCTTTAAAGTTTTTTTCTGAGGTTTTATCTTATTCTTTTGTTTGAAATGTAATCCTTTATTTCCTCAATTTTCTGTCTGTGTCTTTGTATTAAATGAAACAGTTTCCTCTCCCAGACTTGAAAGAGTAGCCTTGCATAAGAGATGTGCATGCTTGGATGCTAAGTCTCTTCAGTCATGTCCAACTCTTTGCCACCCTACGGAATGTTGCCTACGAAGCTCCTCTGTCCATGGGATTCTCCAGGCAAGAATACTGGAGTGAGTTGCCATGCCTTCCTCCAGGGGCTCTTCCCTATCCAGGGACTGAACCCATGTCTTTTATGTCTTCTGCATTGGCAAGTGAGTTCTTTACCACTAGCACCACCTGGGATGCAGTGTATCATTTAACCTTGCTCTAGTTCTTGGTTGTCTCTCAAACCTTAGTGATTGTCCAAGCAGCCTTTTTTTTTTTTTTTTTTTTCAGTTTTATGTAGTATCTCTCAGTTGTTATGGGTGGGCCAAGACCTGTCAGTGTCTCAAAAGAAGGGAGGATCTCAGTCAGCTCCTAGATTCAACCTTATTAGAAGCCAGACCCTCAGGAAGCAGCTTTTAAAGTATGCAAATATATACAGTCCTGTGGGACCACAAGATAAGCCCTGCTGACCACAAGAGCAGGTGATCTGGAGATAACAGTTGCAAAACTTGGGGCCACAGAAAAGTGTATACACTCCACTCTGGCAGATACTGTCAACCTGTAGTGAGAGAGAGGGAGAGCATAAAGATGGTATCCCCCAAACTGTTTCCTGAGAGCACCTCTGTAGGTCACTAGAAGGGTGCCAGCCCAGAAGCCTGCCCCTTGGGCTAAAGATCTACAACTAGCAAATAGGCCTCTCTCACAAAAAGACACGGTGTGTTTCAGTCTGCTTTCTGTGCAGTGTCCTGGGGGTGGTGGTCTGCCAAGAACTGTCTCTCTGATTGTTACAGTCCAGAAATGAAAGCCCCCAGTCACAAAAGCCAGGTGTTCCCTTAAGTGGCAGCCATAATACTAAGACACCAGACAGAAAAACCAAGGCACCAGACATGTATTAGAGCTCCCTTTTGGGGGAGAATCTGGCACTCTGGAACACACCAGAGAAAAAGTGCAAAGATAGCACTCACCTCCCAAGGTCTCTGGAAAGGTTTACAGTCAGTCCTTAGGCATGTATTTAATTAGAACCCTGCCAGGGGCTGCAGCTGTAATGAGAAGATTATAAGCTTCTTTACAAAAAGGCTGAGGTCCTGAGCCTGTTCCCTCTTGTTATGCCCAAGGGTCTTAGCTATTTAAGAACTCTTTCTCCATGCTTTATTGTCCCCTGAGATCTGTGTGTAAACTCCACTGGCCACTAGAGCCAGGCAATGTATTCACTGGGAGCCGCTGCCAAAATTGGGACACCTGTCAGGGTATAAGTTCCTTTTGGGGAGATGGTGAGCTGGACATAAAAACTGCAATGATTCACTGAGAGCAAGTATGCCAGACCAGAAAGCCTGCCCCTCAGTCCCAAAGTCCCTGGACAAGTATTATAAATAGGCCTCTTTCTCAGGAAGACTGGGGAGTATGTCCTAGTTGACTATCTGTGCCGTGCTCTGGGGATGGCTGTCTAAGAACTGGATCTCTGATTGTTACAGCCCCATCAGACCCAGGGACATAGATCCAGATCTAGATGATCAGGATGCATTTCCTGGGCTTCTGCCACAAAATCCAGGGCACCGTGCATGTGTAAAATCTCCCTTCTGGAAGATACTGGCACTGTGTGTGGAGTGTGGCAGAGGGGGAGCATGAAGAAAGCACTCACCAAGGAAAAAAGGAAAAGACATCCTCCAGCTTTAGCAATGTAGACACAGAGTGCAAAAATGGTATCCACCAACTCCACCGTCCCCAGAAAGAATTATAACTGACCCCTCCCCCTCAGGCCTACACTTGTAAGATTGACAAATAAATCTCCTTGTTATAAAGTCTAGACATTTTTCAAATGGCTTCTTCTGCAATTGGCGCTGGGGTGAGTGTGTGCATGAGCCCTTTAAGAAGAGTTTGTCAGGTGGCTTCAACATTTTGGGTCTTATGAACACAAGCCCTGTTGCTTTTCAAAGCCAGATGATTTGGGGGCTTGTCTATCAAGTGAAGGTCTTAAAAGGTCTTAAAAGGTTTTAAGTGAGGGTCTTAAAAGTTGGGGTGCCTGATGTTTTAAGTTTTGTTTAAGGAAGTCCTAGTTCCCTGGTGGCTCAGTAGTAAAGAATCTGTTTGCAGTGCAGGAAAAGCAGGTTTGATACCAGATCAGGAAGATCCCCTGGAGAAAGAAATGGCAACCTGCTCCAGTATTTTTGCCTGGGAAATCCCATGGATAGAGGAGCCTGACAGGCTACAGTCCAGGGGATCACAAAGAGTCAGACATGACTGAGAGACTAAACAACTGGGATATCAATTGTACATTCAGGATATTCAAAAAGGTCTCTTCAGTCTGGCTTGTCAGAACTACAATAATTCCCAGCACAGGGTGACCTGTGGAATCTCTACTGAGCTCAAAACCCACCTATGGCTACTCTCTACAAAGCTTCACTTTTTAGCCAGACACTCAATGGGGACTTTCATAATGATTGTAGAACTCCTTCTTTGTGCAGCTTCCCCCGGGTATATGCATACTTAATCCTCAAATTCCTGCCACCACTGCAGCCCTAAATCCAATCACTGTATCCTATCCCAATGGAAACTGAAGATCTGTATTTGGATCTAATTTTCTGTCGGCTTCCCTGGTGGCACAGACAGCAAAGAATCTGCCTGCAATGTGGGACCTGGGTTTGATCCCTGGGTTGGGAAGATCCCTTGGAGAGGGCATGACAACTCAATATAGTATTTTTGCTTGGAGAATCCCAATGGACAGTAGACCCTAGCGGGCTGCAGTCCATGGGGTCGCAAAGAGTCAGACACGACTGAGTGAATAAGCATTCATTCATTCTACTTTCCTATGTCATATTATGAAGAAAGCTCCCAGCAGAAGGACAGCATAAATATGGTGTTCACTTCATATACTTTCCTTTTCTCAAGGATCTCTGCAGTGTCTGTCCAATGCCTAAAAATAGTTACTTCATATCTATTGGCCAGAATATATGTATTATCTCCTTTTGTACTTGTTATATACAGAAGGATAAGTGTAATACATATCACTTCCTCGTGGCCAGAATCCAAGTTTTTTTCTATAGTGTTCTTAATGTTATTTCCAGTCTAATCTCATTAGGGAACAAATGGCTAAAAGTAATTTGTCTATATTGGTTAAATGCATGGAATTTGGAAACAGCATTTCTAGGCCTAAATTCTGGTGTTATCATTTCTGAGTTGTGATACTTTGGCAAGTTGCCTAGCCTGTCTGTCCCTCAGTTTCCTCATTTATAACACATGAATCATGATAGTTATCTCAAAAGTTCTAGTGGAAGTTACACAAATTAATATATGGTGGAAGAACTAAAGTGTTTCAATTACGTATACGTAACACAAGCTCCTATTACCAAATAAAAATAACACACCCATATATGTATAACTAAATCAATTTGCTGTACATCTGAAACTATCACAAAAGTTAACTGCTAAACTCCAATATAAAATAAAAAGTTAAAAAACTGAAATATATATTTAAGTTAGAAGAAAATAACACACCCAGGCAATTGCTACTACCATGACTTTATCACTTATTTAACCAAATTCTTGTATTCTACTCCCCAATAAGAATTTTCCAATAAGGATGAAAATTAAATTATTGACTTTTAAGGTGTTTGAGCTAGACAACAATATATTGGTAGGGAAAAGTTACAACAAACCTAGACAGCGTATTATAAAGCAAAGACATTACTTTGCCAACAAAGGTATGTATAGTCAAAACTATGGTTTTTCTAGTAGTCATGTATAGATGTGAGAGTTGGACCATGAAGAAAGTTGAGCTGTGGTGTTGGAGAAGACTCTTGAGAGTCCCTTGGACTGCAAGGAGATCCAACCAGTCCATTCTGAAGGAGATCAGCCCTGGGATTTCTTTGGAGGGACTGATGCTGAAGCTGAAGTTCCAATTCTTTGGCCACCTGATACGAAGAACTGACTCATTGGAAAAGACCCTGATGCTGGGAAAGGTTGAAGGCAGGGGATGACAAAAGGATGAGATGGTTGGATGGCATCACCGACTCGATGGACATGAGTTTGAGCAAGCTCCAAGAGCTGGTGATGGACAGGGAAGCCTGGTGTGCTGCAGTCCATGGGGTTGCAAAAAGTCAGACACAACAGCAACCGAACTGAACTGATTTCTCTTCTAGTCTTCCACAATGGAGATTAAGTATACTCCAGATCATCATGGTTAAGGTAGAGAAGTGGCATACCAACTAGTGTGTTGAATGTTACCTCAGCCATCTACAGAACGAATAAACGGTAGAATTGGAGACTTAGCCCTCATACAATATTGTTTTGCTTTTGTTTGGGAATTGTACATTTGTTTATCTAATCTATTTGTTTATGTTACAGATTGCCATGGGGTTTAAGCCTTTAGAAAGTAATCCTATGTGAATAGTTCTTCAGCATTTAACTCTCCCTCAATCCATTATTTTATTTCTATAGTGCGATAAGTCCTCCTTTCCAATCTAGACAATGTAGCTCCTTAAAAGAAATTGAAATATAAGTCTCCATCATTTCTTGGGTATCACAAGTTTCTGCATCAGTTTCAAGTGGTTGCAAATGGAATCTTCACCTATGCCAGCTTCTTATCCCCTTAACAAGGGGGAGGGAATGACTTCTATTCTTCTTGGACATAGGGAAACATATCTTTGCTCATACACCACTGCTCTGGCCATATTATTTCTTAAAGTACCTGATGACTACTATAACTTCTACAATAAATGGCATTTTCTTTTCCAGAGGCTACCTAGATCAGTCTACATGAGGCTGATGGGGAAAATAATTTTCCACCTCTTAACATCACTTTTACACTATTTATGAAATAATAGTTCTGTTCTGAAATGTACCCATATTTTAGCCAGACTCCCACCCAGTTAAACCTAGAGATAATACCTCGTTTGAACCTTCCCAATGGGAGGGACCACAATCATGCTGTTTCTTGTTTTGAGCCTCTCATTTCCATTCTAATAGCACGCACATGTGCTTCACTTCAGTGGGCCTCACATCCTGTGTCTCCAACAGCAACCATACCTTTACAGGTCAACCTTGATCTTCAGCCTTTACTTCTCTACTGTCTCCTTCCCATGAATATTTAACATGTTTAAGCCTCTCTCATCTTAAAAAAAAAAAAATTCTAAAATGTTGCTGATGGATATTGAACACCTGCTCTTTCCTCCTTTTCTGTAGCACAGCTTTTTGAAAGTTTTCTTTGTAGTCTTCTGTCACTCCACACACACTCATCACCTTACTCCTCTCTGGGTGTTGTCCCAGGTTAACTGTTCACACTGGTCTCCTTGAGTCATCCTATAAGCACTGCAGTTTCCCAAGCATGCACTATGTCTGCTTGTTCCAAGCCTTTTTGTTCACTATTCCGTTTCTAGAACTCTCACTTCTTCATAATAGAAACTGTTTTTCCCAAGATTATCATAGGTCATTCCTGTGTTCCTTTTCAGTCTTTTCGGTAGCATTTGATGCTGTTAAAATTCTCTCTTCCTCTAGGCCTGTGAGACTGTCCTCTTGATCTTCATCCTCTCTCTGGCTGAAACTGTTTCTTTCACAGGCCCCTTTACTTCCTCTAATTAAACTTTGGTGTTCTTTCATCTTTGATCCTAATCCAGTTCCATGAACAATGTTATTCTCTTTCACCTTCCACTGTCATCACCACTGTGCTTTCAACTCTCTTCCCTATTTTAGAAGACTCTCCAAAGTTTCAGATTCACATATCCCAAGGCTGCTGGATATTTACACTTATAAGTTTCTAGCCACCTCATTCTTACCAAATCAAAATCTAAACTCCTTGTTCATCTGAGTGCCTACAACTTCTCTTTTGCCACCTAAGTCAATGTCACAATTATTTTCCCAGTTCCCTAAATCAGAATCCTGAGTATAATTCATGACTCATTTTTATCCTTTGCAATAGATAATCAATGACTAAAATCAGCCAATTCTTCATCCATTGTAATATTCTGTTCATTTTTCTCCATTTCCATCATTATACCTTAATCAAGGTTTCTGTCACCTCTTAACTAGATAATACTAGTGTAAGCACCAATTGTTCTTTCTGCTTCATCTGGCCCTTGCAATAAGTAATGCTGCCTCAAAGGGATTTCATAAGTGCAAACTTAAATCGGTCATTTCCTAGCCTAATAACTTTCTACACTCCTCCCTGTGATAAGGAAAAGCTCAAACTCCATATCACACTAACGTGTTATGGATATGGCCTCAGTTCAGTTCAGTTCATTTCAGTTGCTCAGTCATGTCCGACTCTTTGAGACCCCATGAATTGCAGCACGCCAGGCCTCCCTGTCCATCTCAACTCCCGGAGTTCACTCAGATTCACGTCCATCGAGTCAATGATGCCATCCAGCCATCTCATCCTGGGTCGTCCCCTTCTCCTCCTGCCCCCAATCCCTCCCAGCATCAGAGTATTTTCCAATGAGTCAACCCTTCGCATGAGGTGGCCAAAGTACTGGAGTTTCAGCTTTAGCATCATTCCTTCCAAAGAAATCCCAGGGTCGATCTCCTTCAGAATGGACTGGTTGGATCTTCTTGCAGTCCAAGGGACTCTCAAGAGTCTTCTCCAACACCACAGTTCAAAAGCATCAATTCTTCAGTGCTCAGCCTTCTTCACAGTCAAACTCTCACATCCATACATGACTACTGGAAAAACCATAGCCTTGACTAGCCGGACCTTAGTCGGCAAAGTAATGTCTCTGCTTTTGAATATGCTATCTAGGTTGGTCACAACTTTCCTTCCAAGGAGTAAGCGTCTTTTAATTTCATGGCTGCAGTCACCATCTGCAGTCCCTGCTTATTGTTCCAGGTTTACTTCTCACATTGGTCTCCTCCACTCATCTCCTAAGTATCAGCCATACACAATTTATTTCAGTTCCCTGAGCATGTACTATGCCTGCTTGTCTCCAAGGCTTCTCATGTGCTGTTCCTTCTTTCTAGAAAATTCTTCCCACTGTTTATTCCCATTCATTGGACTAATCCTCATGTAGATTTCAGATCTCTCCTTGTATGTTAATTTTCTGTGGAAATTTTCCGTAATCCCCTGAATGATCTGGGATGTTCAGCCCATGTATTCATAGTACATCTTGAAATTTCCCTGCAAAGGTATGTATATTATCTGCCTTTCCTAAAGATGTGTTTTCAGTCACTCTGTCATATCTGACTCTTTGTGACCCTTTGGACTATAGCCCACCAGACTCTTCTGTCCATGAGACTTTTCAGGCAAGAATAATGAAGTGGGTTGCCCTTTCCTACTTTAGGGGATCTTCCCAACACTGGGAAGGATCAAACCCCTCCTAATGATAATAAACAACTTGAATATGGTACCCATATCTTTGTTTGCCATTGTGTCTCCAGTGCCAGACACAATGCATGACATATTTGTTGAAATATGAATGAATGAATATATGCATTGAAATTCCTTAGCAAAACATTTTTAAGTAGCTTCATATTCTTCATCTTGCCTCTTTCTGACCTTACCTGCATAAAGCCCACTGAGTATACTACCCAAGAACTTACAATTTTCCAAGTGGATTATATTCTTTGCTATCTCTATGGCTTTGCAGATCCCAATTCCTCTCTCCAGAATGTTCCCACATACTCTCTACTCCTAGATCACTCATCTGAGCCTACACTCTTCCACAAGCCAATTATTCCAGAATTCACTGGCACACCATGCTCTAGGTTCCCAACACTTGTGGGAGCATTTATGTAATATAGTACTTTTCACTGGTTCACCAATGTGATTTTTCTCCTCAGGGCTAAAGGAAATATTTTTGTATATCTTTTTATCAAACATCTAGCAGAGAAGCTAGCAAATTACTAGTAAAAGAGCCAAGTACTGCTTATTAAATGAAAGAGGGAAAGAAAAGTCAGAGTCCCTCATATGCTATTCTAATAGCCTGATGAGAGCAGATGAATTTGACCATTAACCTAAAGTGCCTGAAAGTCAATTGTCAGGGACCATGCAATCAAATAAAAATTATATATTAGTGTCTCTTACATTCCATGTTCATTAAGGGCAAATTTTGCTGAGCCATTTCTTCATAGTCAATTAAAAAAATATTTATATTTTAGAAATGAGTGGTAAATCATAAACTCTGAGAAATCTTACCTGATTTGAATAAACCAAATGGTTTTGCTAACTTCATTCTCTAAATAGAAATTCTACTGCCAACTATATTCACATTAGATAAAATGGAAGACCAAAGGCTTTGTTTATTCAGCTACTCACCTGTTCCTCAGCATGAACTTGATGTTAGCCAAATTTCTTGGGAAGAAAAAATGTATCTTATTTTGGTTTTAATTTTTAAGTATTTTAACATTTCTGTTTTTTCAAAAAAATATCTTAACAACAATATTTTAATACCCTAAAAAGAGAAGCAGAATGTACACAACAGTAGATGCAGGAAATAAGATTTTTGTGCTCTTAATATAAAAACAAAAGATTAACAATTCTGATAGTTATTACATGAGTTCTTAAAGGAATAGAGAACTAAGGTTGTGATAACATTTAGATTTTCTTTCATGTAAAAGTCATTGATTTGCTGTTTTGTTGAAACTGTTGATGCATCTCTGTTGTGATTAATTTTTCTGAAGAGCTAGATCATGTTTTAAAATGACTACACAATCCAGTTTTAAACTTATAAGGTTATAAAAGTAAAGTGAGAAAAATAATATATGAAGTGCTTGTGATATCTTTATGCATAAGTTTAAGAATCGTTAAGTAGCTGTCACTCTTTCCCAGCATCAATTACTCTTCTCCGGGATTTACTTACTCCACTCTGTATAATGAGCCCCTAGAGCACGTTTCATTACAAGGGAAAGCACACATTCTTCGCTTGCGGTCAGTGGGATGTGGTTAATTTGAAATCACTTAAACTATTATATCTGTCAAGTGCAGTTATTTTATTTTCAATTCACATCAGTGTTTTAGCATGCATGTCGGTTACCGGGTCAAACTGGCAGATTAATTTAGGGGCATTCTGTTGCCATGTTCTTTCTCACTGCCATCAAATGCAGGCCACTGGTGAAAGTAAATACCTGCCCATTAAAATTGCCAGAGATACCACGCTTAATGTAAGCAATAATATATAGATAAGAAAATGGTGCTAAGTTAGAGATCATGGTTCACAGTTCTTATGCATGGGAGGCATTCAGTGGTAGAAAATATTTCAAGAAAATCAGACTTTGAAAGCAATAAGATGCTGAAAGAAACCTTCAGAATGCTCTAAGAAACCTGGAAATAGCCTGGAGGGGGCTTTTTGTATTATTGTAGCCAGTTATTTTTGCTATAGGTAGGATTTTAAATAGAATGTATGTGTGGTATAAATTTATGTGTGCATGTATATAAATATGGAGAGGGGGAATATGAAGCTATTTCAAGGCATAATGAATCAAAGGTGAATATTGCTTTGATATAAACAATCTAGGTTGGACTTGGAAAAAGCAGAAGTAAGAATGTTATAACACTAGCTTAGTCTGTCCCATTAATGAATAGCCAGACGTTAATAAAAAGTAATAGCTTCAAAGTGAACAGTTGGGAAATATACTACCACAATACCATACAAACTGAATTAGTAAACAATATTTTTACCAGATGTAGCCATGCTTTCATCATTTTATAATACTGCTAACAATACTAAAGCATTTGAAGGTCTGTTTCTTGGAGGTTTTGTAAATAAGCCCTGTTTAATAGTATCTGGGTTGCAAAGATACAAAATTCAAAAAACCATAATAGCAACTGATCAGACACCAGAAAGTTTCATTTCCTCAAAAAGGAAGAACTATATACTCTGGGAGTGCTTTGAAGTTATACTTCTTTTATGGAAGTTGTAGGACAGCAGGAAATAGAGCGTCGCCTTGATTCACAGGCACCCAGAAAACTGTAAGCTTCAAACATCTGTGTGAAAGTAGAAGTCACATACAAAAAAACAAGCACAGCCCAAGAAGACCCAGAGATGTACGTATAGAAGCAACCCACATGAAACCTCCTGACCATGGCAGAAACTTCAAAAGCTCTTGCTTTGAAACTCTACGTAAGACTGCATCAAGGATGAGAGAGGAAGGAGGTACTGCTGGCAGAAAGTAGTGAGATCTTTGCCGTCTGGGGAGTGTTAGAATCTAACCCATTTTTATATCATCTTCTTGACACTTTAGAACCACGAGTTATGATCCTTCACAACACGTCTCTTCAAAAGTCTTGTATTTCTAATTTAGTAAGTAAATCACAAGCTCTAGTACAACAGAAATGGTAGTTGTAAATTAAAACGAGTAACAATAACAAAAAAAAACTTACCCTTCTCATTCATTCCTGAAACCCATAAGTTCTACCTGTATGTTCTTTAGGGAAAATATTTTTTCATCCCCTGAATTCAGTTGGCTAAAAGTTGGGAAAAGCAACTGTAATCTTTCTTTTCTTCAATGTGTTGCTAGCCATTTTGACACTGAAGATCACATTTTAGTGCCCAGTGCAAAAGTATATTCTTATGGAAGACAAAAGCACTTAAAATATATTGCAAATTACCTTGACCCTAGAGTTAATGATCAAGTTGCTAGGTGAAAAGTGGTTAATGGAAAATACCTTAATTTGGAAATTATATTTGAGAGTCCCTAACTTGAGTTTCTGTTCATCTGTGTTTCTGTGGAAACTAGTTATTAATCAGTAGGATAATAATGGGTATATCACATAGCTAAAGGGTTTCATAGTCAGGTTTGAAATGCATAGGATTAAGCTATTAAGCTGCTTTTTATGTTTGCTTTGGTTATACTGCACTAGTATGTATGTCAGAGAAGGCAATGGCAACTCATTCCAGTACCCTTGTCTGGCAAATCCCATGGACAGAGAAGCCTCTTAGGCTGCAGTCCCTGGGGTCGCTAAGAGTCAGACACGACTGAGCAACTTCATTTTCATTTTTCACTTTCTTGCATTGGAGAAGGAAATGGCAACCCACTCCAGTGTTCTTGCCTGGAGAATCCCCGGGATGGGGGAGCCTGGTGGGCTGCTGTCTATGAGTCGCACAGAGTCGGACACGACTGAAGCAACTTAGCAGCAGCAGCAGCAGCAGCAGAATGCATGTATATGACCATAGGACACTCTTTTGCATATACTATATAAAGGATACTTTGGGGCATTATACATACACATTTAATATTTGTGCTGGATAAAAAGGGTTAACCTAAGTTAATCTGTTATCTCTAGTCCCTCTATTCTCAAACAATGTTTTTCATTAGAATCATTGATGAGGCTTTACATAAAGAAGCCTGGAACACATTCCAGATTGATTGAAGAGGAGTTGGGTGTAGCATCTTGAATTGTATGTTTATAAAAAGCTTTTTGCATGGTTCTAAAGTGAACCCCTATTTAAGAAACAGTGCTGTAAATGTTTTTTACTTTTTTCTCCAATTTTTATTTCCATGCATATGTCTGTATCTCATATTTAACCAAGCTGTCTTATATTTTGAAGCTCAATAGTCTTCCCTGTAAAGCCAAATTAACATAGCAATATTCTAGAAAGGCTTTTTTATTGAAGTACAGTTGATTATAACAGGACTTCCCAGGTGGCGCTAGTGGTAAAGAAACTGCCTGCCAATACAGGGGACATAAGAGACGCAGATTCAACTCCTGTTTGAAAGATGCCATGGAGAAGGAAATGCCAACCCACTCCAGTATTCTTGCTGGGAGAATGCCTTGGATCAAGGAGCCAGTTGAGCTAGGGTCACAGAGGAAGACACAACTAAAGCAACCTAGTCCACACACATAGTTGATTATAATGAGTTAATTTATATATTGTGTAGCTAAGTGATTTAATGATGCCTATATGGGCTTCCCAGGTGGCGCTAGTGGTAAAGAACCCACCTGCCAATGCAGAAGACATGAGACACAGGTTCAATCCCTGGATCAGGAAGATCCTTGCCTGGAGAATTCCATAGACAAGAGCCTGGTGGGCTACAGTTCATAGGGACACACAGAGTCAGACAGGACTGAAGTTACTTATCATGTGCACACACACACACACATATATATATACACACATTCTTTTTTAAATATTCTTTTCCATTGTGGTCTATCATAGGATATTGTATATAGTTCCCTGTGCTATACAGTATGACCTTGGGCAAAAAAGTGCATTTTTGTGTGTGTGTAACATGGAAAATCCAAACAAACTTTTTGGTGAATTCAACATATATATAATAGCTTACATCTGCTGTTAAAAGAGGTAGAAAAGTCTTTAGAAAGTCTTAAATGAAAGTATATAACAATTATTTAACAATAACATTTGATACTAGATATTAAGGTAATATTAATCCATGAAAGTTGATGCTATAATAATTATATGTAAAATAAAAATAGTATGGAAGAAAAATACAATTTTTCCAATAAGTCGACACCCTCCTTCCAAGTCTGAATGAATGCTTATCATATTTTATACTTGCTTCTGTTTCACAAAGCTCTAATCACTTATCTCATTTAATTTACTTATATATTTTAACATAGTTGCTTTTGTCTACCATTTAGAATAAAAATCACAGACCTTCATATTTAAGAAGGGTCACAGTGATCATTTGCTATAGCTTCCAAGCTCCGGTAGAAGTATTCTAAAATACATCTTAGTCTTGACTGTGTGAATCTCCTTGTATACATTTTTTGTTTGTATCTAATTAGCATTATAAAAACTGCTGTTATTTCCTTTCTAGCTTTATCAGATGCAATTAGTGAATGTTGTTGACTGAAAAGCAAATGAATTAGTCTTCTATAGCATTCACTGTTTTGCTATTCATAAAGGTTTTTTTTTCCCATTATCAAAATGTATTCAGGAACTTTAATTTTTGAGTACTTAATTTAAAAATATATAATAAGATGACCAGGAAATAAGTCATGATTTTTTCATCTATCAATACTTCTTAACAGCCAGGATTTTGTTTGCCAGTGACAGCAGCCCACATCAAAATACTTAAGTCAAAAAAGAAGGCACTACTTACTCATTTGTTTAGCTGCCCTGGGGGTCTTAGGGGTGGATGTGAAATCTTTTTTAGCTGCAGCATATGGGCTTTTAGTTGTGGAATGCAGGATCTACTCCCCTGTCCAAGGACTGAACCGAGACTCTCTGTGCCTACCTTTGGAGCACGGAGTCTTGACTACTGGACCACCAGGGAAGTCCCTGGCATTGCTTCTTCAATGAAAAAGCAGGGCTAAGGCTAGCCATGAAATTAAAAGACACTTACTCTTTGGAAGAAAAGTTATGACCAACCTAGATAGCATATTCAAAAGCAGAGACATTACTTTGCTGACTAAGGTCCGTCTAGTTAAGGCTATGGTTTTTCCAGTAGTCATGTATGGATGTGAGAGTTGGACTGTGAAGAAGGCTGAGTGCCGAAGAACTGATGCTTTTGAACTGTGGTGTTGGAGAAGACTCTTGAGAGTCCCTTGGACTACAAGGAGATCCAACCAATCCATTCTGAAGGAGATCAACCCTGGGATTTCTTTGGAAGGAATGATGCTAAAGCTGAAACTCCAGTACTTTGGCCACCTCATGCGAAGAGTTGACTCATTGGAAAAGACTCTGATGCTGGGAGGGATTGGGGGCAGGAGGAGAAGGGGATGCCCGAGGATGAGATGCCTGGATGGCATCACTGAGTCAATGGACGCGAGTCTGAGTGAACTCCGGGAGTTGGTGATGGACAGGGAGGCCTGGCATGCTGCAATTCACGAGGTCGCAAAGAGTCGGACACGACTGAGTGACTGAACTGAACTGAAGGCACCCGTTGGTAGGATTGCATCCAAGTGTACAAAAAAGGCATCAGTAATCTTTCTCTCCTTCTCTCAGCCTGCTTTTTCTGGTGGTGTCATTTTTCTCATACTGGCTCTCCCAATTAGTAACAAAGAAGGCCAACCAGCAGCTCTGTGATTTTATTTCTTGGCCGCTACAGATGCAGAAGACCTCATGACTAAAATGTCCAGCAGAAATTCTCTTACTGGCTCAGTTTCCATTACAGACCCATCCCTGAGCCAATTATTATAGATGGTATTCATAGAGTATTCTGATCAGACAGATAATTATGGCCAGATCTGCTCCCAAATCCCACTGACTGAAGTGATTGACACATCTTTTCTCAGAAGAAATAAGTACTATTACCAAGAAAAGGAAGGGTGTGAGTAGAAGAAAGTAAGGAAGAGCTTTTCAAACTTCTGGCAGTTTTGATCTTTATTCTCTATGAAATATCTTATCTAATTAATTACATTAGACTTCATTGGTAGCAGTTAATATTTTGAAAAACACAATTATTTTCCCTGCTTGGGAAAATATAAATAGACAAATTGTCAAATAGTTCATTATATTTGAACAATAATTTTAATTCCAAAAGATACTGACACTAACCATTTGATTAATAACTTATAGCTAAAATTTCATTATAAAGTTAAATGTTTGAACTCACTGATCATAAGCATTTGCTACAAAAAATTAATTACAATTAATCAAGTATTATAAAACATCATCTTTCTGTCCTCCCCTTTATTTCCCTTTGAGATTTAGTATGTTAACTTCTTGTTTTTCCAAAAATAATCAATTAAGGCAAAAAAATTTAATTCAGTCATGTCAATACTTTTTAAAAGTACTGAAATATTGTATCTATGTGTAATGAATCAAAAACAAAACTGAACAAAGTGTAAATATTTTCAGAAAGTTAATATCAAGATAATTAATGCCTTTTGTCATATGCACCATGACAGGTTTTACTTATTTCATTAACTTTTGCATTATCTTAAAATATTTTGAAATTTCTTTTTGGAAATAGCCTTCAAGACTAGTTTATAATCCACTTGAGAAAAGCAGTTTTATTTTTTATCAAGTCACATGTTATATCCACAGTTAATTAAAACAATGTAAATCTATACCTTACTCAACAGATTTGACTAGAAATGATTCCCAGTTAATTCCTATAATCATAGATATCCAAAAAGGTTACTTGTCCTAATGGAAAACATTCAATGACTAGACAATATGAAACCAGAGAGTTTCAAACTAGAAAACATTTTTCTTATTCACAATTATTCAAAAAAATGTAATCTTCAGAATAAGTGAATCATTTACAAGAGGATAAAATTGAAGAGAAAGACTTCCATCTGAGGCATGTCTTTATAGTCTCTCTTAATATTTACTGTATATTATGAAAATTGGCAATAAATATAGCTGTGTTGGTAAAACATACTTTATTCTTTTTTAATTAGAAGATCATATTAAAGGTGAAGACTAAAGAGAAGATATGTTATAAGCTCAGGATAGAAGCCCTTTACTTGTGTGAGATTTTTCAAAATATGTAAATATGATTTTAATTATTTTTCATCAATCTTACATTTTACATTTTTTATGTCAAAAGTATATTCATCTTTAGGCATCTCTAACACAGTGTTTCTTTAGCTGAGATGCAGAACAATTTCATCATAACTCTCAGTGAAATCAATCAGCTGATAAAGTGGCAGGTTCATGCCTCTGCTAAGATTACTGTGCTGATGAAGCCAAGTTCACAGGTTTGATCCCTAAGTGGGCCAATTTACTTTGCTACAGGCAATCCCTCAAACCCTGGCCTGACATCCTGCAAATGGGAGCCATCAGTCATGAGGGGAAGCTGCAGGGGAAATGCAGGGGAACTAGAGCCAACTCACCCCCACTGTAGGAAAAGAGCTCCAGGTTCAAGCCAGCTGACAGCTACTCTGTGGCATTTCTCTTGTAAATAAGAGAGGGAACGATCTCCCAAATGATAGTGAATTGGCACAAGTCACAGTGTAAACTGATTTCCAAAAATGTACTTTAATATCAAGTTTGTCAATAATGACTAAACTAGCAATGAATTGTTGGTTTGATTAGTGTTGTACCAAGAATGGTAGGAGGTGTTGGAGACCCCGAAATACCATATGAATTTATAATGTGTTCATTAGCAACTTCCAAAAAAAGGTTGGCTCCTGCTCAAACAAAAGAGAAAATGTAGCTACTGGCTGAGAAATTAGGATAATAGATTGGATCAAACAGAGGAAAACCATCGAAGCATTGTGTGTCAAAGTTTTACTTAACTCATTAATGAGAGAGCTAGCAAGATGACAAAATAAAATTTGAGAAATTAGAATTTTTTAGTCAGTAGGGGAGAAAAAAAGCTGAAATAAAGTACCAAATTAGACACAAAATTAGTTAAAGTCCTACAGGGCAATGAAACCATCACAGCTTAGCAGTTTTACAGAACTGTAAAATGGCCCTAATCAGCTGTGTAAGCACACTTATGTTCCCTTAGAATATATTAGAAACAGCTAGGGAGTATTAAAAAATACTGATGATAAGGTCTTATCCCCCAATATTCCCATCTACTTGGTAACTGAGTAAGGCCTGAGCAGCAGGATTTTTTAAAACCTCCTTGAGCAGTTCTAACGTGCAACCAAGTTTGAGAACCACATCCCTAGAAATTGGCGTGGCCTTTTACAAGGGCTTTCAACAATTTGTCCCCAAACATTGCTGTTCAAAATGGGTAGCATCATCAAGCAGCATTCCAATATCTAGGTCCCCACTCCAGGTGCATGGAGTTAGGATTTACATTTTAAAAAGTATCACCAGATTATTTAGGTATGTATTAAAATTGGAGAAGCACTTTTGTAACATGATACTGAAAGGACTTGCAATCATTTTCTCCCCCTATTTTCACACTTTAGAAAAATTTTCCCAAGATAACACTGACAAGAAATTGCCAAATATTTCTAAAAAGGCCACAAATTGCACTTTAACAATAGGAATGTTGGTGGAGAGGGGGATGACTCTAAGCTGGAAAACCTGCTCTGGGTTAGGCAATCGTCCCACATCCCCAGATCTTCAGCCACCAGAAATACCTGGGGTAATAGGACTAGGAGTATTTCAGATGAATGTATGGGTATTTAAGGAATCTTGAGGATAAACATCATGCTCTATATATCACCTTTACGAAGGGCTGTTGGGAACTGGGCCAGTGAGGGGTGGGGTGCTCACATGTGCCAATCATTTTTACCACTAGCCAATCACATAACAGCCACAGGTAGTAGCTATGAAGAAAAAAAGATAGAAATGGTATTAATATTTGAATGCTAATTATGGCAAAAAAAAAAAAAGTATTTTCTTTTTTCCATTGAAGTATGGTTGATTGGCACAGTGTTGTGCCACTTTCTGCTGTACAGGACAGTAACTCAGTTTTACACATATATTCTTCTTTAAATAGTCTTTTCCACTGTGGTTTACCCTGGGAGGTTGCATATAATTCCCTAGGTAGGTAGGATCTTGTTCTTTATCCACTCTAAATGCAGTTTAGTTCAGTTCAGTTCAGTCGCTCAGTCGTGTCCGACTCTTTGCAAGCCCATGAATCACAGCAAGCCAGGCCTCCCTGTTCATCAAAAACTCCCAGAGTTTACCCAAACTCATGTCCATCGAGTCAGTGATGCCATCCAGCCATCTCATCCTCTGTCATCCCCTTTTCCTCCTGCCCCCAATCCCTCCCAGCATCAGGGTCTTTTCCAATGAGTCAACTCTTCCTATGAGGTGGCCAAAGTACTGGAGTTTCAGCTTCAACATCAGTCCTTCCAATGAACACCGAGGACTGATCTCCTTTAGGATAGACTGTTTGGATCTCCTTGCAGTCCAAGGGACTCTCAAGAGTCTTCTCCAACACCACAGTTCAGAAGCATCAATTCTTCGGCACTCAGCTTTCTTCACAGTCCAACTCTCACATCCATACATGACTACTAGAAAAACCATAGCCTTGACTAGATAGACCTTTGTTGGCAAAGTAATGTCTCTGCTTTTTAATATGCTGTCTAAATGCAGTAGTTTACATTAAACAACACCAAATGCCTAGATTAGTTTACATCAAACAACCCCAAATGCCTAGATCACTCTCCTTCCCCACCTCTCCCTTGACAACCACAAGTCTGATCTCTACATCTGAGTCTGTTTCTGTTTTGTAGATATGTTCATTTGTGTCAAATTTTAGATTCTATGTACAAGTGATACCATATGATTTGTCTTGACTTATTTAACTTAGTATAATAATCTCTAGTTGCATCCCTGTTGCTGCAAATGGTATTATTTTGTTCTTTTTATGGCTGAGTAGTATTCCATTGTATATATGTATTACATCTTCCTTATTTATTCACCTGTAAATGGATATTTAGGTTGTCTCCATGTTTTCACTAGCATAAACAGTGCCACTATGAACATAGGGTGCATATATGTATCTTTTTGAATTATAGTTTTGTCTAGGTATATGCCCAGGAGTAGGGATGCTATTTTTGGTTTTCTGAGTAGCCTCCATGCTGTTTCCAGTAGTGGCTGCACCAACTTACATTCCCACTAACAGTGTAGAAGGGTTCCCTTTTCTTCACACCCTTTCCAGCTTTGTTATTTATTGAAAGTATTTTAAACAGCTTACCCAGCACCAAGTTGCTAAAATTTTGAGGTTGAATGTGTCACCCCAGACTTAGCATTAACTGGATTTTGAAAAAGATTGACAGAGGAGTTTACTGCCTTTGAATATGAAAATTTAGGTCATAGTATTCAGGCAACAAGACCTTTGGTATGGCAATTGACACCTCAGGGAATGTAAGCAACGTTCTTGCATAGAACTTTCCAAAAGTATTAAATGAATTTCACTTTGACATGTAAGAGTGATAACTATACATCCTGGATTTTCAAAGTGACTACCAATTTTCAATCTTTTAAATTCATAAATTTATTCATCAGCTATTAAGTACTGGATACTTTCCTAGGTTTACAATGATAAACTAAAAAATATGGTTCCTGCGTTCCTGGAGCTCACAGTCAAGTAAGGAACAAATAATATTAAACAATGAATAAAGATTACAAATGTTATTGTTGTAATAAAGCTTTGTAAGTACAATAAAAGAGCAGGGTGACTTTGATGAAAATGACTTATTCAATATGTAACTAAATATAGTTTATTATCTATAGTTTTACAAAGCTTTATCAGTAAGTTCCCAAATCATAAAATAATTTCAATTATATTAATAAAATATATGAATTTCATGAAGGCTTCCACATTCACTTGACTCTACTTAACTCCTCATATGGTAAGAAATATCCAAAAGCTCTGACAATGCTTCTCTTGACATTCTTTCTTCACTGGGGAATGTATGGGTTGTTTTTATTCTGAGCAGGTGAATGTGTAATGTATTTTCCAAAGACCTAAAAATCAAAGAGACTTTAGTTAAAGTGACAGAAATGACACACAGCTATTGATTCATGTACCTTAAATCCTCTCTGGAATGTGAATGGAAATTATAGAATCATACATATATACACATATCACAGTGATATATATATGTTGTGATATTGTTGTGATAATATATGTTGTGATATTGAAAAATGTGTGTGTATATATGTATTTTTATATATACAAAACACCTCCATACATGTTCATTTCCATATATATATTTGGATAATCTAAAATTTCAAAAATACTGTTTTGTATCATTTTTTAAATTAAACTTCATAAAGGACTACAATATCTTACAAATGAAAAAATTTGAAACCTTTGTGTGATAAGATTGCCGAAAGTTTTCTTGGTTTTGGATTGGTTTTGTTGCCTGTTTCTTCATGGCTATATAAATGTGTTTGAACTCTTTAGATAATATACTTGATCTTACCATAATTAAGTTCAGCCTTGATAGTAACTATTATTATTTGCATTTTTTATCCAAAATGCAGCCTCTCTCTTTAACTCATTCATGGCTTTCATTGTTCCACTGATCCCTTATCTCTAAGCATCAGCTCCTGATGCCTGTTACTTACACTCTTGACTCTGTGATAGTCAGTTTGAAACATGCTTCCCATGTTGTAATCCTCAAAACCCATAGATCTAAAGCTCATATTCTCCTTCTGTCAAAGAGCCTAGGAAGAAATTTTCCATTTTATTTAGCAATAAAAGAAATGTGCACATAATTAATAAAGCTCTGAATCAAGTCAAGTGGTCCCTCTATGCTGTTACCTCCTGAATGACACTTTTCCTTTTTTACCCATCTTTTCCCAGTTTTATTATAAAATTGACACATGACATTCTGTGAGTTTTAAGTGAACAATGTGGTCGATACATGTATATATTGAGAAATATATACCACAGTAATTCTAGATGATCTATCACCACGCACACACAGTTAAATATTTTTTTGTAAATTTAACACGTTATTGACCAGCTGATTTTTGTAGAAACTAACCCCTGTGGCAGGCAAATTGTTATGTTAAGTGAATATTGAAACACTGGTCAGTAACATTCAGGTAACAAAAGACACATTAGTATGTCTCTGCCCAGTGAGTTAAGATCCACTCTCTTAGCAACTTCTAAATTATAACATGGTATTATTAACTTTGTGTGCTCAGTTCTGTCTGACTGTTTGTGAGCCTATGGACTGTAGGCCACCAGGCTCCTCTGTCCATGGGATTTTCCAGGCAAGAATACTGGAGTGATTTGCCATTTTCTACTCCAGGGGATCTTCCCAAGCCAGGGATCAAACAAACATCTCCTACGTTGGCAGGTGAATTCTTTATTATTTTATTAAATTTATTTATTTGTAACTGAAGGACAATTGCTTTACAGTATTGTGTTGATTTCTACCAAACATCAACTTGAACCAGCCATAGGTTTACCCATATCCCCTCCCACGTGAACATCGCCCCCACCTCCCTTCCCATTCCAACCCTCTAGGTTGTTACCAAGCCCCAGTTTGAATTCCCCGAGTCATACAGCAAATTCCCATTGGCTATCTATTTTACATATGGTAATAATGTATGTTTCCATGTTACTCTCTCCATACATCCCACCTTCTCCTCCCCTCCCCAACCATGTCCATAAGTCCGTTCTCTATGTCTATGTCTCCACTGCTGCCCTGCAAATAGGTTCTTCAGTACCATCTTTTTAGACTCCATATATATGTGTGAGTATGCGATATTTGTTTTTCCCTTTCTGACTTATTTCACTCTGTATAATAGGCTTTAGGTTCATCCGCCTCATTAGGACTGACTCAGATGCATTCCTTTTTATGTCTAAGTAATATTCCTTTTTGTATATGTACTACAGCCTCTTTATCCATTCATCTGTCAGTGGACATCCAGGTCGCTTCCATATCCTAGCTATTGTAAATAGAGCTGCAGTGAACATTTGGGTACATGAGTCTTTTTCAATGTTGGTTTCCTCAGGGTATATGCCTAGTAGTGGGATTGCTGGGCCATATGGTGGTTTTATTCCTAGTGTTTTAAGGAATTCCATACTGTTTTCTATAGTGGCTTTATCAATTTACATTCCCACCAAGAGTGCAAGAGAGTTCCCTTTTCCCCATACCCTCCCCAGCATTTATTGTTTGTAGATTTTTGATGATAGCTATTCTGACCAGTGTGAGGTGATAGCTCATTGTAGTTTTGATTTGCATTTCTTTAATAATGAGCAATGTTGAGCATCTTTTCATGTGGTTATTAGCCACCTGTATGTCTTCTTTGGAGAAATGTCTGTTTAGGTCTTTTTTCCCACTTTTTGATAGGGTTGTTTGTTTTTCTGGTATTGATTTGTATGAGCTGCTTGTATGTTTTTGAAATGAATCCTTTGTCACTTGTTTCGTTTGCTATTATTTTCTCCCATTTTGAGAATTGTCTTTTCACGTTGTTTATAGTTTGCTTTGTAAAAGCTTTTAAGTTTAATTAACTCCCAATTATTTTTATTTCCATTACTCAAGGAGGTAGGTCATAGAGGATCTTGCTATGATTTATGTCCTAGAGTGTTCTGCCTATGTTTTCCTCTGAGTTTTATAATGTCTGGTCTAACTTACATTTAGGTCTTTAATCCATTTTGAGTTTGTATTTGTGTATTTACTTGTTGCTGTTCAGTTATCCCAGAAGCATTTATTGAAAAACTGTCTTTGCCCCTTTGTATATTCTTGCCTCCTTTGCCAAAAAAAAAGGTATCCATATGTGTATGGGTTTATCTTGGGGCTTTCTATCTTGTTCAGTGTCTTATAGTCTCCTGTATTCAGCTCTTTTGTCTCCTTAGGTAGGTTTATTCCTGGGTATTTTATTCTTTTTGTTGCAACGGTTAATAAGATTGATTCCTTAATTTCTTTCTGATATTTTATTGTTAATGCATAGGAATGCTGGTGATTTCTGTGTATTGATTTTGTATCCTGCAACTTTGCTAAATTCACTGATTAGCGCTAGTAATTTTCTGATGATACCTTTAGGGTTTTCTATGTATAGTATTGTGTCATCTGTAAACAGTGAGAGTTTTACCTCTTATTTTCCACTCTAGATTCCTCTGATTTTTTTTTCCTTCTCTGATTGCCATAACTCGGATTTCCAAAACTATGTTGAATAAGAGTGGTAAGGATGGGCACCCTTGTCTTGTTCCTGATATTAGAGGGAATGATTCCAGTTTTTCACTGTTGGAAATAATGTTTGCTGTGGGTTTACCATGTATGGCCTTTATTATGTTGAGATAGGTTCCTTCTATGGCTATTTTGTGAAGAGTTTTTATCATAAATGGGTGTTGAATTTTGTCAAAAGCTTTTTCTGCATCTATTGAGATTATCATATGGTTTTTACCTTTCAATTTATTAATATGGTGTATCACATTAATTGATTCATGTATATTGAAGAATTCTTGCATCCCTAGGATAAACTCAACTTGATCATGGTGTATGATCTTTTTAATGTGTTGTTGAATTCTGTTTGCTAGAATTTTGTTGAGGATTTTTGCATCTATGTTCATCAGTGACACTGGCCTGTAATTTTCTTTTTTTGGTATCAGGGTGATGGTGGCATCAGAATGAGTTTGGAAGTGTTCCTTCCCCTGCAAATTTTTGGAAGAGTTTTAGAAGGATAGGGCTTAGCTATTCCCTAAATGTTTGATAGAATTCACCCAGGAAGTGATCTGGCTGTGGGCTTTCATTTTGGAGAGAGTTTTGATCAGTTTTGATTTCAGTGCTTATAGTTGGGTTGTTCATAATTTCTATTTCTTCCTGGTTCAGTCTCGGAACATTGACTCTAAGGATCTGTCCATTTCTTCCAGGTTTTCCATTTTACTGGCATATAGCTCCTCATAATAGTCTCTTATGATCCTTTGTATTTCTGAAATAGAGGTTGTAACCTCTCCTTTTTCATTTCTAATTTTGTTGATTTGATTCTTCTCCCTTTCAGGTGTATTCTTTACTGCTGAGCCCCCTGGGAAGCCCACAATATTGACTTTAGTCATCTTGCTATGCATTACATCCCAGAACTTAAGTAATATTTTAACTGGGAGTTTGTACCTTTTCCACACTTTGACCCATTTTGTTCACATCCTCCATCCTGCAACCACCAATGTGTTCAGAGTTTGTGGGTTTTTTTTTAACTCAATATATAAATGGTATAAATGTGAAATAAAAATACATTATTTCTTCACTCTGGTTTATTTTACCATGTTGTTGCAAAATACAGGATTTTCTTTTTATGACTGAATAATATTTCCTTGAATGTATATGTGTGTGTGTGTGTATTTTCTTTATCCATTAATCATTCAGTGGACACTTAGGTTGTATCTGTCTTTGGCTACTGTAAACAATGCTGCAATGAACATGCAGATATCTTTTCACGAAAAGAATTTTGTTTCCTTTATATGTATCCAAAGGTGAGATTGCTGGATCATTGGGTAGTTCTTTTTTTCTCTTTTTATGTTTTGCTGAACCTCTCTACTGTTTCCCATACTATCTTCACCAATTTACATTCCCAGGAACAGTATATAACTGTTATTTCTCCAAGCCTAGCCAACATTTGTTATGTCTTGTCTCTGATAACAAATTTTCTAACAGATGTGAAGTGATATCTCAATTGAGGTTTTGATTTGCATTTTCCTGAAGGTTAGTAAGGTTGAATACCTTTTCATGTGCATGTAGATTGCTTGTATATGTTTAGAAAAAAAAAATGTCTAATCAGTTCTTTTGTCCATTTTTAAATAGAGTGTTTGGGGGGGGTTTGTAACTGAGCTGTATATGTTCTTCATATATTATGGATATTAACCTTTGTCAGACCTAATTTGCAAATACTTCCTCCTAGTCTGTCAGTTGCCATTGTTGTTGTTGTTCAGTCATTCAGTTGGGTCCGACTCTTTGCAACCCCATGGACAGCAGCACACAAGGCCACCATGTCCTTCACTGTCTCCCAGAGTTTGGTCAAACTCATGTCCATTGAGTTGATGATGCCATCCAACTGTCTCATCCTCTGTCACCCCCATCTCCTCCTGCCTCAATTTTTCCCAGAATCAGGGTCTTTTCCAATGAGTCAGCTCTTCACATCAGATGGCCAAAATATTGGAGTTTCAGCTTCAGCATCAGTCCTTCCAATGAATATTTAGGGTTGATTTTCTTCAGAATTGACTGGTTTGATCTCCTTGCTCTCCAAGGCATTCTCAAGTGTCTTCTCCAGCACCATAGTTCAGAAGCATCCGTTCTTTGGCGCTCAGCCTTCTTTATGGGCCAATTCTCATATCTGTGCATGACTATTGGGAAAACCCTATCTTTGACTAGACGAACCTTTATCAGGAAAGTGATACCTCTGTTTTTTAATATACTGTCTAGGTTTGTGATAGCTTTTCTTCCTAGGAGTAAGCATCTTTTAAATTCATGGCTGCAGTCACCATCCGCAGTGATTTTGGACCCCAAAAAAATAAAGTCTATCACTTCTTCCATTCTTTCTCCATCTATTTGTCATGAAGTGATGGGGCCAGGTGCCATGATCTTAGTTTTTTTGAACTTTGAGTTTCAAGCCATCTTCTTCACTCTCTTCTTTCTACGTCATCAAGAGGCTTTTTATTTCCTCTTCACTTTCTGCCATTAAGGTGGTGTCATGTGAATATGAGGTTACTGATATTTCTCCTGACAGTCTTGATTCCAGCTTGTGCTTTATCCAGCCCAGTATTTTGCATGATGTACTCTGCAAAAACGTTAAATAACCAGACTGATAATATACAGCCTTGACATAATCCTTTCCCGGTTTCCAACAAGTTGATTGTTCCATGTCTGGTTCTGTTGCTTCTTGACCTGCGTAAAGATTTCTCAGGAGGCAGGTCAGGTGGTCTGGTATTCCCATCTCTTTAAGAATTTTCCACAGTCTGTTGTGATCCACACAGTGAAAGACTTTAGTGTAATCAGTGGAGAAGTAGATGTTTTTCTGTACTTCCCTTGCTTTTTCTATGATCAGACAGATGCTGGCATTTGATCTCTGGTTTGTCTACCTTTTCTAAATCCAGCTTGTACATCTGGGATTTCTCAGTTCATGTACTGTTGAAGCCTAGCTTGAAGGATTTTGAGGATTACCTTGCTAGCATGTGAAATGAGTGCAATTGTGCAGTAGTTTGAACATTCTTTGGCATTTCCCTTCTTTGGGATTGGAATGAAAACTGACCTTTTCCAGTTTGTGGTCACTGCTGAGTTCTCAGATTTAATGGCATGTTGAGTGCAGCACTTTAATAGCATCATCTTTTAGGATTTGAAATAGGTCATGTGGAATTTCACACCTCCACTAGCTTTGTTCGTAGTAATGCTTCCTAAGTCCCACTTGACATCACGCTTCAAGGTGTCTGGCTCTAGGTGATTGATCATGACATCATTGTTTTCTGGATCATTAAGACCTTTTCTGTACACTTTTTCTGTATAGTCTTGCCACCTCTTCTTAATATCATCTGCTTCTCTTGAGTCCATACTATTTCTGTCCCTTATTGTGCCTATCTTTACATGAAATGTCCCCTTGGTATCTCTAATTTTCTTGAAGAAAATGTTCATGGGGTTCTCAAGGCAAGAATGCTGAAGTGGTTTTCCACTCCATTCTTCCATGGACCACATTTTGTTAGAACTTTTCACAATGACACCTCCATATTGGGTGACCCTACAAGACATGGCTCATAGTTCCATTTACCTACATTCTGTAGATTACTTTTTCATTTTATTGATGATATCTTTAGTTGCACAGAAGGTTTTAGTTTGACACAGTCTTGGTTTTTTGTTTTTTACTTTTATTTCTTTTTAGGTATCAAATTTTTAAAATTCATATCAAAAATTGATGTAAGGGAGTTTAGTTCCTATGTTCTAGAAGTTTTTATGGTTTCAGGTCTTATATTGACATCTTTAATCTATATTGAGTTCATTTTTTATACGGTATAAGATAGTGGAGGGCTTCCCCGGTGGCTCAGATGGTAATGAATCTGCCTGCAGTGTGGGAGACCCAGGTTCAATCCTTGGTTCAGGATTGAACAACCTAGGATCCTCTAGAGAAGGGAATGGCAACCAACCTCACTATTCTTGCCTGGAGAATTCCATGGACAGAGGAGCCTGGTGGGCTACAGTCCTCAAGTCTCAAAGAGTCAGACATAACAGAGCAACTAGCACACACACACATAAGAGAGTGGTCCCAATACCAGTATTATTAGACTATTATTTCCTCATGTATGTTCTTGGCTCCTTTGTCATAAGTTAATTGATCATATATGTAGATTAATTTATGGGTTATCCTATTTCATTGATCTGTGTGTCTTATTTTAATGTTGATATCATACTATTTTGGTTACTGTAGTTTTGTAATAGAGTTTGAAATCAGGAACTGTGATGCCTCTAACTTTGTTCTTCTTTTTTAAGATTATTTTGGCTATTCAGATGTTTTATGGTTCCATACAAATTTTAGGATTGCTTATTTTTTTGTAACAAAAAAAATGCCATTGAAATTCTGATGAAGATTGTGTTTGCTCTGTAGATTGCTTTGGGCAGCTTGAATATTTTAATAACAGTCATTTTTCAATCTGTGAGCACAGAAAATCTTTCTTTTCATTTTGTCATCTTCAATTTCTATTGTCAGTGTCATTGGGCAGGTCTTTGACATCAGTAGTTAAATTTATTCCTAGATATTATTGTGGAAGTGGAAGTGTTTTCTTAATTCCATTATTAGTTTATAGAACTGAAACTAATTTTGTATATGTTTTTATATCGTGCAATTTACTGAACTTGCCCATTAACAAGTTTTTCTTGTTGTTGGCAGATTCTTTAGGGTTTTCTATGTAAAATATCATGTTATCTACAAATAGAGATAATTTTACTTCTTTTCCAAGTTTGGTAACTTTTATTTCTTGCCTAATTTCTTTAATTAGGGTTTCCAATGCTGTGTTAAATAAAAGTGACCAGAGTGAGTATCCTGTACTTCCTCCTGATTTTAGAACACAGGCTTTCAGTTTCTCACATTAAGTATACTGTTGACTGTAGGTTTGTGATATACCGCTTTTATTATTTTGAGGCATGTTCCCTCTACAGCCACTTTATTGAGATTTTTTAAAATCATAATTGGTTATTGAATTTTGTCAAATGCTTTTTTTGCATCTATTAAAAGGACATATGATTTTTACCCTTCATTTTATTAATGTGATATATCACATTGATTTGCAGATGTTGAACATCCTTGCATCTCTGAAATCCCACTTAATCATGGTAGATGATCTTTGACTGCATAATTTTGTTTGCTAATATTTTGTGAAGTTTTGTATTTGTGTTCTTCAGAAATACTGGCCTGTTTTTTTGTTTTGTTTTGTTTTTTTGTTTTTTTGTTTTTTTTTTTTTGGTAGTAGCCTTGTTTAGTTTTAGTATCAGAATAAAACTGGGCTAATAAAGTTTGTTTAGAAATGTTCCCTCCTCTTCTTGTTTTTGGAAAAGTTTGAAAGGATTGGTAATTTTTTATTTTTTTTAATAAAATTCACCAGCAAAACCATCTGATTCTTAGAGGGATTACAAAGCTATAGAGGGGTTTTGGATTACTGATTCCATCTCCTTTCAAATACTTAGTCTGTTCAGATTTTCTATTTGTGCATAAATTAGTTTTAGTATATTGTATCTTTTTAGGATTTTATTTTTCTAGGTTGTCTAGTTTTTTGGCATATATCACTCTCTTATGATTCTTACACGTTTCTTTCTGTGGTGTTGTCTCCTCTTATAACATCTCTCTCATTTCTAATTTTACTGAAGTCCTCTTTTTTTCTTGATGACTCTAGCTATGGTTTTTCTATTTTATTGTTTCAAAAGACCAGCTCTTAGCTAATTAATCTCTTCTACTGTCTCTTTATTCTTTTTCATTTATTTACTCTTAATCTTTGTTGTTTTCTTCATTCTACTAACTTTGAATTTAATTAGCTTTTCTTTTTCTAGCTCCTTGAGATGTAAATTTAGGTTGTTTGAGACCTTATTTCTTGACATAGATATTTATCACTGTAAATTTCCCTCTTAGAACTGCTTATGCTGCATCCCATATAAGTTTTGGCATGTTGTATTTCCATCGTCATTTGTCTCAAGATTTTTTTTTTTTTAATTTCTTATTTGACATATTGGTTTTACAGTAGTAAAAATTCAATTTTCAAATATTTTTGAATTTTCCAGATTTTTTTCTTCTTGTAATTGATCTGGTTTTGTAACGTAGACCAAAAAGATGCCCGATGTGATTTCAGTGTTTTAAAATTTACCATGGCTTGTTTTGTGGCCTAAAATATGGTAAATCCTAAAGAATGTTCTAAGTGCACTTAAAAAGAATGTTTATTCTGTGATTTTGGAATGGATCTTCTGTAAGTGTTTGAGTGCAGTGTTTTCTAATTGATACTTTGTCTTGATGATCTATGCATTGTTGAAAATGAATTGAAGTCCTTCACTATTTTTGTATCGCTGTCTGTTCTCTGGTCATGTCTGTTAACAGTTGCTTTATATATGTATGTAGTGCTACTATGTTGGATGAATGAATATTTACAAATGTTATATAAACCTCTTGTTAGATTGATGCCTTTATAATTATATAATAATCTCCTTTGTCTCTTACTATGGTCTTTGGATTAAAGCCTCTTTTGTCTGTCATAAGTACATTTTCCCTTGTTTTTCTTCAGTTTTGTTCTACATGGAGTATATTTTTCCATCTCTTCATTTTTAATCCGTGTGTGTTCTTATAACAGAAGTAAGTCCCTTATAGCAGCCAATAGTTAGATTTTTATCCATTCAGCATCCTATCTTTTGATTGAAGAATTCAGCCCATTAATATTTAAAGTGATTATTGGTAAGGATGGGCTTACTATTCCTACTTAAAATTGTTTTTGGCTGTTGTGCAAGTCATTTGTTTCTCTTTCCTCTGTGATTGGATGATTTTGTACAGTGGTATATTTAGTTCCTTTCTCTTAATATTTTGTGTATCAATTAAATTTTTGCTTTGGAGTTACCATAAAGCTTATATAAATCATCTTGTATTTTTATAATAGCCTACTTAAGTTCATAACAACTTACGTTTGAATGCATATTAAAGCTGTAGCCTTTTACTCTTCCCTCTTATATTGCTTTTGTTGTCACAGTTTACATCCTTTGGTCCTTTGTATTCATTAACAAATTATAGTACTTATAGATAGTTTTACTATTTTTGTCTTTTAACCTTAGTAGATTTATAAGTGACTTACTTACCACCCGTTACAACATTAGAGTATTCTGATGCAACTATATATTAAATTTCACCATTAAGATTTATACTTTGATACACTTTTCTGTTACTAATTAGTGCCCTTCTGTTTCAACTTGAAGAGTTTCCTTTACTATTCTTCCAAGGTCAGACTAGTTGTGATGAACTCCTTCACCTTTTGCTTATCCAGAAAACTCTGTATTTCTTCTTCAAATGTGAAAGACTTTTCTGGGTAGAATATTCCTTGCTTGCAGTTTGCTTTCTTTTTCAGCACTTTGAATATATTGATCACTTCCTTCTGGTCTGCAAGTTTCCAGATAAAAATCTGCTGATAGTCTTTTGGGGATTCCCTTGTACATAAAAGGTTGTTTTGCTGCTTTAAAGATGCTCTCTTTGTCTTTAAATTTTAGCAGTTTAATTAGAATATGTCTTAGTTTGGTCATTTTGAGTGCATCTTGTCTGGATCTTTTTGGTCTTCTTGGATCTGGATGTTTGTTTCCTTCCCCAGCTTTGGAAAATTTTCAGCTATTATTCAAATAATGTTTCTGCCTTTTTCTGTTTTCTTCTTCTGAGACCCCTCTGATGGAAATATGTATCTACTTGATGATGTCCCTAAAACTATCTGCATTCTTTTTTCAGAGGAGTCCTGTCTTAAAGTTCACTGATCACTTCTTGCACTTCCCCTAGTCTGCTTTCAAATTCCTCTATTTAATTTTTTAGTTAGATTATTGTATTTTTCAGCTCTGTGATTTGTTTGGTACTTATATTTTTGTCTCTTGAAATTTTCATTTTGTTCATGCATTTCTCTATAGACCTCTCTTTATAGGCTATAAAGTGGGCATCTTTATAGTGAGCATCTTTATGATAGTTACATTGAACTCTTATTAGGATTGTTTCTGGAGTTTTATCTTTTTTTTTTTTTTTAATATTCCTGTTTGTTTCTCTCTGTTGGTTTCTGTGCATTGTTTCGCTGGGTCCTAGCCATTGGTTGTTTCTCAAATCTCTGTATTTGTGTGAACAGCCTTATTTGTTCTTGGGGCTCCCAGTAGTTACAAGTGTGCCAAGACCTTTCAATGTCCCAAAGGGGATGGATGATCTTACTTTTAGCATCTAGATGCAGACTGATTAGAAGCAGGACCCTTAGGCAGCAGCTCTTGAAGTATTCAAATAGACCTCTTTCGCTAAGCAATTGGTATCTGTCTGCCTCCTCTGTGCTGAGTCCTGGGGGCAGCCAGCCACAAGCTGTCCCTTTTTCTGCCACAATCCACCTGAACCCAAACACAAGTCCTGCTGGTCATCAGAGCCAGGTGATGTGTCCTCTGGCCTGCAGCAACATGTAAGGTGCCAGACATGTTCCTAAGCTCCCTTCATGGTTGTTGTTTTTCAGTCTAAGTCATGTCCAACTCTTTGTGACCCCCATGCACAGTGCACACCGGGGTCTTCTGTCCTTTACTATCTTTCAGAGTTTGCTCGAATTCATGTCCATTGAGTTGATGATGCTATCTAATCATCTCATCCTCTGCCACCCCTTCTCCTTTTCCCTTCACTCCCTCCCAGCTTCAGGGTCTTTTCCAGTGAGTTAGCTTTGCACATCAGGTGGCCAAAGATGGCTTTTCATATCAGGAGCATCAGCCTCAGCATCAGTGCTTCCAGTGAATATTCAGGTTTGACTTTCTTCAGGATTGACTGGTTTGATCTCCTTGCAGTCCAAGAGACTCTCAAGAGTCTTCTCCATCATCAGATAATGTCAATTAATTTTAATGTGGACTTTTTTCTCATTCACTTGATTTTTAAGAGTTAGCTAGCTTTTGGATTTCTTTTAGAGGGAATTGCTCCATAAGTAGATTCAGAGCATCTGAGGGATTAAGTAATTCAAAAGTCTCGTATGTAGCCACATTTAACAGGAACCCCTGCTCTAAGCTTATTGAGGACAATAGCTTTACTAGTTGGCATTTGATAGGTACAGTAAGTCATATCCTGCTTTCTTCCCAGCTGTCACTATAGGTAAGTCATCAGTGTTCCTCTCATGCAACACAATTCTTTATTCACAAGAAGCTCATCATCTCTTTCCTACACAAAAACAATGGGAGGAGCAGTAACTTTGATCAAAAAAAAAAAAAAAGGCAGGAGCAGTGAATTTGAGATGAATTTTTCTTAATATGAAGGAGGAACTATGTTGTGTCATTCAAAACTGTATGCCCAGTATTTAGCTTAATGCCTGATGTTATATTAGGTATCAATAAATATTCCTGCTTTAATAAAACTTATAATCCAATTTTATAAATAAGTTCATTTGTATCATATTTATAATAGCTTCCACATACAAGTGACATCATATATCTTTCTTTCTTTGACTTACTTCACCTATGTTGCTGCAAATGGCATTATTTCATTCTTTTTTATGACTGAACAATATTCCATTATATGTATGTACCACATCCTCTTTATCCATTCATCTCTCAATGGACGTTTAGGTTGTGCCATATGTATAGTCATATCTTGGCCATAGTAAATTGTGCTGTGATGAACTCTGGGTTGCATGTATCTTTTTGAATTATGAAATTTCTCTACATATATGCTCAGGAGTGGGATTGCTGGATCATATGGTAATTCTATTTTTAGTTTTTTAAGAAGCCTCCTGTAATTTTCTTTTCTTGTGGTTATCTTTGTTTTGTTTTGCTATCAGGGTGATGATGGTAGCCTCATAGAATGAGTTTGAGAGTGTTCCTTTCTCTGTAATTTTTTGGAATAGCTTCAGAAGAAGAGATATTAACTCTTTAAATGTTTGACAAAATTCATCTATGAAACCATCTGGGCCTGGACTTTTATTTGTGGGGAATTTTGTAATCACAGATTCGATTTCAGTACATGTGATTGGTCTGCTAATATTTTCTAGTTTACAGCCTACCGCCATGAACGTGCCCAATCTTTGTTAATATTTTTTATTTCTTTCTGGTTCAGACTTGGGAGATTGGACCTTTCTAATAATTTATCCATTTCTTCTAATTTGTTCATTCTATTGGCATTTTGTTACTTGTAGTTGATCATAGTTGTCTCTTAAGATCCTTTGTATTTACATGGTGTCAGTTGTAACTTATTTTTTCATTTCTAATTTCACTGATATGACTCCTCTCCCTTTTTTTCTTAATGAATCTGGCTAAAGGTTTATCAATTTTATTTTTTAAAAGAACCAGCTGTTAGTTTCATTGATCTTTTCCAGTGTTTTCTTCATCTCTATTTCATTTATTTATGGTCTGATCTTTATTTCTTCTACTATAGTTTTTTTTCTTCTTCTTCTTTCTCTAGTTGATTTAAGTGTAAGGTCAGATAGTTTATCTGAAATGTTTCCTGTTTCCTGAATAACTAAAACCTTCCCTCTCAGAAATGCTTTTGCTGTATCCCGTAGGTTTTGGATCATGATTTTTGGTTGTTTTCATTTGTCTTTAGATTTTTTAAATTTCCTGTTTGATTACTTCAGTGACCCATCGATGTTTAGTACCATACAGTTTAGCCCAGTTTTAAGTATTTTTCTTATAGTTGATTTCTAATATCATAGTATTGTGGTCATAAACGGTACTAGATATGATTTTAATTTTGTTAAATTTACCAAGTCTTGCTTTATGGCCCAGTATGTGATCTATCCTAGAGAACAGTCCATGTGCACTTGAAAAGATTATGTATTCTGCTGCCTTTTAATGGAATGCTCTATAAATATTAATTAAGTGTATCTAGTTTAATGTTTATTTAAAGCCTGTGTTTACTTATTGATTTTCTGTCCAGATGAACTGCCCGTTGATGTAAGTGGGGTATTAAAGTACCCTCACTATTATTGTTACTATCAATTTTTCCTCCTATAACTGTTAGCATTTGTCTTATATATTGGAGTGATCCTTATTGGGTACATATATATAATTAAAATTGTTATATCTTCTACTTGGAGTGATAAGTTGATCATCATGTAGTGTCTTTCTTTGTCTCTTGTACACTATTTTAAAGTCTATTTTGTCTGATATGAGTATTTCTATTCCAGCTTTCTTCTGATTTCCATTTGCAAGGAATACCTTTTTCTATCCTTTCACTTTCAGTTTGTATGTGTCCCTAGATGTGATGGCAACCTACTCCAGTACTCTTGCCTGGAAAATCCCATGGATGGAGGAGCCTGGTAGGCTGCAGTCCATGCGATCGCTACAAGTCGGACACGACTGAGCGACTTCACTTTCACTTTTCACTTTCATGCACTGGAGAAGGAAATGGCAACCCACTCCAGCGTTCTTGCCTGGAGAATCCCAGGGACGGGGGAGCCTGGTGGGCTGCCGTCTCTGGGGTCGCACAGAGTTGGACATGACTGAAGTGACTTAGCAGCAGCAGCAGCAGCTAGATATGAAGTCGATCTCCTGTAGAGAACATATGTATCTGTCTTGTTTTTGTAACCGTTTAGGCAGTCTATGCCTTTTGGTTAGAGCATTTAATCTATTTACAATTAAGGTAACTACTGATACTTTATATTGCCATTTTGTTGATTGTTTTGGAGTTTTGGATTTGTTTTTGTAGGTCTTCTTCCCTTCCTCATTTGTTCTCTTGTGATTTGATGACTATCTTTAGTGTTTTGCTTGAATTCCTTTTTTGTGTGTATATCTTTTGCATATTTTTGGTTTGCCTTTACCATGAAGACTTGATATGGCAGTCATATGTATATATGTGCATGTGTGTGTGCATATATATATACATATATATGTATATAGTTTCGAGTTACTAGTCTCCTAATCTCAAAAGCATTCTCAATATTCTGCATTTGTACTCTCCTCATGATTGCTGATTCTGATATCATATTTATGTGTGGGCAACTTTCTACTTTTACTATATGTCTGCCTTTAATGGCGAGCTTTCCCATCCACAGTTTTGTTTCTAATTGTGGACTTTTTCTTTATTAAATAGAGGAGTTCCTTTAGAATTTGCTGTAACTCTGGCTTGGTTCTCCTGAATTCCCTTAGCTTATGCTGATCTATAAAGCTTTCAATTCCTCCATCAAATCTCAGTGAGAGCTTCACTGGGTATAGTACTCTCGGCTGTAGGTTTTTCCGTTTCATCACTTTAGATACATTGTGCCATTCCTTTCTGGCCAGCAAAACTTCAGCTGATTTATCAGCTGATAACCTTTTGTGAATTCTGTTGTGTTATCTGTTGCTTTTGCCTTGGTGCACTTAATATTTTCTCTTTGTCTTTAATGTTTGTCAATTTGATCACTGTGTATTTTAGCATGTTCCTACTTGGGTTAAACCTGCATGGTATGTTTTGTGCTCCATGAACTTGGATGACTGCTTTTGCTCTGGTTTCTGGTGTACATGAGACCTTGTGTGTGCCTTGCAAGAGTGGAGTCTCTGTATCCTCCAGCCCCCTCTGGAGCTCCTACAGTCAAGCCCCATGTGCCTTCCACCTGGGTGGAAGGAGATTTGATTTTATCACTAGTGCATCTCTCCTAATCTCTCATGGTTTTTTCTACTTTGGATATAGAGTATATTTTTTGGTAGATTACAGTCTTTTTTTTTTTTTTTCCTTTTTAGTCAATGCTTGTTCACCAATTAGTTGTGATTGTAGTGTTCTCATGAGAGGATATAGGTTCAAGGTTCTTTTACTCCTCCATCTTGTCTCTAAATGTTGAAACACATTCTGTCTTCCTAATGGACTGATCATTTTTCATTATGAAATGTCCTCTTTAGATGCAATTTTGTTCTGAAAGTCTGTTTTTTCTGATATTGATATAGCGCCCAATGCTTCCTGTTGTTTAGTGTCTTTATGTTATGTTTTCCCATATTTTCTTTCAATCTACTTGGCTTTTGAATCTGTCTTTTGTAAATAATAAATAAGGTAACTTTTAAAATCCATTTTCTAGTCTCTCTCTACCTTTCGACTGAAGTAATTTCTCTATTTAAATCTAATGTAATTATGAATAAAACAAGATTACTTTTGTTTTCTATATATCTTGTCTTTTGTTTAGTGAAGTATAGTTAATGCAAAATATATGATGCAGGTGTACAATATAGTGATTTACAACTTTTAAAGGTTATTTTACTAGTTCCCTTTATAATTATGAAATAGTAGCTATATTCCCCACATTGGACATATATCCTTATAGCTTATTTTATTTGATACCCAATAGTTTGTCCCTCTTAATCCCCTACCTCTATACTGCCCCTCCTTCCTTTTGTCTCCCTTCTGGTAACCACTAGTTTGTTCTCTATATCTGTGAGTCTGCAGTTTTTTTGTTATAGTCACAAGTTTGTCATTTTTAGATTACACATATAAGTGATAGCATTATCACTTATTATCTGACATTTCATTTAGCATTATGACTTCCAAGTCCATCCATGTCACTGCAAATGACAAATTTTCATTCCTTTGGGGGGCTGGGTAGTATTCCAGAGTTTGTGTGTATGTATGTATGTATGTACATACACATATTCTTTATCCATTCACCTATTGATGGCTGCCTGTAGAAGTTAGCTTCTATACATTGGTAATTGTAAATAATGCTGCTGTGAACACTAGGGTGCATGTATCTTTTCAAGTCAGTGAGGTTTTTTTTCAGATGTATGTACCCAGAAGTGAAATTGCCATGTCATATGTTAGTTCATTTTCTGAGAATCTTCCATACTGTTTTTCACAATGGCTGCCATGATTTATATTCCCACTCACAGTGTACAAAAGTTTCCTTTTCTCACATCCTCACCAAGATTTTCCTTTTTTTTTTTTTAATGACAGTTCTTCTGACAGGTATGAGATAAATTTCATTGTGTTTTTGATTTGCATTTCTCTGATTAGCAATGTTAAGAATCTTTTTTGTTCCCCCATTCCCCCCATTTCTACTTTTTTTTGGTTAAAATGTTATAATGAAAAATACCTATTTTATTTTATTGTTTTTAATCATGTTTTTGAGGATTTTTGTTTTGTTTTGTTTTTTGGTTGTCTTGGGAATCATAATTTTTATTTAATCCAGTTTAGATTTATACCAACTTTATTTCAATAGCATGTCTTTTTCTTTTCTTCCAGTAGAGACCCATTCTCTTGTTCTGTAATTAACATACAAATTGCATTTTATATGTCTATCAACAAAGTTTATAATTATTACTTCATGTACTTCCTTTGAAAAAAATAGTAGGAAAAAGTTACAAAAAGACATTCTTTCATATACTGATGCTCCTTACCTTTTCATGTGGATTCAAGTCAATGTCCAATGTCCTTTTATCCTTTTATTTCAGCCTGAAGAATTCTCTTTAGTAATTATTGTAGGCTAGAATCACTAAAAGAAGTTTCTCTCAGGCTTCCCATCCCCCAGCAATGTCTTAGTTTACCCTTCATTTCTTGAAGAATTGTTTTGTCATATATAAAACTTAAATCTTTGTAACTTAGGAGGCTATATCAGTAACAGACAAAATAGACTTTAAGACAGATTGATTCCAGAGAGAAAAAGATACACTTTATAATGATAAAATGATGAACCCATCAGGAAGATACAAGTATTAACAAATATGTATGTTACAACAGATCTCCGAAATGCAAACTTTTTTGAAAAATTTACAGACTTTTTCCAACACTTTGAATACGTCATTGCACTACTTTTTGACACCATGTTTCTGATAAAAGTCAGCTTTAAATCTTATTCAGAGGTGCTTGTATAAGTTGTTTTTGTACTTTCAAGATTTTCTCATTTTGACTCTTCCCTGTTGAATTCTGATATTTCTATGTGTGATTTATTTAAGTTTATTTTACCTGGAGATCACTGAGGTTTTGAATGAATAAACTAGCATTTTTTCATGAAATCTGGGACATTCTTGACCAATATTTCTTCAAATATCTTTTCTATTCTTTCTTTCTCTCTTCACAAAATTTTTAATCTGTTTGTCTATTAATTCCTAGTAGTGTATTTATCATTAGTTATTGTATTTTCAAATCTATTTATTCTTTTATATTTTTTGGCTCTTTCTTAATACATTATTGACGAGAGGGTTTTTGTAGAAACTAATGCCTGTGGCCAGCAATTTGTTATGTAAGTGAATGTTGAAATGCCTGAGTAAATATCAACCTTCTTTTGCACTTAATGTATTTATTTGAAACTTTGTACATGTCTTACTAAAACATTCTAATATTTTGCTAGGGTATGATAGGCAGTATAGGCACCAGAACATACTGTGTTTCACTGCACTTTCCTTTGGAAAAGTAGGCTTACACTTTCTGGTGCCATTTTTTTAAGTCTTGTAGGTATTACTTTCTCTAGAATATGTTATTTTACCTGATAGTTTACAAGGTGGGTCTTTGCAGGGGGCTCTTTTAGAAGTGAGAGATTTCATGATCTGTCATTTTTGAAAATTTTATGTAGTAAACTTGCATTTATAATATACACAAAGTTGGAATAAAAACCTAACAGAGCAAAATGTGAATAACAGTCATAATTTGTGTAATGAACCTTTGATCAATTTTAATCTCTAACTTTACCTGGTGATGTTAATTGTATCACTCTTAAAAACATATTGGTCCATCACCAGTCAATAATATTCAAGTAATAAAACGTATATTAATATGTCTTTGGTCAATGATGTGCTAAATACCGGATCTTCTTGGTCTATGCCTCATTTTTCCAACATCTTGAATCATCTTTACTAACATTACTCTGAATTATTTTTTGGGTAGGTTCCTTATCTCCACTTCACTTAGTTTTTCTGGAGTTTTATCTTGTTCTTTTGTCTGGAATGTATTCCTCTGCCATCTCATTTATCTTTCTGTTTTAGCAGTCCCAAAGCCTGCAGGATTGTATTTCCTCTGGTTCTGGGTGTCTGTCCCTAGAGGGTAAGGTTGTTCTAAGGGCATTGTGAATGCTTCTTGGTGGAAGGGACTAGTGCCTACCCACTGGTAGATGGAACTGAGTCTTGTCCCTCTGGTGGGCAGGGGTGTGTCTGGAGTTAGCTGTGAGCTCAGGAAGACTTTAGGGAGCTATGTCTGCTGATATGTGGGGCTGTGTTCTTGCCCTGTTGGTTGTTTGGCCTAACACATCCCAGCACTGGAGCCTAAGGTCTATTGGGTGGGACCAGGCCTGGCCTCAAAATGGCAACCTCCAGGACAATCTCCAGCTCACACCAATGAGTATTCCCCCAGTACCTCTACCATCAGTGTGCTTGTTCCTGTAGTGGGCCAAAGTTTCCCCCTGCCTCTCCAGGGGACCTTCCAAGAAAAGTGAGAAGGTCTTGCATCAGTTCGTATGACAGTGCTTTTCCCCCTGGGTTTTAGTGCCCAGAAGACCCTGTGTACATGCTTCAAGAGTGAAGTCTCTGTTTTCCCCAGTCCAATGGAGCTCCTGCACTCAAGCCCCACTAGCCTTCAAAGTCAAATGCTCTGGGGATTCTTTCTCCTGATGCCAGACCCCAAGACTGGGGAGCTTAACCTAGGGTTCAGAAGTCTCACTCCTATGAGCAAACCTCTGAGATACAATTTTCCTGTTTGTGAGTCACCCACCTGGCATGTATGAGACCTGATGTAACATGAATGTGCCCCCTCCTACTGTCTCATTATGGCCTCTTCTTTTTATCCATAGGTTCCCAGTCTTTTTTGTTGATGACTGTTCAGCTGTTAGTTGTGATATTGGTTTTTTCATGAGAGTAGGTGAGCTCGGGTCCTTATTCTCTGCCACCTTGCCCTAGAAACTTGAATGCATTTTTATAAATAAGTTTAAATTATTTAGCATTGATCTTTTGGTTTATGTTAACAAATCTGTTTTTCTCCCATTAGAGTAAATGTCTTTCATACTCTAATAATATTTGTTTGTTTAAAGTCTTAAATGGACAAATCCATTGATGGAGTCAAACTCAAAAGTGAGTTAGAGGGTTATACCACAATTAAAGAAAAAGTGCATATAGTCTTTCTAAACAAATCTTGGCTTTTTTCTTTTTCAGTTTAAAAACATACATGACAAAGAGGAAGTTTGCTAAAAAATAATTTTTTAAAAAAAAACTGGCAAATATTGCAATATTTGAAGGACACTAGTTTCTTTATCATTTGAAGAAAGCATACTATTATGCATTTGTGCAGAATATATGAAGTATTAAGGAAATAATTATTGGGCATCTCTTAAAAGGAAATCGAACAATTTGGTAGTAGGAGGACAGAGACATTATGAGATGATGGTGAGAGAAGCAGGGAAAGATCACAAATCATTCCTAGCCCTGCCCTAATTTCTCCTGAGTCCCCACCTGCTATATCCCAAACTCATCAAATTTGCTTCAGACACATTTGTCCAATAAGGAACACTATTATTTCATCTATTAAAAGAGTGTGAAAATGCTTAATTCTTCTACTTTAGCAATATTACAGGTAGTTCAGAAATTCAGAATTAATATACATTAAAAAAATAAGTGAAAAAAAAAAGAGAGCTAACTTCCAAAATGAAAGCTCAGTATTAGCACATAAAAAAAACAATGAGGAATTGTTTAAACTGGTGATATGAAAAGATACCCCCAAATGCTTAAACTATATGCCTTTATTAGTGAATTGCATCACTGTCTACCATGATGCTCAAGACAGGAGTGGAGGAATCCTAGATTCTATTCTCTCCCTCACTTTCTATTAATGAATTACTTTCACCTACACACTGCTCATCAGTTAGGCATGGTTTAAATCTTTCTGAACCCATCCTTTCTTCTACATTCCCACTGTTACTTCTGAGTGTGTGCAAGTGAAAGTTTCAAGTTCCCACCATGCCTAATCTAACCTAAAGCAATAGCCTGCTTCCAGTCTCATTTTCTCATCCCACTCACTCTTCTTGCTGGTATATTGCCAGAGTGAACTTTCTAAAGGACAAATCTGATCTTGTTCCCTCACACTGAAATTCTTCAGGAGTCCCTCTACCGCTTTGAGATGAAAATAAACACGTTTTTAACTTGCCCTCAAGGTCCTTCACAGTGTTTGTCCTTTCTAGTTCTCCAGTGATTCCCAATTCACTACTCATTTATAAATATTTATATTGGGGGAGTTTTTATAGAAGTCTCTGAGGAGTACAAGAACAGAACACAAAAGGTGGTCAGGAAGCTTCACAGAAGAAGTTCCCTTGGGTGAGGGGGATTAGATGCTTCCCAAACAGGTGATGGAAAGATAAGCATTCCTAGAGGAGGGAAGGGAAGATCCTCATGAATATGGGCAGGGACAGATGCATGAGTTGCAAGGCCTGGTGAGTACAAGACATGGTTCAGTAGAGTGAGGCTGATGGGTAAAATCCCCAAAATATTTGCAACCCAATTGAATTTGAAATATGAAGAGGTTATCAATAATCTACTAAAAATACTGCAGGCTAGTTAAAAAAAGAGGCAGAAAAAACCACAAGAGTTAGCAAAGTCTTCTCTGAAAATAAATCACTTCATAAATCACTTTATGGTTGATCATAATATTAAGGTTGTTCATTTTAAAAATCATGACATTCACACAATGGAATATTATTCAGTTCTAAAAATAAATGAGCTACCACGCCATGTAAAGGCATGGAGGAATCTTAAAGGCATAATTACTAAGTGAAAAAAAGCCAATCTGGAAAGGCTACCTACTGTATGATTCCAACTACTACATTCTTTAAGAGGCAAAACCATGGAGACCATCAAAACATCAGTGGTCTTTTGTGGCATGAGGGGAAGGAAAAGGTGGAGTACAGAGGATTTTTAGAGCAATGAAAATTCTATGACATCAAAATGATGGATACATGTCATTATATATTTGTCCAAACCCATAGGATATACAACACCAAGAGTGAGCCTTAAGACAAACTCTGGGCAATTATGACGTCTCAGTGTAGGTTCACCAGGTGTAACTAACGTACCACTCTGGTGAGTAACACTGCTAATGGAGGATGCTATGCATGTGTGGGGACAGGGGGTATATGGGAAATCTCTGTACCTCCCTTTCAGTTCTTATGAACATAAAAGTGTATGAAAAATAATGTCTTTAAAAATAAAAAATAACAATATGAGAAATTATCACAGGTGCCAAAGTGACGTTTCAAAAATATAAGTCACATCATGCTGCTTCCTTGCTTACAAACCTCCATGGCTTCTCAGGGAATTTGGAAGAAAATTTAGAATTCTTACCCTTACCTTCAGATGCCCTAAATGATCTGGCTTCAGACTTCTGCTTCAATACTGTGTCCTTCCCTCTCCACCATGCTCATTATGACATGTCAGTCACAGCAGCATCTCCTGTTCTCAGCGATGCCCACATTAGTCTTTCTGTAGGGACTCTGCACTTGTTCCTCTCCCCTCCCCATATTTCTCATTATCATGATTTTTGCATCCAGGCTCCTGTTTATCATTTGAATTTTCAGCTCAGTTGGCATCCTCTCATAAGTATCTTAATTCTATGTGTGCTAGTTCATTAGCTGTCTCTCACACTAAAATATAAATTCCTTGTGAAGAGAGACCTTTTCAGCTTTGTTGAGAAGGTACTACGTGCCAGAAAGTCCTCTGGGTACCAGCATTAGAATGCCAAACAAATACATGTGGAAGAAATGAAAGACAAGCAGAGGTAACTCTTTTACCAAAAAAAGAAAAAAAAAAGTATTAAAGTATCTGTTACTTTACATTTAAATGTATTTATTACAACATTATATTTATGTACATATATCTGTGGTGGCCCCCTTTGTAATGAACTAGCCCCCAAATGGGAAAATAATTAAACATAACAGCTGCCAAATAAGTAAAACATGAAAAACCCTCAAAAGGAAACAAATGAGATAAATATAGGTAGCCCCACATGCGAAATATTTAACGTATGTAGTTTGCCTTTTTTTTCCCTGCAAGCCAAACAGTCCTAAGGAGAATAAAATGAGGTGCCAGAAGAGCTCATCCTTGATCCCATCTGGAGAGCTAGTACAAAGACAGACTTAGAAGAAAGGGGACGAAAACATGCTGGGGTCACAGAAGGAAACTGAGTTGAAAGGAGGGAAAAAATCTGCATTCCAAGTCATTTGGAACAGAGAAGGAAGGGAGACATTATCTGAAGACTGTGTTCACCAGAGGCAAACAGTCTGAAAAAGAAATCGACATCTGTGAAAGTCTGGTGCGCCCCAGATCTGAGAGGGCAGATGAAGATTGTTTATGTAGCACAAGAAGGTGTTGGAAGAAGGAAGGAACAAGCTCACATGGAAACATATGCTCTCCAAAGCTACTTGAAAAATAAAGCATACAGCGGAGAGAGAAACATCTGTGTTGCACACGGGCAGACCACCAGTAGTGAAGCGGGCTTGAGGTAGAAGGGAAAGGCATACACAAACAAGATTGGACATTATGTCTTGTCAAAATGACACGTAAAGGCCCTGGGTCTGCATCTCATTCTCCGGTGAGTTAATGGGAACTCAGCCATCGGGGAAATCAAGGATGAGTAAACTAGCTGCTTCCGTGTGTTTTCACAGTTTTGCAGAAATGACAAAGCATTCACAAGTTTTTCCAGGGTTTTTTTTACCTGCTTGCAGGGAGTGGAAACCTTTAAAATACAGTTTACTTTTTTCTTTGAGAAACATTAGAGCTTTTATTCTAAATCTACTGCAGCAATAGAAGCAGCTGGATTTCTCATTCTTTGACCACAGATTTTCAGCACATAATAGCCTTAAAAAGCATTGCTTCACATTAATGATTGTAGGAATTTGTGTGAAACATTAAACAGATATATTTAAGAACATTAAGAATTTTGAAATCTTCAATATTCATCTTAAGAATGTATCAAAAATTTAAAGCTATATACTTAATTATCAAAATGAGTTATAATGTTTCATAATTTGCTAAAATATAAAAATAAATTTTAAAATCTTTGCTATCCTCTCCATACTAACTTTTATTGGTATAATGAAAAGTTAAAAATTAGAAATCAAAACAATCTAGATCACATAGAATTTAAACTAGAATTTCTTTCATGTTATAGTTTGTTAAATCATATATACCTATCTATGTATAAGTTTATATAAAACATATAGCCATATTCATTTTCATGGATATAAACATGGCATGAGTTTATACACAGATACAGTCTTTAATCATAAACACCAATTTATTTCTAAAAGGTAAGCTTGCAGATGAATGATGATACCAAAACTAGCAAAGGCAAATTAAAAAAAATAAAACTTCAAGCCTGTGGTATCTGATATCCACTATGGGGTTCTTGAAACTATATAGAAAACTTGCATTAAATGTGTAGAAAACAGAAATGATGAAGGTAAGAAAACTAGTAAAATTATAGAAACATATTTTGCAGTATTTTGATGCCCTAAGCATATTCAACAATCACAAAAGAGTATGTGATAAACATAGAAAGCATAGAGTAACTTTAGAGTACATGTTGGATAATGTAGAATAAGTGTGATTGCAAAAATGAAACTGAAAAAATAATTTTAGTCTACAGTTTAGAGATAATATGTCAGGTCCAGGTAGAATCACAAATGTTAAATCAGTGATGTTTCACTTTTGCAAAATCTTGGAATACTTTGTGTTCCTCTCCCTAAACAAATGCCTACCACCCAGTCAAAATGAGGCTGTTCTGCATGTAAGTCACATAACTTTTCCTACTCTTCTTTCTCCCACAGTATTATTACCACTGTGTACTACTCCAGTGCTCCTTTATTTCTGCTCTGGAAGGAACTATGACCCAACATTTATTAAGAATTCATTAAGTGCTCACTTTTTAGTGTATTATCTTATTTAATTCTTACAACAACCCTATACTGTTTTATTATTCCTATTTTTAAAGATATGAGAAAACACACTCAAATATAGAAATGGTATAAAATGCTGAATTAAGATAAAGATATTACTCAAAACTAAGTCATTTCTCATATTCTATATTAATAATAATATAATGATTTATAATGGCATTATGCCATGACTCTTCATTATCACTGTTAATTGTCAACCATTTTAAAGGGAGAGACTTTTTTCATCTCTCTGATTATCTGAATAATACATAGATAAATTATATAAATTTCTAAAATATAGAGTAACATGAAGACAAGCAGTAATTGTCACTTTATAGCTGAATCATTCAGAGAGAAAAACCACCATTAACATTTTGGATTGATATGTTTTTTTCTTTGGGTGTCTCTTCTCTCTATCATATCTATACAAAAAACTAACACATTTGAAAAATTCCATGCAGCACGATAGTCCTTTGAGAAGCATTTTCATTAGATCTTTTCTAAAGTTCCAATGGCTGATTCCATTTAATGAAGAGCCTTCTATCAGCCAGGAACCAAATTCTAATATTCAAGGAAAATCAAAGAATGGCTTCCAGAATGGCAGAGTGAGAACCTCTGTGAACCACTCAGTCTCTTACAAAAATGACAAAATTACTGACACAGCAACTAAAAGTAACCATTTCTAGACTCTATTCACCAAAGCTAAGAGCTGGGTTGTAAGGCTTCAAATCCCATGTGCTGCTGTTATATCTATGAGCCTGATGAGTCCTCCAAGGACTAGCCAGGACTTCCTCTGCTCTTAACAGATATGCTTCTCACTATCCCAAACCAAGAAGGCTCCCTGCCCAGGTAATTGGCTTCACCACTCTGCCAGCCAGCAAAATTATTCAAACAAGTCACAACCTCCTGAGACAACAGCACCCCACTCTCCTGTTATTACAAAACCTATTTCCCACAGTCTTTTGTCTCACTCTTTCCAGGTGCAACCTCTGTGCATGGCATGTGGTGTCCTCTTCCCTCAAGGTGTGTGTATATTTGACTAACATACTGCTGATAGTCTCACCTGTTCAATATCAAATACCCTGCATGCAGCCAGTTTCTGCTATTTAGGTTAATGGAATCCTCCTTCATCCATGGGATGAATAGGATGATCAGAACAAGAACAAAGTCATCTGTACAAGAGAAACTGTTGAATATCTCTAGATAGTGGGGTCAATTGTATTTTAAGTTGGCACAGTTCCCATCTCTGCTCCCCATACCCATGAAAGGCTAATAGTCTTGCAGGCAATGGACAGGACTGTATTCTTTTGAAGCTCCATAAGAAACACCATCTCCAAAATACAGTCAATAAAATGTCCAAACATGCAGTTTCATGAAAAATCTCTACTACTGACATAATTTAAAAAAAAAAAAAAAGCTTTAATAAGATTTCAACTAAAGGTGGAAACAGTCGAAGCCAAAGGTGGCAAAGAGGGGTACTACCCCCAGGTCATTAATGAAACAACTCCAATCTGCTAGGAACACTGCATCTCGAAAAAGCCTGGCCAGGAGTTTAAAAGGAAATCTTAGATAATGAAATGGCTACAGGGAAATTTGAAAAGCTCCAACATATCTCTGGACATCTAAAATACTGCAAAAGCATGCACACAGCTCATGAAAGACTTGGTTAAGAAGAAAGCTACTTCAATTTTTGACTGAACTTGAGGCCTTTAGCAAGCAGGAAATGAAAGCTAAGGCTATCTTATAAATGACCTGAAATTTGAAAGCATGTCTTCTTACACAGATCCCCTTGGCAAAAGTAGAATATATATAAACAATATATTAAAGGATATTTTCTCATCAAAACTTGGCCTGGCTGACCACTTAATTATACTGAATCAGAGGTGACTCATAAGATGGCAGGTTTAAAATAGAATTATTTTAAATTTAAAATGTTATTTTAAATTTTTGAGTTGAAAAATCCCAGAGAATTCAACAGTTACATACTATAGAAATAAAGAACCTATAGAATTAGTCCAAGTAAGTGTTTAAACAAATATACAGCAATAAGAAAAACAATAAAATTCCAACAACCCTGAAATCTGAGCAGTGGGATAAGACTTGATACCAAAGTTGTTACAATTTATTTTCTAAAATGTCCAATTTTCAACAAAAAAATTGAGATATGGAAAAAGAAAAGAAATGTGTCACATGAAAAGGCAAAAGGGAGTTATAAAATAATATCCCTGAGGGTCCTGAGCTTTTAGATTTAGTTCATAAAAGCTCTAAATAATCTATTAAAAATGTTTAAAGAGCTAAAGGAAATCACATCTAAAGAAATAAAGAGTAACATGACAATGGAGTCTCACCAAAATTTAAAATATAAAAGAACCAAATAGAAATAGGTTTGCAACTGAAAGTTACAATAACTGAAAAAAAAAATTATTAGAGGGAATCAGAAACAGATTCAAGCCAGCAGAAGAAAAACTCATCAAATGTCACAGTTCAAGAGAGATTATCCAGTCTGGGGAACAGAGAATGAAATAAATGAACAGGTCCACAGAGACTTGTAAACAGGAACAGGAAACCAACATACACAGAATGGGAATTTCATGAAGAGTAGAGAGAAAGAAAGAAAGAAAAGATATTTGAAGAAATATTGGTCAAGAATGTCCCAAATTTCATGAAAAATACTAGTCTGCTCATCCAAGAATGTCAGTGAACTTCAGATAAAATAAATTTAAATATCATCATACCTAGAAATATCATAGGCCAATAGAGAAGAGTCAAAGATGAAGAGAAAATCTTCAAAGCAACAAAACAAAAGCTACTTATATACATACAAATACTTCTGAATAAGATGTAAAAGCTGACTTTTATCAGAAAATGTGGAGTCAAAAAGCAGTGCAACAAAATATGCAAAGTGTTGCAAAAGAGTCTGCAGACTTCTCAGAAAAATTCATGTATTTTAGGGCTCTCCTTGATACATGTTTGTACTTGTTCTGTCTTCCTGATGGGCTCATCATTTTATCATTATAAAATGTCTCTTTTTCTCTAGAATCAATTTGCCTTAAAGTCTATTTTGTCTGTTATTGATATAGCCTCCTAAGCTACAAACATACAAAACCTATATATGGCAAAACTATCCTTCAAGAAATGAAGGATAAAATTGAGATACTGCTAGGGAGGAACCCCAAGAGAACCTGCCTATAGTGATTCTAGCCTACAATAATTACTAAGAGAGTTCTTCCAGCTGAAATGAAAGGACACTAGACAGTGACCTGAATCCACCTGAAGAGTTAAAGAGCATCAGTAAACATAATTACATAATATAAAAGAATGTCTTTTTGTAATATTTTTCTATTTTATTCAAATAAAATGCATAAAGTAATAATTACAATCTTTGACAGACATAAAAAAGGTAATTTGACAATTACAAAACAAAGAAGAATGAGAATAGATCTCTATTAGAAGAAAATATAAATATATGCTATTGAAATTAAGTTGGTATCAATATAAAGTGGATTAGGCATGTATGGGATGGGGGAGCCTGGTAGGCTGTTGTCTATGGGGTCACACAGAGTCAGACATGACTGAAGTGACAGCAGTAGCAGCAGTATGCATGTATGGATGTGAGAGCTGGACTGTGAAGAAGGCTGAGTGCTGAAGAATTGATGCTTTCTTTTGAACTATGGTGTTGGAGAAGACTCTTGAGAGTCCCTTGGACTATAACGAGATCCAACCAGTCCATTCTGAAGGAGATCAGCCCTGGGATTTCTTTGGAAGGAATGATGATAAAGCTGAAACTCCAGTACTTTGGCCACCTCATGCGAAGAGTTGACTCATTGGAAAATACTCTGGTGCTGGGAGGGATTGGGGGCAAGAGGAGAAGGGGACGACAGAGGATGAGATGGTTGGATGGCATCACCAACTCAATGGACATGGGTTTGGGTAGACTCTGTGAGTTGGTAATGGAGAGGGAGGCCTGGCGTGCTGCAGCCTATGTGGTCGCAGAGAGTCGGCCATGACTGAGCAACTGAACTGAAGTTAAGTAAACCAGAGAGAGATAAATATTATATATCACTAATATGTGCAATTCAAAAAAAAAAAAGGAAATATCAATAAACTTATTTCCAAAACAGAGACTCACAGACATAGAAAACAAAATTATCAAAGGGTAAAGGGGTGGGGAGAGGGATAAATCAGTGGTTGAGATGAACATATACATACTACTGTATATGGGCTTCCCTGGTGGCTCAGAGGTTAAAGCGTCTGCCTCCAATGCGGGAGACCCGGGTTCGATCCCTAGGTCGGGAAGATCCCCTGGAGAAGAAAATGGCAATCCACTCCAGTATTCTTGCCTGGAGAATCCCATGGACGGAGAAGCCTAGTAGGTTACAGTCCACAGGGTCACAAAGAGTCGGACACGACTGAGTGACTTCACCATGCCATACCATACTACTGTGTATAAAATAGATAAACAATGAGGACTTACTATATAGTACAGGAAACTGTACTAAATATTTTGTAACAACCTAAAGGGAAGAGAATGCGAAAGATAGATAGGTATAGATATATTGACATATATGAATTGCTATGCTGTATACTTGAAACTAAGGGGCTTCCCAGGTGGCATAATGGTAAAGAATAGCAAGGAGAGATAAGAAAGCCTTCCTAAGTGAACAATGTGAAGAAATAGAGGAAAACAATAGTATGGGAAAGACTAGAGATCTCCTCAAGAAAATTAGAGATACCAAGGGAACATTTCATGCAAAGATAGGCTCAATAAAGGACAGAAACGGTATGGACCTAACAAAAGCAGAAGATATTAAGAAGAGGTGGCTAGAATACATAGAAGAATTATACAAAATGACCTAGATAACCACGGTGACCCAGATAACCACGATGGTGTGATCACTCACCTATAGCCAGACATCTTGGAGTGAGAAGTCAAGTGGGTCTTAGGAAGCATAACTATGAACAAAGCTAGTAGAGTTGATGGAATTCCAGCTGAGCTATTTCAGATCCTAAAAGATGATACTGTGAAAGTGCTGCAGTCAATATGCCAGCAAATTTGGAAAATTGTGTAGTGGCCACAAGACTGGAAAAGTTCATATTTTATTCCAATCCCAAAGAAGGGTAATGTCAAAGAATGTTCAATCTCACAACTACATTGATTTCACATGCTACCAAAGAAATGTTCAAAATTCTCTAAGCGATGCTTTAATAGTACATGAATCAAGAAGTTCCAGATGTTCAAGTTGGATTTAGAAAAGGCAGAGGAACAAGAGATCAAATTGACAACATAAGTTGTATCACAGAAAACACAAGACAATTCCAGAAAAACATTTACTTCTGCTTCATTGACTAGGCTAAAGTCTTTCACTGTGTGGATGACAACAGACTGAAAATTTCTTAAAGAGATGGGAATACCAGACCACCTGACCTGCCTCCTGAGAAATCTGTATGTTGGTCAAGAAGCAACAGTTAAAACTGGACATGAGGCAAAGGGCTGGTCCCCAACTGGGAAAGGAATACATCAAGGCTGTATATTATTACTCTAATAATTTAACTTATATGCAGAGTGCATCATGCGAAATACCAGGCTGGATGAAGCACAAGCTGGAATCAAGATTGCCAAGAGAAATATCAATAACCCCAGATATGCAGATGATACCACCCTTATGGCAGAAAGTGAAGAGGAACTAAAGAGCCTCTAAATGAAAGTGAAAGAGGGAGTTAAAAAATCTGGCTTAAAACTCAACGTTCAAAAAACTAAGATCTTGGCATCTGGTCCCATCACTTCATGGCAAAAAGATGGGGAAACAATGGAAACAGTGACAGACTTTATTTTCTTAGGCTCCAAAATCACTGCAGATGGTGACTCCAGCCATGCAATTAAAAAATTTAAAAAAAGCGTACTTCTTGGAAGGAAAGTTATCACCAACCTAGACAGCATATTAAAAAGCAGAGACATTACTTTGCTTTACATTACTTTGGTCCATATAGTCAAAGCTATGGTTTTTCCAGCAGTCAAGTATGGGTGTGAGAGTTAGACTATAAAGAAAGCTGAGCACTGAAGAACTGATACTTTTGAACTATGGTGTTGGAGAAGACTCTTGAGAGTCCCTTGGACTTCAAGGAGATCAAATTGGTAAATTCTAAAGGAAATCAGTCCTGAATGGCCATCTGATGTGAAGAACTGACTCACTGGAAAACACTCTGATGCTGGGAAAGATTGAAGGCAGGAGGAGAAGGGGACAACAGAGGATGAGATGGTTGGATGGGATCACTGACTCAATAGACATGAGTTTGAGTAGGATCCAGGAGTTGTTGATGGACAGGGAAGCCTGGTGTGCTGCATTCCATGAGGTCACAAAGAGTCTGACATGACTAAGCAACAGAACTGAACTGAAAATCACTGCAGATGGTGACTGCAGCTATGAAATTAAAAGATCTGCTCCTTGGAAGAAAAGTGATGACAAACCTAGACAGCATATTAAAAAGCAGAGACATTACATTGCTGACAAAGGTCCGTCGAGTCAAAGCTATGGTTTTTCCAGTGGTCACGTATGGATGTGATAGTTGGACCATAAAGAAGCCTGAGCACTGAAGAATTGATGCTTTTGAACTGTGGTGTTGGAAAAGACTCTTGAGCATCCCTCAGACTGCAAGGAGATCAAACCGGTCAATCCTAAAGAAAATCAGTCCTAAATATTCGTTGGAAGGACTGATGCTGACGCTGAAGCTCTGATATTTTGGCCCTCTGATGCAAAATGCCAAATCATTATAGAAGACTCTGATGCTGGGAAAGATTAAAGGTAGGAGGAGAAGGGGATCACAAATGAGATATTTTCATGGCATCACTGATTCAATGGACATGAGTTTGAACAAGCTTCCAGAGATGGTGAATAATGGGGAAGCCTGGCAGGGGTCACAAAGAGTTGGACATGACTTAATGACTGAACAACAAAGATTCATGCACTTTTTCACACCAAAAACCAAGCATTTTTGACACATCCTCTTCTTTACCTTTGACATCAAAACATCAGCAAATCTCAACATTATTTATACATTGATTTCTCTCCATTTCCTCTATCCCCACCTTAGTCAAAGCCACTGCCATCTCTTATTAGACAAATCAAACAGACTTCCATACTAATCTCTCTCATTTCCCTTTTCTTTCAATTCAGTTTTCACATAACTTCAAGTGCCATATATTTTTCAGTGTTTGTTAGATCATGATTTTGCCCTTAAAGCAACATTTATAAGCCTTTCATTATATTTAAAATAAAATCCAGATGCTTGTCCATGGTCTACAAATGTCTATATTATCTGGGCCTGCCTGATTCTCTAATTTTTCATTCCTAAAATCTTCATTCTCTTGCCGCAGTGCTTTTTTTTTTTTCTCTTTATCAAGTCCACAAAGCTTTTTTTTTTTTTTTTCCCAATTTACTTTAAAGCCTACTACATCTACCTTGAATCTTCCAGGTCTCATCTTAAATATGTTCTTTCCCATAAAGGACTTCCTTGATCACCCAGTCCAAACCAATCTCTATCACTGTCTTTCATTGGGTACAATATATTTTTCTTTATACGGCTCATCACTTTTTGATTGCATGTGTATTCATCAGTTCAGTTCAGTCACTCAGTTGTGTCCAACTCTTTGCAGAGCACACCAGGCTTCCCTATCCATCACCAACTCCCAGAGTTAACCCAAACCCATGTCTATTGAGTTGGTGATGCCATCCTCTCATCCCCTTCTCCTCCTGCCTTCGATCTTTCCTAGCATCAGGGTCTTTTCAAATGAGTTAGCTCTTCATATCAGGTGGCCAAAGTATTGGGGTTTCAGCTTCAACATCAGTCCTTCCAATGAACACCCAGGACTGATGTCCTTTAGGATGGACTGGCTGGATCTCCTTGTAGTCCAAGGGACTCTCAAGAGTCTTCTCCAACACCATAGTTCAAAAGCATCAATTCTTAGGCACTCAGCTTCATAGTATTACTTAAAAGATTCTGTGAAAACTTAAATAAATCTTTGTCAATATTTTTTTGTCTTTTTAAACTAATTTAACCCTTGGAAAAAAATATACTGCAAACTTTAACTTGATAATGAGAATAATTACACAAAAAGTGAAATGTTGTCTGTTACTTCTTCAGACTACAGTTACTTTCTGTGAATGCTTTCTCTTCTTAGATGGACTTGAGGAGAGAAGGAAAGATTTATAAACTCTTTAGTTTTAAGTAGCTGCAAAAGTATGTTTTATGACTAAATTCTGGTTTGATGTCTTCTTCCTTAGGATCAAAAATCCTTTTTATCTCTAGTTATTCCATTTCACTCACTGTCAACATGCATAATCCTTGGTATTCTAAAATTTTATAAAGGTCATTCAAATATGCTTTAATCAGGCTTTCGACATAAACTCTTTCATGGTCTTCATTAATAACAATGTCCAATGGTATTGTGGTTTATGATTATCTCAGACAAACTTTGAGGCATGTTAAGGAATATGGGGTTAAGAACACTGAGTGGGTACAACTTCTTAGAATTAAAATGTATAAATATAAAATGGGGTAACATTTTTGATAGTGTTGATAATATTGAGAACATTGTTTTTCAGTTTTCAGAAAAAGAGATTTAAAGCTTTTTGATGTATTTTCTTTCAATAAAATTTTTACAGTGTCCTAAATTCCTACCATTTGGTTATTATGGTAACCTCCCTGGGAAGTCCTTTTCTACTAAAAGTAATTGATCAAATGGAAAAAGTTTGGCTAAAATGGAAGTATATTACTTTAGTTTCCACTCCTTCAACATTTGGTGCCATTATTGTAATAAATGTTTCTAATGAACTCATAACACTGTGCTCAGAAGTTATCTGTGAGAAATTAATCATTTTACTTAAAATTATTTTTGGAAAGATAGATTCTGATTAATTTTCACTGTCAGTATATAAAAGGGCATACATTTTTACTTACAAAACTATATACCATTTTTATTGTAGAAGAATTTAATTTATATCATATAATTTACCACCATAACACAGTCAGTGATCTCTGCCTCGGACAGAAATTGTCTTTCTATATATGCATACAGGGGATTCCTTGGTAGCTCAGCTGGTAAAGAATGCACCCACGGTGCAGGAGACCCCAGTTTGATTCCTAGGTCGATAAGATCCCCTCGAGAAGGGATGGGCTACCCACTCCAGTATTCTTGGGCTTCCTTGGTGGCTCAGATGGTAAAGAATCCCCTGTAATTCAGAAGACCAGGGTTCGATCCCTGAGTTGGGAAGATACCCTGGAGGAGAGCATAGCAACTCACTCCAGTATTTTTGCCTGGAGAATCCTCATAGACAGAAGGGCCTGGCAGGCTACAATGCATGGGGTCAGAAAGAGTTGAATATGACTGAGAGGCTAAGCACAGCACAGCATATACATATACAGATAAATATTGTGTATACATATGTCTTGTGAATTTAAATGATGTTTGGGGAGAAAAGTTTTATTAAAATGAGTAAGTGACTGGAAGCTGAATAATCAGAAATCTATCTTTTAATGATTCTGTTCCTCTGTTCTGTTATTCCTAAGTCCTATGTTGCAATAGCCTCCTTACTAATAAAAACCAGTTGTTCGGACAAAGTTTAATTCCTAAGTGTACTATTTTCCCAAGAAAAACATTAAAATTGGTCTCAAACATGTGCTCACTCATAATGTAAAGATGTCAAGTTAATCTCAGAAAAGAAGATAAAGACCATCCCAACTGCTCCTGGATATGGCTTAGACTTCAGAATTTTTAGATTCTCCTTTACTGGTAGGAAACGACTCATTCTATTGCCTAGTGGTAACTGTAAAATAGATAGCCAATGGGAATTTGCTGTATGGCTCAGGAAATTCAAACAGGGGTTCTGTATCAATCTAGAGGGATGGGATGGGTGGGAGATGGGTAGGAGGCTCAAAAGAGAGGAGATATATGTATACCTATGGCTGATTCATGTTGAGATTTGACAGAAAACAAAATTCTGCAAAGCAATTATCCTTCAATAAAAAACATAATTTTTTTTTTAAAAAAAGGTTATCTAGACACCACTTCACTAGTGTAACAAAGAAATGGAGTTAAAAATAAAAATGTGGAGGAAGAAAAGTCCCTGAAAACCAGCTTTCAAATTTTGAAGTCTTCAGAGTTACATATTTCAAAGTAAGTATTTTGAGTTACATATTCCAAATAGTGCAGTACACTACTCTGAAAAGGGTGTCTGAGGCACAGTATTTTGTTATTTTGTGTTACCCTGAGCCTCCATGAGGGCTGATCCTGAGTCACTACTCTTACCCAAATTCTTGTATAGCTGGTATTTCTATATCATTATTTTGAAGAGTTTGAACCATTCTTGTTGCCCTCTTGAACTTTCCTTTGCTCAGTGAAAAAACAGAACATATATATTTGGCATATATGTACAATATTGAGACATTATGCAAGCAACTGGCAATTAACCTATCAGAAACTGAGAGCAGGTTGGAAGGGACTCCTGGTAAAGTACAAAATTCTTTTTGACAGTGGCAACTCCAGAATTTTATGTAAAGGGGTCTAAGTGGCAGTTGTCTAATTTAAATAGAATAGAGGGACTGTCTAGAAGTAGGGGGGAAGCATTCTTTTTATTAGGTTGCATATTTATTTGGGATGGCATAAATCCAATATGCTTAGCAAACACTACTTTTAATTTGGATTGTATCTTTATTTGATTAATAGAGGAAAAAGACACAATGAAGGACTCTGATCTTTTGTATGTATGTATGTAAAGAATCAAGAAGACCCTGGGCAATTAAGGTAGGCCAAAACTTATGTCCCTTACTTGTTAAATCAGAATAAATATCTATACAGAAACAGTACTAGAACTTGCATGTGATTGAGAATTGAAATCGTAAAGATATTCCTAAGTTTAGTTCTCCCCATCTATAATTATGCTTATGGTGTCACCTATACATCATATGTAATGGTACTACCTAGAAATCACTTATATACCAATCATATACTTAACTGTGGTCATTATGCTCATCCTGGTATATTAGTATTTTCTTGATCAATAATTCATTCATCTTGATTGCTTGGTATTTAGGACCTGCTATCTGCTTACCTCATCCCCTTTCTTACACATTACATGTTCTCTGAGTTGAAAAGGAAAACTTTAAAAAAGGCTCTGTTGCTTCAAGGGAGATGATTAGTCTAGGCTAGTCTAAAAGGCATTCTGAAAATATTCAAGCTATGCCTTGAACAGAGCATCATGTTGATTTTTCCCATGTGGAATATAGGCCAAGTTCACATCTGGTGACCCTTAAAGTGCTCTTCTCTGTTTCTAGACCTCTTCCAAGTTTCCTTCCTATACTCTACAGTATAATAGTTACTTAACAACACAGCCAAGCAGGACTTCTTGATGAGTCCTATAAGTGCCTCACCACGTTCTACCTTTATATACCTATGTTCGAGTAATTTCCTCAATCCAGAATGCACTTTATATTATTTCTATGGTCCTTACTATATTATTCATATTGTTCCTCTTGAAATTCTACTTTCAAAGAGCTCTCAAATGCCACATTCTTCTGAAGTCTTTTGGCTTTCTCTTCACTGAGACATAACTGGAACATCACTTCCCACGTTCATGCCTTTCTGTTGATATAACACTATATTTCTACTCTGGTTTATTGTTACTTTTTATCATTGGCATTTATTTATTTCAGTTCAGTTCAGTCACTCAGTCATGTCCAACTCTTTGTGATCCCATGACTCACAGCACGCCAGGCCTCCCTGTCCATCACCAACTCCCAAAGTTCACTCAGACTCACGTCCATCGAGTCCGTGATGCCATCCAGCCATCTCATCTTTGGTCGTCCCCTTCTCCTCCTGCCCCCAATCCCTCCCAGCATCAGAGTCTTTTCCAATGAGTCAACTCTTCGCATGAGGTGGCCAAAGTACTGGAGCTTCAGCTTTAGCATCATTCCTTCCAAAGAATTCCCAGGGCTGATCTCCTTCAGAATGGACTGGTTGGATCTCCTTGCAGTCCAAGGGACTCTCAAGAGTCTTATCCAACACCACAGTTCAAAAGCATCAATTCTTCGCGCTCAGCTTTCTTCACAGTCCAACTCTCACATCCATACATGACCACTGGAAAAACCGTAGCCTTGACTAGACGGACCTTAGTCGGCAAAGTAATGTCTCTGCTTTTGAATATGCTATCTAGGTTGGTCGTAACTTTTCCTCCAAGGAGTAAGCGTCTTTTAATTTCATGGCTGCAGTCACCATCTGCAGTGATTTTGGAGCCCAAAAAAATAAAGTCTGACACTGTTTCCATTGTTTCCCCATCTATTTCCCATGAAGTGATGGGACCAGATGCCATGATCTTCGTTTTCTGAATGTTGAGCTTTAAGCCAACTTTTTCACTCTCCTCTTTCACTTTCATCAAGAGGCTTTTGAATTCCTCTTCACTTTCTGCCATAAGGGTGGTATCATCTGCATATCTGAGGTTATTGATATTTCTCCCAGCAATCTTGATTCCAGCTTGTGCTTCTTCCAGCCCAGCATTTCTCATGATGTACTCTGCATAGAAGTTAAATAAGCAGGGTGACAATATACAGCCTTGACATACTCCTTTTCCTATTTGGAATCAGTCTGTTGTTCCATGTCCAGTTCTAACTGTTGCTTCCTGACCTGCATATAGGTTTCTCAAGAGGCAGGTCAAATGGTCTGGTATTTCCATCTCTTTAAGAATTTTCCACAGTTTATTGTGATCCACACAGTCAAAGGCTTTGGCATAGTCAAAAAAGCAGAAATAGATATTTTTCTGGAATTCTCTTGCTTTTTCAATGAGCCAGCAGATGTTGGCAATTTGATCTCTGGTTCCTCTGCCTTAACTATTTACAATTTAACCAAGAGGATATAAATAGTCTTTTGAGAACAAAGGATAGATACTATTCAACTCTCTACCACTTACTCTTAAATATTTATTGAATTGAAAGTCAGTTTGCCAAAGTAATAGTTCTCTGAGTTTCACATACATAGACAATCACCGATGGTAGTACTCAGGCAACCAGTACAGTGCAAAGCAGCATGACCACCACCTAAACAACTTGTTAGAAATATAGACCCTTAAGACTTGTCCCAGACCCACTGAATCAAAATCTTCATTAAAAAAAATCCCAGGTGATTTATAGATACCTTAAAGTTTGAGAAATACTGTATAAATTTTATATATTTTAGAATCAAAAAGTTTGTGTATATCTAGACTTCACAGTATACTTGCTAACACTCTTTAGACAAAGAATGCTTGATGGTTACAGTTCAAGATGACTGATAGAAACTAGGGATTCCAGGAGGCAGACAGCAATCAGAAAATGGAAATTCACTGATGCAAAGATATCAGCATTACCATGAAACAAAAATAATCACTAATATCAGATGCTATATTCTAACTCATGTTCAGAATCTGTCCTTCAAGTGCAATTAAAAAAAAAAAAGAAAGAAAACGATTGATATCAGGATATTCTACTCAAAATTATACACAGAACTCATGGAAGTCTCTAAGATGTCTAAAACTGAAAAAGAAATTTTTCAGAGAAACAATAGTAAATTGTATGGAATCATATTTAAAATGAAAGATGAAAAGACTAATTCAATAGAATGACCATTTATACTGGTCTGAACAAAGAGAAGTATCAGTAGAAGTGGAATAAGGGAATGAATTTGAAATACTTTGACCTACGCACATCAATGGATTATGGAGATTGGTTAGGTGTAAAAAGAAGAGGGTTGTGAGGAATTTGAAAATGACTGAGCTATGGATTCTTGGAAAGCATTAACTGAGAGAACAAATACAAAAGGAAAATCAGAGAGAGAGAATTGTAGGGAGAGAGAGGCACAACCAGAGAAATAATTCAGGGCATGGATTTTAGCTCCCCAAACTCCACTGCCCATCAATGCCCAGTGCCCTACTGGACAACATTTGGCCATCATCCCAAGAAGAGAAGATGCTGAAGGTTACTTCCAAGTTCTAGTAAATAAATATCCATTTGATGACCAACAAAAGGAGATAACATTATTTATTTGAAAAGTATGATTGTTAATAGGAAAGACAACATAATTAATATTATCATTAACTCATTTCTTGCATGCAGAAGTGTTAAAATCATCTCAAATTCTGTATACTGGCTATTTGTTATTGTTAAATCTACTGTAATAAAATGTAACTGAACTATGCAACATGAGAATTTCATTCTTTCTATTTAGCCATTTGGAGCAGGTGTCAGTAAAAAAAATTGTAAGGAAAAAAGTCCAGGTTCAGGAGCTATTGGAACCCAAGAAAATGAATTTATAAATGAATTTCTGGCAAAGAAAGCATTCTTATTGGGGAGAATATTATTTTAGGTCCTTATATACATATAAGGTTTTAAAGAATCAAAAGAAAAACATATTGTAAATTAATTTTTTTCTACCAATTTCCTCAACATATTCATAATTTTTGTGTTTTATA